>NW_006430043.1:520293-531996 GCF_000325575.1 Pteropus alecto
CCCAACACTGTGAAGGAGAGGGAAAAAAATATATATAAATATGTCGAAAATCTATAACGAGGTCTTCTTGGAGGGCAAGACATGGGGAGAGTTAGAAGCAGCGTCAATTGCTCTTTGGGGGTTTTAGTTCAAGCCGAGGTCTGCTTCCAGCAATCAACCATTAAAACAAGCCGGCCAGAGTAACAGCACAGTTTATTCTGATCATTTAATTTGAAGTGTCAATAAATTAAACTTCAATCAATTAAACTAGGTGTGCAATAACCCAGATGGACACCCCGACACCAACATAATCACAATAAAAATTTTTATGGCTGCCAGGGACCTCATCGGGGGCAGCACTGGCACTGCTCGCGCCCTAGCTGAGAAATATATCTCCACAGTGCAGGAACGAGGAGATTGCTTCTCCTAACGAAATGGAGGGGCCAGGCACCACCAAGGACGCAGCTGGGAGAGGGGCACAGGGGACTGCCAGGAATGAGATGGGAGTGCTTCAGGGGCTTAATGTAATTGATACCTTTGCCCAGAGCAGGAGGAGGGGGCATTTAGGCCAAGTACCTCTACTGTTAGTGCCAAAAGAATTTAACAAAAGCCCCATTAAGATGATTCAGGAAGCAAAGGCCACAGAGCAATATCAACCTTTGAGTCATTGATGTATTCTGCATAGTTTCCTCCTCCATATATACACATACATTTGTGCATTTTAAATGCCCTGATTTTTAAATGAGGCTTAGAATTCAAGATTTGGTCATTGTTTTAGAATAAAAATGTTATTAAAGGAAGAGAAAGGATACAAATAAGTCTAGTCCTTAAAGCACTGGAAAAACACTCTGACAGAGAATCAAAAAAGGATTAGGAAAAATGAAATCTAAGAGGAAAGATTTAAGGATCTAGATTGCTAGAGTAATTCAGTTTTGAGAAAAAAGGTAAAGGGGGATTAGGGAGGAAGAGGATAAGTCATAATCTTAAAGATTCCATAGGTAATTAATGGAGAATGGTGACCTGCAGAGATCCCTCTCCATTCACAAGAAAGGAATAACCAGCAGAAAACAGTAGGAGAGGAAAAGCTGAGTCCAAAGATGCAGGTTGGGAGCATTATTATTAAACACTGGTAACAGAAGGAAATAAAAGGGTCTCCTTCCTTAGAGACTACAAGGAGATCTTAGAAATATTAGACAAATGTGCTTGAAAGCTAGGGATGGATTACTTAATTCAAGAAAGAAATGTGACCCACTGTAAAGTACCTAAATGAAGGGAAGCTATTGGTATTTAGAAATACCCACAGTCAGATCAAATTCTGATTGATGGTTCTTCTTGACCCCCTGCTAGCTTACCCTTCCCTTCTTCTCAATATTCTATGGCTGTATGTCTTGTAGTGGTGAGGATCGAAGAATATGCTTTGATTAGCTTTTCCCAGAGGTCCAGCCAAACCAGGAAATAAATTTGAAATGAAGAAGCCTAAAGAAACTTTAGAAGGTGTCTCCCTTTCTAAGGAGTGGCTTGTTAAATACTATCCAGGTACAGTAAACTCTTTAGTTCAGTAGAGAGCTAAGAGAAGATCCAGGGATTCTGCATACTTTTCATAATGAAGATGGTGACTTAAGAATCAGGAGATACTGCTAAGTAGACAGAGGGGAAGAGATCAAAAGGAGCAATGAGGAAGGGTGATTCTGAATCAGATGGATATGCTCACTTCAGCAGTACATGTACTGAATCAGATGGAGCTAAATTTTGTGGCCCAGTATGTGAGGGTAGTGAGAAGAGAAAGAAAAACTTAGGAAATACCACCTGTTCTCAACTAGGGTTCCTCATCTGAACCAATGAATTCAGAAAATCATGTAAGTGACTATTTTCTCACTCCTCCCAAGGATGGTACAAAAATAGTGCCATTGTGGATACAAAAGGAAAAAGATGATTCATTACACATAATGAATGCCTTAGGTCATTAGAGCTTAATTTTCTCCTGGAACTCCAGTTAAAAGGGATGGAATGGAGAGAAAAGTATATAAATTCTTAATTGAGAGCCCCAAATATATTGAAATTGTAAAGAAAAAAATGTTGGAAAGAGCTGACACAGAGGAAAGAAAATACTACTTTAATATTCTTAGAACTCTGGAGACCAGCACACAAATTGTTACCTATTGGTACTTTGCCCCCAACAAAAGCTTTATATTTTATATAACTGATAGTCGAAAATACAATTTTGTACATTGAAGAGGTGGAAGCAGATGATGAGATAAGAGAGAGAGAGAGAATTGGTCTGGGATTAGGAATCAAAACCTAATTTAGTTTTGACATTGTATTTAGGAATCAAAACCTAATTTAGTTTTGACATTGTACTTCCTTGAGCAAGACCTTTTCCCTATACCTTGGTTTTCCCTAACCCCATTACATAGGTTCATCGTGACAAAGAATCAGCATGGTTTTTAAAGCAAAGTTCAGGGGTACCTGGCCAGGTTAGCAGGGATCTGTAAATGCAGCATCTTAGGTACAGATTAAAATGGGTATAAGAAAGAAGCACGTTGAAATACACTTTACTGAGGAAGCAGAGATGGAGAACTGAAGAAAAAATGTGAGAGACTTTCACATATAACACCTTCAACTGACCACTATATGCAGAACCCTTGATAAATGAGCTTCCCCAAGTAGCATCTCCCTCACTCCTTTACCTGTAAGCACATTCCTTTCTAAACAGATGTAGGAAGCAGTCTAAAAATTTCTAAAAACTTCCAAAGGATCCAATTACCTAGAACTTATCCCAGGCTGTTAACTAGTTAAGAATATTGTTTAACTGCTAGGTACAGAAAATCTTTTTAAAAACTACTCAGTTTTAAGCTTTCTAGCTAGACTTGACCAACCCATATGAGAAGGAATTAACCCTATCTTTGCCATTTTGAAAGAGGGGAACAGAAACTTGCCATCCTTTTTCACCCGATGAGGATCAGAATGTGTACATGTATTAGAGCTGAAGGAAAGAAAAACACAAGAAAGAGGCCTAGAGTTCAACTCAATTAAGGAAGGAGCTGAGAACTAAATTCCTATACACACATCTATGTTAATATCTCCAAACTGCAAAAACGCATTGAGGACTTTTGAGAGAAATGCTCTGGTCCAGTTCTAAAGAAGGAGTAATAATGTTTTACTTGTTTGAACAAGCAAAAAAGGATCATATGGACAAGGGAGCTAAAACACTCCGTTAACCACCAAAATTCTCACATAACCAGAGAGAGTTAGCATCCCAGATTCGACAGTAAGAATTTCTAAAGTTTAAACGGGTAGGAAAAAGAACAGAATAAGGAGTCTGATAAAATATTCCACAATCCATGGTAACTCTATCAGATATTCCAGAACTTTGATAGAATACTGATTCTTTATCATGACAAATCTATATAAAAGAGATTAATAGAAAACCAAGTAAAACGAAAAGTTTTTTGAAGAAATGTGACAGGGAATTATCAACGGAGTGTCAAAAGTGTGACAACTAACAGAGCCTGTGATGACAAACACCTGCACTCTAGTCTTAAAATTTGGGATGAGTTTGGAGGTTTGGGGAAACTCAAATCAGGTATCGCATACAATGCTCAGAATCGGGGTAACCTGAAGGAACCCAATCCTGTACGCTTATAATCCTATGCGTCCAAAGGAATCCACGTGCTCCTTTCAACTTTCCACCGACCCTTGTCCTTTCACAGGCAGAGCTCCCTACTCTGAAGTAAGGCTTTAGCTCTTGCACTAGGCCACACGTTATTCCAGGGGCTAACAGATCCTTCGATCCCCGAGGATTATCCAGAACTCCCCTTTCTATCGCCTCCCAGTCAAACTGAAGCCCGACTCCCGGCCCCTCTAGATACCGCAGCACCTCGGCTGCCCCAGCTCCTACCAAAATCAGCGCCTCCATCTTGCCCCGCAGCTGGTGCTGACGTGGAGCCGCAAAAGCAACGCTGCCTCTGATTGGTCCTACGTCCTTATTAGACTCCGCCCAGGATGGGGATTATTGGACTATCGGATGCCAGCTATTGTTCTATTGGCCAACCAGTGTGCTAGCTTGCTTAGCGGAAGCAGGGTGTCCAGCCAGAAGGTGCAGATATTTGATTGTCAGCCCAAACATTCAATAAAACACCAAAACCTCACCACTAAACGGGGCGGGAGGGTCAGTGGGGCGGGACTGTTTCCATGGGGAACAGAGGAAGCGAACATTAATTTTTAATTGGCAGAGTGGCGAGCACGTGATATCACCGGCCTGATTTAGCAAATTTATTTATTTATTTTTTTCACTCTTTCAGCACCTGGTCTTCCTAGGTGGTCTCCCATCCAAGTACTAAACAGGCCCGACCCTGCTTAGCTTCTGAGATCAGATGGGATGAGGCTTGTACAGGGTAGCATGGCGGTTGACTGATTTAGCAACTTTAATTGGTACTTCCTTTAGAGGGCGCTATGTCTCCTTAGCCCTTCACACTGACAGCTCTTGACGAAGTCCGACCCTACTCCTCACTAAAAGAGTTCGCATTAGGTCCCTGATATCCATGGTTGCTTTGGCAAACACTGCTAGCTAGTTCTTCCCTCAGACTTGCTCAGATCACTTCAGCATCCTCACAGAAAGTTTGCACAAATAGAATAAAGCCAAGGGATGCCCAAGATGTTACCTAGATAAACCAAAGTTGCCAGAAAGTTGATTGCTACAGTAACAATCTCCCCAAGGTGGGGTCCCCAGCTTTGTGCGACCCAAGGAAAGAGCCAGTGAGTTTCTAAAAGCAGATTTTCTTTGGCCGGACGTAAACTGGGATGTTAGTTTTGGAAATCAGAGAGGAGAGAGTAGGAAGGACAGAGGGGTAAAGGATCCAGGATAAGAAAGGGTATAGGGAGCAGGGTCTGCGGTTGTCCAGTAGGGACAAGCCGTTGCAAAACAAGAATAGAGAAGTTTACTGAATGCAGGGATTTCACAATAGGGAAGGGTTTTGATGAAGTTTAGCTTTCTCCTACCCATCTGTTCTTTGGTCTCTGATCTCCCCTGCTCCCACTCTCAGGTCAGGAACACCTTCTATTGCCTTATATTATTCCCAAAGGGATTTTATTTTTTCCATCTTTGACATTATGTCTCTAGGAGCTCTCCAAGAAGAGCATCTAAACCTACCCAGAGTTTTTCTAATAATTTCAGAGTAGAGTCAGAGGGTCTAAGAGAAAAGTGTAGAAGAATATAAAACATTTCATAAAAAATACAGCTAACATTGGCTATGAAGGAAGGCATATGATTTTCTGGTAAAATCCCAGGCAACAAGCCTCATATCCGAAAGAAGCAAATGATTTACCTTTATTCAGAATGGGGAGCTGTTCAAACATTTAGGGCTGTGCCTAGCATCACAAGGCTGTCCTTAGCTTGACAGCTTAATGATAATACTAACATTTATTGACTATTTACTATTGGCCAGGCACATGATAAATCTTTGAATACATTATTTGATATTTTTTAAAACCTTTATGAAGTAGATGAGAATGGTAGAGCTGGGAGCAATTAAATAATTACTTAAGGCCATATGAGTATTAATTGGGAGCCATACATTTGACCATAAGAGGTCTGGTTCTGAAACCATATTCTTAATCCACGATCCACTCCTCTGACTTGTGGTACAGCCTCTCTTTTATCCCAGTCCTACCTAAAGTATCGTACACCAGTGCCAGATGTTCTATAGGGACCATGAGGAGGAAAAATGTGTGATGTGGTTTGTTCAGGGGAAGGGGTTGGCTCCTCTTCCTTTGTGGAGTAACTGACAAATTTTAACAGTCAGACATTGTTCCAGAAGATGGAGAAGGTGGTTGATTCTTACCTTGTCAACCTGTGCAGTGTGGGGAAGAACTTTAACTGGATGAGAGACATTCGTTCTTGTCATGATTTTGCCTTAATAAGTGGGAGAATCCTGGCAAGTCTCAGACCAGAGCTTTCTAGAGCTCTATCTCCTTACCTAGCACTAAAGTTCTACGATCATCCATCCCTGTCCCTTTTGCTTCTGTCTCCCCTTCAACTGGAAAACCTTTAAAAACCAATCAAATGGAAAATGCATATGCTCCCCCAGCCATATATATATATATATATATACACATAATTGACCCTTGAACAAAATGAAGTTGAACTATATGGATCCACTTATATGTGTTTTTTTCCAATACATACTGTAAATGTATTTTCTTTATGATTCCTTAATAACATTTCTTTTCTTTAGCTTATTTATTGTAAGAATACAGTACTTAAAACATATAACAGGCTGTTAGTAATTAAGTTTTGGGGGAGTCAAAAGTTATATATGAGTTTTCAACTGCTTGGGGTGTTGGCACCCCTCACCTCAGTGTTGTGCAAGGGTCGACTGTGTATGTATATATGTATGTGTGGAGGAAAAGACTGGAAGGAAATACACCAAAATGTAACCAGTGGCTGTTTTAAAGTGCTAGGACTTTTTTCGATGTTTCCATATTTTCCAGGAGTTCTAAAATGTATGGGTACTATTTTATTGTATTTTATTTTTTACAGTAGAAAAGAAAAGTTTTATTAGAAGGGAAAGTACACTTCCAGACGTGGACGCAGGCCTGAGCAAGAGAAGCGTGGCTCAAAAGGTGGATACTATTTTTAAAAGAGAAAAATAAACTATTTTTTAAAGGAGAAAATCAACATCTCCTTACTTCCCTGATATCCCCAGGTGGAGTTGGACACTTCTTCCTTGCTGCCATCATCAACTCTGATTATAGCCATATTTTAACACTGCAATCTAACTCATCAGACTTGCCATCTGGGGCAGCCATTGTCCTATTCATTTTATTTTCTTAGTGCCTAATCCTCAAATGGTAAACACTCAAACAATATTTACTGAATAGAATGAATATTTTGGAAAAAGCAAGATACGAAGGCAAATGAGCAATGTCAAAGCACAGTTTAGGATTAAATGCCAAATAGGGAGCACAGATATTGAGAAGAAAGTGATCCCTATAGATTGGGGAGTCGAGGTCTAGGAGAAGAGAGGGCATTGAGTGGGGCCTTGATTCATTCATGCATTGAGGAAATGACTGGTAGAGTTTGGTATGAATAAAAGTATGGAGGCTGGGATGTGTAAGAAATCTTTTTCCTTTTTTTTTGAATTGTAAAATAAATAAACATGTTTTTATTTATTTTTATACATAACATAAAATTTACCTTGCATTCTGGTTGGGGAGCAGGAGCAGACAATAACCAAAGACATAAGTAAACCAAATAGGAGGTTAGGTGGTGATACGCATTATGTAGAAAATTAAAACTGAAAAGGAGACTGGAGACAATCTCACTATGTGTACAATTTGGAATGGTACTGTTCACATTGGAGAGAAGTGAAGGACAAGGAGAAAGTTCAATAGGGTGGTCAAGACTTTAAATAAGAGAACATTTAATAAAAGACCTGAAAGGAGAAGGGGAATGAACCATGAGGCTATCTGCAGGAAGAGCATTCCAGGCAAAGAGAACATAAGGAAAGTGTGGAAGAAAAGTATTAATATACATTACCCTAGAGGGTGAGATGGAAAGAGTAGATTATTAAGTAGTTTTTCTTTATATACGTTGGTTATTATGTGACTTTGTTAACAACAAGCATATATTTATCATTTTAACCTAGTAAAGAAAAAAATAAATATCAAAATGGGTATAAAGTTGTGAGGATTAAATGAGATAATATGTGTAAAAATATATGTAAACTGCTACATGCTCTATTATTATTTATATTTATCTTACAAATAAATAATTGGACACCATTTCAAGCAGATACATGAAGTTATAGAAGTATTTTTTTAATTGAAGCAAAATTCATATAACCAAAAATTAACCATTTTAAAGTGTACAATTTAGTGGCATTAAGTACATTCACACCACCACCTCTATTCAACCACCACCTCTATCTAGATCCAAAACTTTGTCATCACCCGCAAAGAAAACCTGGTACCCATACAATAGTCACTCCTAATTTCACTCTTCCTGCAGTCCCTGGCTACTACCAATTTGCTTTCTATCTCTATGGATATTTCAAATAAATGGTATCATGCCATTTTGCATCTGGCTTATTCCACTTAGCATAATAATTTCAAGGTGCATCCATTTTCAGCATGTATCATTAGTCCATGCCTTTTCATGGCCATATAATGTTCCATTGCCCAATATGCTCCATATTGTTTATCAGTTCAATTGATGGACATTTGGGTTGTTTCCACCTTCTGGCTACTGTGAATGGTGCTACTATAAACATTTGTGTAACAAATATTTGAATACTGATTTTCAAATTCTTTTGGTTGTATAACTTGGAGTAAACTTGCTAGGTCACATGTTAATTCTATGTTTAACTTTTTGAGAAACCATCAAACTATTTTCCACAGCAGCTATATCATTTTACATTCCAAGATATGAGAGTTCTAACTGTTCCACATCCTCACTAACACATTTTCCTTTTATTTTTTAAACGCCATCCTATTTGGTGTTAAGTGGTGTTTTATTGTGATTTTGATTTGAATTTCCCTAATGACTAATGATTTGAGGATCTTTTCATGTGCTCGTTGGCCATTTGCATATCTTCTTTGGAGAAATGTCCCCTCAAGTCCAATGTCCATTTTTTTAGTTGTGTTGTTTTCTTTTTGTTGTTGAGCTATAAGAATTTTTTTGTATATTCTGGACACTAGACCCTTATCAGATAGTTGAGTTCCAAGTATTTTCTATTTTGTAAGTTGTATAGAAGAAAATTCAATATGATTAATTTGACAACTGTTTGTTCAGAAATAATTGAAGAGGACATGAAAGGCAGAAAGACTCATTCAGAAGCCATTGCAACACAAAATGTAACAATAGGAAAATGCCCCCAAAAGATTGTGTACAAGTGAAATTAGGAAAAGTCAAAGTGTAATGAACGAGATCAGCCATAAGTAGAAAAAGCAAATGACCTGAAATAGTTTCAGGAAAGCATAATCCTATCAATATATCTAAAGCTCTACTAGCCTAATCACTTAAAGTAAAATGGTTGGAGCCATAACACAATCAAACTCTAACCTGATCAATTATAATAAAATGGCTGGAGTGAACATAAACAAAATAAATTGTATTAACTTGGCTTGAGCTGAAACCCAATCAGTTGAATTGTACCTTGTCTTCATAGAAGGGGAAGATAGTCTGCATAGAATTCCTCCTCTTCGACCAAAAAAATAAATAAATAAATAAGTCAATATTTCTCCAGTGACATTTAAGAAGGAGGATTCTCTGTTTGGCCAGCACAAGTGAACAATTGATATATTTATAAAAGGAGATGGATGCAGTTCTGTTAGATATTAAAACTATCTAACTAATACTATTTGTTCACTAAGCAACAATTATAATATTTGACTTCCAAAAGCATCAAATATTTGATCAGCCAATAGGATTGCATAGGCTACTGTAAGTTTTGTGTAGAACTACATAAGTCAACTATATAGCTTATATACCATGCTCTTTTAAGTTTGGTCAGCATAAGTGAGTTCTCCCAAGATGAATTGACCAAAACCAACTTCTGAGCATTTAAGCTCAAGTTTGGATCCTCTTAAGAAAAATTGCTGGATGTCAGAAACATGGCAGAGTGAGAGATGTCCTCAGATCTCTCGCCTTGAAACAACAATAAACTGAACATCTAAAACTCAACAAAAAATACCCATCTGGCACACAAGCACATCTGAGCGAGGGATCTGCGAATAAGAGCTACCACAGCCGCTCCCCTACCCTGCCCCCACTTTCTGTGACTTCTGACAACTCTAGGCTTACAGTTTCTTTGAATATATTAAATGATCAAGATTAAAAAGAAAAAGAAAAAAGAAAAATCCACAATGTTTCTATCTCTAGTCACTCTAACATCAACCCAAGCGTGAAACAAGCCTTATTTCATGTATCCTCAGAGAGATAGTGAAAGGAGGTTTTCGTTTTGTTTTTCCTTTTTAGGGTGGAACCAGAGACTCAGAAATGTGATTCAAGTTGCCTTGAGCCACATACGGTTCACCTAGATTATGTGCTAAGCATCTATATCCCAGCCCTGGGCTTGCTCTGCCTTTTGCCAAGCAATCATAGATTGTTTCTACTCCAGCCACCGCTGAATGGGACACAGCACAAACAGAAGTAATCACAGATAGCAGAGTGTCAGCAGCTACAGCTATTGGCCTGGAGATGTAGGTATATGCCCTCTCCACAAGACGACTAGTAAGGACACCTCAAGTCTTGGGTGCTCAGTGAGGTATTCGCTAATAATTAAGCAGGTCTTGGGGAGAAAATAGAAGAAGGTAGCATCTTTCTGACCCAGCAGCAGTCTGGCTATGTCTCTGAGGTGTAGGAAGTGTCTCACCAACAGACAACTATGATGAAACTTAAGACCACAAAGAGGAAGCTTCCTAGGGTTATATAGCCTCTGTTTTCATCCAAGGAAATGGATTGGAAGTTTTACCCAGATGAGCTCTTAAGAGTGCCACCTAGCAATTTAGCCCCACCTCTGAATTATCATTCTTCCTGAGAACTGAATCCACATAGCCAACAGTATAGAGAACAGCCTTGCTGTGGTATGAAATTGAATGTTAGCTATGCACTCAGAGGAATCTAATTTTTCTTATCTCTTCACAGAGCTGAGAGGGGATGGCCTTACTTAGGAACAGTGATATTTCTTTCATCTTGGTAAGGTAGAAGGCCAAGTACATGGGAATAGGTGCAAATAAACAGGTGAATTTGGTATTGGAAAAATAAGGCAGTCTCATCTAATGACATCTGTTTTATCAATGAGCAAGGTCATCTGCTGAGAGAGAAGTAGAAGGAGTGTTGAAAATCTTAGAAGAGAGATATGGGATAGTTATTGAGCAGAATAGAAAAGAGAATTTACCAGGGAAAAGTAGAATTATTTGACAATGTTGAGTTTGGGGAGCATAAATTTAAAAGTGATACTAATCAGCAAAATTCTGAGATTTTTCTCCATCAATATTTAGCTGCCTATATATAGATGCAGAGAAGCTGAATTGTTGAATTTAACTAGAATTGGGTTTTTTTTCCAAGAAAATTTAATGGAGAGAGAGGGGGGCAAGGAAATTAACAGTGTCTGCAATATGAAGGGGGTAGATGGATTATTTAAAAAGTAGAATTAAAATATAGTATGAATGGTGTAGAGGTCCTTAAGGAAGAAGCATGTTAGGATGAGAGGAAGGGTGAGAAATGTTAGGGTATGAGAAAGAAAGGCAGGGGAAGCGAGACGTCCCTAGTGAAGCATGTAGCTATATGGGGGTGGGGGAGGGCTGCTTGACAAACATCTGGGGATTGATAGTGGGGAGAGTTTTCATGCGCCATTTTTTTTTTTTTTTTTTTTTTGTAAAAAGGAAAACTCAGAAAGACTGAAAGAATACATTTTATATCTGAATTTTTACAAATAAAGATGGCTATTATAATGGGAAAAAAAAGAAAGGCAGAAGATGGGAAACAGAGAGTGAAATTTGGGACTTTTCAGAGGATTTTATCTGGACTGAATTTTTCCAGCTTTTTTTTTCTTGTCCAACCTTTGCTTTTCCTTTATTTCTTCTTTCCATCTCTCCTCCCACCAGAGAGAAAGAAGCAATGAAGTCTCTTTTCATCTCCTATCTGGGTGACTGAACTTTCTGGCTCTCTACCAATCCTCAATGTGGATCTCTGCCTCTCTTTTTCTGTCTCTTCATTCTGTA
>NW_006430043.1:532036-612297 GCF_000325575.1 Pteropus alecto
ATACCTTCTTCCTCATGGGTGTCTCATGCTCTGGCAAGTGATCTCTTTGGGGAAAACATGGCCAGAGGCAGCAGCAAGCAGGGTATGAACACAGTTTCAGCTGCAACCAGAGAGAACGCAGACAAGAACTGCCAACAGGGAGAGTGTGAGGCCCTGGTGTGGAGACAGACTTATTGGGAAGAGCTTTTTTGGGAAGGGACCCAGAGGCACTGACAAAATTAGGTGATGTTCACCCTGAGTGTCCATGTGCCATACATGAGACTTGGGGAATCAAAGAGGCCGAGGCTCACCACAGTGAAGAGAACCCCAGGATGCCCCCTCCTTGTCCGTTTTGGCCAAGATAGTCACTCATGGAGACTGGAAGCACCTCAGTAAAACTCTCTGAGTATTCCCAGGGTGGGTCAGCCCCACCTATCCAAGGGTCCTTGGAGGGAGAGGGCTATCTGAGAACTTTGATAGACAACTAGATTCCTGGCAGGGAGTGGGCCCTATACCTGGTCACCACAACCTATCATTCCGTCTCAGGAAACTGTGGAAAACTTCCACTCAAGCCTCCTTTTACAACCCTGGGGCTCTCATACACTATACCTGATGAAACCTTTATAAACTTTCCTCCCACAACATTTACATACATTGTTTCTTTTGCCCAGAATTCTGTCCCCTATTTTTTTCTCTAGAAAATTCAGATTCTTCCATCTTTTCAAGACTAGTTGAAAGGTTACGTCTTCTCTGAGGCCTTCCCTGAGACAGTTGCTCTTTTTCTTTGTTCCCCTAAAACTTAATTTATACATTCTCACATCACTGGCCACATCCATTTATCTTTTTATACATGTGCCTGCACCATTAGACTGTGAGTGCCAAAAGGAAAGGATCACTCCTTAATTACCTTGGTATTCTTCAAATTTAGAAATTTGCTAAGTACTCTAGAAATATTTGTTGAGTGATAGTATAATGTACTCAGAACTAGATACCGTGAGGTATACACAAAAAAGACAAAACATAAAATGCAATTTCTCCTAATAAGAAATTTATTTATTAATAATTTAATGTAATATATTTAATATTTAATTATTTAATAATATTATATGTGCCACATATGAGCCATTTAACAGTGCTTACTATATTCCAGGCCCTGAATCACTGAATTAAACATACACATCCATTTACTTCTCACAATAACATGTAAGATAAGTAGTATTATTACCCCCAAATTACAGATGGGTAAAAATAGGCTCTGAGATATTAAATAATTTGCTTGAGATCTTGAAGTGACTGTCAGAGCTAAGATTTGAGTGCAGGGATTTCTGACTCTAAAATTCATGCTCTTAACCATTATACTGTGGTATCTGAGACAAGTTTTGTACGATACAGTTTATACTATCACTATTACAGAATCATATAATAAGATACAAAACCATAAGGTTCAATTTGAAAATAAAATATATAAATAAGGTTATTAATTATCTGGTACATATAATAATTGCAAAAGGAGTTAGACAACAAATACATGTGTACGATATCTGAAGTAGCCAGCAAAAATGTTGCAGAGATAGAAGCTGAGCTGAACTGGGCCTTAGAGAGTGGATTAGAAGAAGAGAACCAACATGAACATATTTCCTGTGTAAGCCCTGTATGTACATTGTCTCATCTGATCCCTCACAGCAACCTGTGTTGGAAGCTCTGTTTTCCCCATTTACCAAGGGGAAACTGAAACTCAAGGAAGTTAAAAAATTTGCCCAAATCCACACCACTAAGTGTTGAGCTGAGACTGAAACCCAGATTTCTCTTCTTCCCCATAAGGCCTCAGGTTGGTAGATAGGGCCAAGGAGAGCATTCTGGTGGAAGGCAGCATCAGGAGCAAAGATAGTAGGCTGGAATAAGCAGGATGACTGTGAAAAGGAGGAAAAACTAGGCATCTGGCTTTCTATCTTCCAAGGAGCAGAGGGTGGGACTTCCTAGGCAGCTCCGCCCACTGCAGAGGATTGCAACAGGATAGGGTGGGGGTAGGGGTTCTGGGGTTCCTGGAAGGTGACTGAAGCCCATAAAGACTGGCACTATGCCCATTGTGTGGCTAAAACTGACCCCGCCCAATATTGCTGGGGTGGGAGAGCCAGCCTGAAGGCTAGTTCTTGGAAGTCTAGCCACTCCCCCGACACACACACACACACAGCCCCCCAGCACTGCTGCATCCTAGCACTGGTTCTCTCCCAGGGTCAGGCTGCCCACTGGCTTTATTTTAGTTCTGTCTCAAGCACCTCTCTACCAGAATCTGGCTTCCAGATAACTGCTCTCAGTTTCTTAAGCTCCTGAGGCACTCTGGTCTCCGGGTTTCTAAGCTTCCATCTCCTAATAATAGCTGAGTCACTTTCTTATTTTATTTTCCCAACAATTCCCCTAAATAGGTATTATCATCATTATCTCCATTTTTCAGGTGAGGAAATAAAGCTCAGAAAAATTGGGTTTTCCCAAAGCCACATAACCAGTAAATGCAGGCAACTCAAACTCAGATCTTAAGATTCAAAATCAGTTTCTTCCTCATTCTACTATATACCATGCAACCTACTTTTCTCTAGATTTAGAATTAAGCCCCAAGGGTTGTTTCTTCTAGGCTATTCTGGACTCATCTATCACCCTTTATCTGTTTAGAGTTTAGTGCCAGGCTCTGCTAGCAAGGCATAACTCTTAGATGCCAGGGTCTGGGAACCTCAGTTCTACCAAATCCTGAGAGCCTTGAAAGCAGAAAGCGCTTCTGGCCTGAGAGTGGGGTTCAGTGCCCCCTCAACTCCTGAGTCAATCCTCTAAGAATTCTTATCTGTGGAAAGGAACATTCTTAAGGATTTTTCTATCCTATTCTTACCCAAAGTAGAACACAAGAGAAAAACAGTGAATGGCTTAGAGGGTCTGGCTCCACCATCTGGGCCTCACTTTATATGCCCCCCCTTACTATAGTAAGAGGGGCCTCATTATGCCCTGATCCCAGAGCCCCTCCACAACCTTCCCCCAACCATCCGGGGTAACCGCCAGGCTCTGCTGCCTAGGATAACGCCCAGCCCTCCCCTTGCCCCCTGTGGCTGCCTCCCCTTTCCGTCTGTTGAGAGAGGAAGCCAGGGGGTGGCGGGTGCAACCCTGGAGGGCACTGATAAAGGGCCAGCTCTGCTCCCACCCCCTGGGGCCACTGTGGTCAGACCAGCAGGCAAGCAGGCAAGGCAGCCAGCTCCCTCTGGGACCCATGGCCCTCCCCTAGTTCCACCTCTACCAGCCCTGCCCTACTCGGGAAGCTGGTTGCATAACCCAGTGCAGTGGGGTGTTTGGCAACATTGCTTGTGGCTTGACCTGATGCTAGTGGTGGTGTGCACACACTTTAGGGTGAGGGCTGGGGTGGATTGAGCAGGGGTGCCAACAAGTCAGTCTTTTTGGAGTGAGTGAACAGCATGGATGGAGAATGGTATAATAGTAAAGATATGTAGCCACATTTTTCTCTAAATTCTATCTCTGCTACCTTTGCTGAAGTGGGAAAATCTTGGGGGGATAGGAAAAATCTTAGATATTCTACCTTACCAAGCCACGGGCACTATTCAACCCATTCGGGCTCCTAATCCCCCATAACATCAAACAAAGGAGACTTAAGGTCAAAGGGTGTTGCCTCTGGGCATGAAGAATCTGAGAGAAGGGGGCTAAAGGAACCATTCTCACCCCAAGAGCTGTAAAGGGTGGCTGGAGGCAGGACACAGCCTGGGAAATGCAGTAGTGGTTTTTTTATAGAACCTCTTTTTATAGGAAAGGAGTTGGGATGAGGTGGGAGAGACAACTCTGCCTGGCTAGTTGCCTAAGTGAAGGCCGCCTGTTCACTTAGCTCAGCCTACATGATCATGTCTGTCCCCCTTATACGTAGTAAACTGCTTCAAACAGTTCTATGAATACCTATTGCTTACAGGATAAAATACAACCTCTCTACTTTGACTTTCAAGACACTTTATAATCTAGCCCCTTTCATTCTTCACAGTCCAACTCAATTGCCACCCCCTCTATGAAGCCTTCTCTGAATTTCACTAGGCAGAAATTCAGCTTCATAGCACTTTATATAGACCTTTATTAGTGTAATTGATTCCCTGACTAGACTATGAATGAGGACATAGACTATGTCTTATTCACTTTTGAGTTTCCAAAGTATAAAACATAGTTGACACTCAATAAATATTTGTTGAATGAATGAATGAATGAATGACCAGGATTGTGTTATCCATAGTTGTATCTGTAATGCCACAAACAGTGTCCTGAACTGGTAGTTTTCATTCAATAAATGTTTGTTGACTAGCTGTAACCTGATATCATTATTTAATCAGCCATGAGTGTGACTATCACCACCCCTCATTCCCTCTGAAATGGCCAAATAAGTATGCAAGTAAGAGGCCTGTATTTGAAGGTGCATGTTTGTGACCCAGATTCATGTGACCCAGATGATGACTCTCATCATCAAGAGATTCTGAACCCATATGTAACATGCAATAAAGTCATGGGTCACCTCTCGTTCACAGAGATCACGCATGTAGAATCATAATCTCCTGGGATAGGGATGAAATTCAAAACATTTAACCATGGGTTTAGCATGGGCTTTGATCGATCCCATACACACACAGACTGTGGGGAGGTGGTAAAGAGGTGGTGTTACATTGCCTCTTGAGTTGCTTAGCTGTGTTGCTGGGTTGTGGGGGATCCTGAGAGAGAACTGGGGTGGTTGATGTATTGGTGTCATTGTGGGGAACACTTGGCGGACCCCCAGCAGCTATTCTTTATCAACTAGGACAGAATATTTTCAATTCTATCAGAGAATGCTGCCTTGGAACGGCATCTGCCTCCTCAGTCTTTAACTGTTTCCAATTTAACTTGAACACTGTAAGAATTAAAAATAGAGAAGTGTAAGCTGCAGCTGTAAGGACTGAAGCTAGACATAGGAAGGACTTTCCTTAGTGCTAAAAGGCACGACAAGCTAGGAGGAAGCCAGATTCTTTTTTTTTTTAGTCTTGAGAGAGATCTGTTTGGCCTGGGCCTTGGGTTGTGTGTTGGAGGGATGAACGAATGACTTTTGGGGGTACTTCGTTGGCCTGACACAAAGCTGCTGTGGTGCTGGAGATAGACCTGTTATTCCACACATATGTCCTGGCCCGTCCAGGGTACGTGGCTGCCATGTGGCTGAGGTGCCTTGCCTGGAAGAAATGAGGACAGAGGGCACCTGGGGTCCCCTTTAAGGGAGGTGAATAATGTCCTTGCTGGTCGCCCCCCCAACTCCCCTCACCTACTGACAACAAACCTGGCCAAGAAAGAGGCCTTTGTCCTAGGACATCTGAGGCTGCAGGGGGAGGGGAGAAGGCTACAGGTGAAAGGACACATCAAAGCAGCCGGCTGCCCCTCCTCCCCAAAATAGCTCCTTTACCTCTTCCCCAGAACCCAGGCTTTCCTTAAGTAAAAGCAGTGTCCTAAATGCCCACCTACCTACACAGCTGGGACACTAGACACCTGGTCCTTTTCTTCAGCTGCCCTTCACCACCTTGCTATGACTCAGTTTCCCTGTTCCTAGGAGAGTCAAGAGGGCAGAGGGAAGGAGGTCACAGCTTGTATAAAGTTTAGAGGTCACTTTGGAGTGGACCATCACTTTGGAATTCATCATCTGCATGGGAGAAACACAGACCCGACTGGACTCCTGGGCTCAAAAGGAGGGCTGGGAGAGGCTTGGAGCCATGTGTGCCCCCGCTGGCCGGGAGCAGAGTGGGGGCGGGGTGTGGGCAGAAACCACACCAGGCTCAAGTTTCCTCTCTTGGCCAGAAGGGGCAGGAGGAGAGGAGGGCCACGGAGAAAGGGGAGGGTTGGAGGAAGGACGGAGAACTCAGGCCGAGAGCTTCAGAGAGGAGGCTAGTGCACCGCCCCAGAGGTCTCAGTGCTCAGCCTGAACTTCCACACTCAGCCATCAGCCATGGCCTGGGGGCGGGGCATGGCCTTTCCCGGTTCTCAGAGGTAGCAGGGATCCTCACCCAGGAGGTGTCAGCCCAGGCCCGGCCTCCCCAGAGACAGCACCCGGAGCCTCATCTCTCTCCACACCCTGCTTGGACCCTGCCACAGGTGCCTGAGGGGTGGGGTGGAAGGGAGATTCCAGTGGGATCCAAGCTGGGGAGGTGGAGGAGGCAGAGGGAGAAAATAGCCAACTTTCCACATATTCCTAGGAGATCTCAGACCTTCCCAGGCTGCCCCTGGTTTAGGAATTTGACATCTTTGGGAACTCTTCTGGGAGAAGACCTAGTTGGCTTCTGAAGAGCTCCGGGAGTCTTGGGGGTGAAAGGTTGTGGGTGGGGATCGGACAGTGGTTCCCTGAGGGGATGGGGAGTGACCCTGAGTAACCCTTCAGCAGGCTGGCTGCTCTGGGGAAGCCAGTAGACTTTTAGGTATATAGTATCATCCTTTCTCCTCTCCATTCCATCATGCTGCCCTGTCCAGCCAGCTGGGAAGGTTCAGAGAAGCTGAGGAATTGGTGACACTGGATGTCTGGATCACTGAGAAGTATTGTTGCAACAGGATGGGATGGTGTGGGTAGGGGTAGCTGAGTTCTTGCTTTCCTTTGCCCCTTCTCTTCTCTGGGCAGTAGAGATCAGCTGGAACTAGAAGGGAGGGGAAGGCATCCCATCTCCAGTGTAGTTCCTTCCAACTAGAGATCTTGGCAGCAGGGAGGGTTGGGGCTGGAAAGCAGTGGAAGAAAATAGGGGTGGGGGCTGGGACTTTCTAGTCATTAGCTCCCAAGGGACTGGAGTTTGGGGTCTAGGGAACCGAGTAACAGAAAGGCAGAAACTTGTCCCTCTCTCCCTTGTTCCCATATACCTGTTTGAGTTATGTATGCGCCCAGGAGGTTGAATCTCACTTTGGTCAAATTAATCTCTCTCTCTCCCCCTTTCCTCCATTCCCTTTGTTTCTCTCACCTCTGTGTTTCTCTTCCTCTTTGGGGATTCTTCCAAATCTTTCTAAATAGGTTGCTAAGTTGCCACTGCCACTCTACACCCCAGGTTTCACTGATCTCTCGCTATCCTTTCATTGCCTCTGTTGACACCTGGGAAGGTGGAGTTGTGTAATAAGCCTCAGAACAGGGGTCCCAGGGGCAAGCACCCTCCCTCTTTGTCAAGGTGGTTAGAGCCCTGGGCTAGCAGTTGAAGCCAAATGCCTTCCTGTCCCCAGCATCCCTCCCCAAATAGTCCTCATCCTGTATCTTTAAGCATAAAGCCCCATGTTATTCTGTGAGTACTCAGGGATTGTGATAAGCTCTTTTTGAGTAGGCCCATCAGGATGAAAGCAAAGAAGGTAGATTATAGAGGTGGCTCCAGTCCTACCTGATGCACAATGATGGGGAGTAAGATGGCTGTGTGACCGCAAAGTGTGGCCTAAACTGGAAAGTGGGAACTGATTATTATAAAAGAAAGGGGACACAGGGAGGCCTGTTATACTTTCTCAGTATCTCTCTAGTTTCTGCACCCTCTGTGATGTTCTTTTTGATCAAATTCGGACTATGCCCTCCTCCCTGATCTGTACTACTGGCTGCCAGTCCTCAGAAAGGTAGGCTCCTAAGACCCCAGAGGGGCTTTGCATGTTATATAGACCATTGACTCATCCCTGAATGTCGAGGGAAAAATATACTCCTCCCCTTTGGCCTGGTGCAAACTTGCCAGTGTATTCAAAAGCTGGTTGGAGCTGATCCAGAGGTCCTTTTCAACTCCTCCTTCCTCAACATCTTGCCTCCCCTCTGCTCCCATTCTGGATTCTCATTTCCCTTTCCTACAGTGAGGGGGAGGTTGAGCTTCTGGTCTTTATGAAAAGAGGCTGATATCTAGTCACAGAGACTGGGGCAGCCAAGAACCCAGGCTTGACTGGGTCAAGTGTTTGAAGCTAGGAGAAGCCTGGAGATCACTTACTGGGCTCCTTTCTGTCACTGTTTTTTTCCCCCATAAATTTATATGGTTGGACTAGTCTAGTATTTCTCAAGGTGGAGTGGGCCTCTGGCACTTGTTAAAATGCTGATAGCTATGTACCTGCATCTGTGAATTCAGTTCAGTAGGTCTGGGATGGTGTTCAGGATTCTGTGTCCTGGGCAAATGTGCTACACAATAAAGTTTGTGACTGCCTGAGCTAGACACAATCTACTGTCCCTCGCAAGGAGATACTTCAGTCCTGTCTCCATTAAGTGGAAAAGACTGAATGTAAAGCGATTTGCCAAGGGTCATGCACCTGGAAGACCAGAGAACATGGTATTCTGCCTCCTAGGGCAGGATCTTTGTACTACACCTAAGAGTCAGATCCAGGAAGATATGAGAGACAGAGGGTGGGGGTAGGTGTGTGTGTGTGAAGGACTGTGAAGCAAGAGTCATTGCCCCTGCCCCCTAAACCCCTTCTCCATTCACTTTGCCTTTGGGCAATTTCCTCCAGAACCTGGGTGGGGGAGGGTGGGGTTCCGGTGTTGAAATGGCATCCTGGACAGACATAAACACCCCACCCACTCTGCCCATTGGCCAAGAGCCTGTGCCTATACCAACTCTCAGCTCTGGGGATGGCACTAGAACAAGAGGGTAGGAGCAGAGCCTAGGGGAAATCCTTGTTCAAAAGGATAATTTGCAATTATCACTAATTTTGTGGTAAGTCAAAGAATAGACTCCATGTTAAATGGCTGTGATAGGCCATCCTTGTGGTGATCTAAAGTCATGCAATTTGAGGTCATTCAGTCTTAATCTCTGTTTTTCTGTAAGTTTTCCTCACCCCTAGCCTGTCTGCCTTTCCTTACATGGCAAGAGTTGGGTATAGCTTTGGCCCTGAGATCAGGGGGTCCCTGCCAAATCTACTTGACATTTCTTGCCAAAGCCAGAGAGAAAAGATATAGGGAGAGAAGGGTGTCAGGGAATGGGGAGATAGGATGAGGAGAGAGGCTGACAGAGAGGAGAAGATGAAGGCAGGGGTGAGGTTTTACAGAGAAAGTTGAACTGTCTGAACAGAAAGGGACCTCCAAGTTCAACTTGTCCAACTCCCTGGTTTTACAAATGAGGAAACAGAGGATCAAAGAAGTGTGATGACTTGCCCAACATCACACTGCTGCTTTGTGGCAAACCTTCGGCTAGAGTCCAGATCAAAAGAAAAGGGTCTGAAGAGGAATATATATTCAAGACTCTAAAGAGATATTTCTCAGAAGAGGAGAATAGAGATTGAGATTCCGCAGAAAGAACCGATAATATAGACTACCAATAGAGGCTTGGAGTATGGATGAGAAGGTGCCTGGAAGGCTATATATAAGCCAATAGAGGTTCTAGGCCTGACTCTGCTATTTACCAGCTTGGGTCTCAATTTCTGAATGGACCTTATAGGATCTTTGTGAAAATGAACCTCATAAACTAATGCTTGTAAAACACCAGCACAGTTCTTGACAAGCTTAATAAGTCTTTGTTACAGTTGTTATATTACCTTTGAAGAGGAAAGATCCTTGGCTGTGTAGGTTGGAGTTTGGCCAACATGACCCTGCGGGGACACAAGGCAGAGGTCCAGTGTCTCCAGAGACCATTCCTCCTTTGCTGCCTGCTGCTGATAAACCTCTTATCTGGCCCAGGCAGGGGAGCCCAGGGCCAGGATAGAAGAAGAGGGCAAGGCTGCTATCAGCCACCAGGCCTGGGCCATATCTCAGAGAAGGGGAGGGGCCGTCTGCTTGACTCTTTCCACAACACACTCCTTGGGATGCCCAAGCACGCATTCTCATCTTGGGAAGAAAAGGCTAAGATCCTAAAACTGAAAACAGAAGAGGAAAGTAGAGTAATCACTGATGTTGTCCCAGAAAATGAGGGGAGAACCTCCCCCTCCCCAGAAGATGTGACTTCTGCCCCAGCCAGTGATATAGTTTTGGGGAGAAAGAAGTAGGGGAAAGAGAAGGCATCTTGTCTGAAAACAAGGTAAAGGTCTACTGTGTTCCCAAAGGAACTAACTACGGCCATAGCATGTGAAGTAGAGATAGCACTGCAGAGGAAGCCTTTCTAGCTTAAGAAGTTGGTTGATGAGTCCAGCATGAGTGGGAGGGGATAAGGTCTCTTCTCTCAGGTGAGGTTGAAAGGGGCCTCTTCATGGAGGCAGGACGAAATTGCTCACCCCTAGCAAGAGAGGCCCTAACCCCTATTTCTCCTTTGACACAGGTTGCTGGGGCCATTTGGGCTTTGGGGGACCCTGGACCAGGCCCTGGCCCAGTAGGATGCCCCCGTGTCCTCCCCAGCAGAGCAGGAACAGGGTGACACAGTTGCCCACTCCAGAGCTGGGCGAGATGGAACTGACTTGGCAAGAGATCATGTCCATCACTGAGTTGCAGGTGAGTAGGATTGGGGGCAGGGGAAGGGAAGAGCTGAGAAGTAGGGAGTCTAACAGAGTCTGAGGCAGGGGGCAGGAGCAAGGAGGGCTCAGGGTCTCAAGTTGGAAATGTTCCGGGCACTGGAAAAGGAAGGGCCAGAGTTGGAGGGAGATCTGGTTGGAAGAGGAGAACATTAAGGGGAAAGAGGGTGTGGAAGAGCAGGGGATAGGAGTGGTGGGGAAGGGAGGATCTGCTTGGAGGTATAAACTCTCTCAGCAGCCACTCTGCTTACATCTCTCTACTCCACCTCCTGCCCTGCCTTCTTTTTCTCACCGTTTCCCCTTCTGACCTCCCTCTCCTCCAATCCTGCCCATCTTCTTCCTTCATTCCCTTCCCCACTACCCTCAGCTGCCGGGCCCCTTTCCCTCAGGTAGTTGAGCACTAGTTCAGGGGCCTCAGGAAGGGGGGCGGTCAGACTATGCCGGGGTCTTCTCCTGCTAGTTGTACAAAGGGGTGTCTGTTGGCCTAACAATGATGCCTTTGTCCCCAGCTGAGTTGGAGCAGAGTGGCTCCCCAACGTGGGTTGGAGGCCCTGTTTCTAGCATGTTCTCTCCTCTCTGCACCTGGGCAGAGACAGAGGGACTGCAAAGTAGAGGGTAGAGCTTGTGCAGGCTCCCCAAGGCCCCTTAACCCCCTAGCTGTGCCTGTCTCCTTTCTCTTCTCTGCTGCCATGCCTGGGCCCTCATGATCTGCCCTAAGCCCTGCTTCCACACAGCAGCTCCCTCTGCTGGGCACCCAAATCATGCCCAGGCTCTGAACTTGCCCCTTGGACCCTAGACAACCGCAGCTGGTAAGGGTTCTGAGGGGTCATCTTGAATAAAACTCCTATTCTTCCTGAAGGAAATAAAGAAACATGAGCCACTTCAACCTAGTAAGAACTTGTTCTGAGGAGGAGGCGATTCCGTAATTGTTGTCACGTTAGTCCTTTCCGAAGTCTGACCTCAGTGGCTCCATTCCTGTTTAAGCTGCCTTCTTTGAATAGCTGCATCACAACTTTACAAGAAGCTTTCAGTGATTTTTAGCATCATTCTGTTCCCTTGTTACTATATCACTTGGTCTTTTAGAAGGACCCAGGTCGGTCCTGAGACAGAGCTGGTTCTCTTCCTCAGCCTGTATCCAGTGCTCTTTATGTCTTTTCTTGCAGGGCCTTAATGCTCCAAGTGAGCCATCATTTGAGCCCCCAGCACCAGCCCCATACCCTGGGCCCCCTCAACCCCCAACTTATTGTCCCTGCTCAATCCACCCAGATGCCAGCTTTCCCCTTCCTCCACCACCTTATGAGCTCCCAGCACCTTCATCTCATGTCCAAGACTCCCCATATTCCTATGGCAACGTGGCCATACCAGTCTCCAAGCCACTGACCCTCTCGGGTCTGCTCAGTGAGCCCCTTCCAGACCCCTTAGCCCTTCTGGACATTGGGCTGCCATCAGGGCCACCCAAGCCCCAAGAAGACCCAGAATCTGACTCAGGATTATCCCTCAACTATAGTGACGCTGAATCTCTTGAGTTAGAGGGCACAGAAGCTGGTCGGCGGCGCAATGAGTATGTAGAGATGTACCCGGTGGAGTACCCCTATTCTCTTATGCCCAACTCCTTGGCCCACCCCAACTATGCTTTGCCACCAGCAGAGACCCCTTTAGCCTTAGAGCCCTCCTTGGGTCCTGTGCGGGCCAAGTCCACTGCACGGGGAGAGGCAGGGAGTAGGGACGAGCGTAGGGCCCTAGCCATGAAGATCCCGTTCCCTACGGACAAGATTGTCAACTTGCCGGTAGATGACTTTAATGAGCTATTGGCACGGTATCCGCTGACGGAGAGCCAGCTGGCACTAGTCCGGGACATTCGACGGCGGGGCAAGAATAAGGTGGCTGCTCAGAACTGTCGCAAGAGAAAGCTGGAGACCATTGTGCAGCTGGAACGGGAATTGGAGCGACTGGGCAGTGAGCGAGAGCGGCTTCTCCGGGCCCGAGGGGAGGCAGACCGGACCCTGGAGGTCATGCGCCAACAGCTGACTGAGCTATACCGTGACATTTTCCAGCATCTGCGGGATGAAGCTGGCAACAACTACTCCCCTGAAGAGTATGCACTGCAACAGGCTGCTGATGGAGCCATCTTCCTGGTGCCCCGGGGGACCAAGGTGGAGGCCACAGACTGAGCTGGTCCAAAGGGGTGGGGCCGGTGATGGAGATTTCCTTCATTCCCTTCTGATAAAGGTACTTCCCAACCCTGAGGCTCAAAAGGGGACAACAGTGGGAAACCTGGCATTTGGAAGGTCCAAGCTGTGTTAAGTGAGGCTTGCTTGCCTTGAAGCAAGTATGTGAAGGGAGGGCTGGAATCTCCTGTGATTCAGCTTCCCAGGTCTCCAACCTCTACTTCTTGTTTGAGCTTTGGTTTATAAAGCATTCTACAGAAATAGCCTTCCATTGTGTCTTCCTTCTCCAGGGACGGTGATGTGGCTGTGCTCTCCCCAGAGTTCATTGCTTGGTGGGGAGGGAATCCTGCCAAGCTCATTTCTCCTACAGCTCTGTGTAACAGTGGTACACACGAAATTCGGGCTCCGGCAGTGTGGAAATCTAACATTTTCATCTTCCTTTTCAGAGCCAGGGGCCATGAATGATCTGGGGAACCTCACTCTCTCTGGTGGGCTCCTATTTATAGAGTTGGGGTTGCTGCCAAAGCTGGCTAGATCCTCTGGTGCAAGGTCCCTGAAGTTTAAGGTTCTCAATCTTTGGAACACGGAAAAGCCTAGAATGCTCATGGGCTTTTTCTATTCCCCCCTATGCCCACTTCTATTGGACTCCCTTGGCCTGGGGCCTGATGTGCCAGAGCTCTCAGAAGAACCATTGAGCAGCTCTTGATTAGAATGAATTTGATTGGACGCCAAAGTTTCAGGGGATTTCATACCCAGGTCTGGGTAAATCCTGCTCCACAGTGGAGTACAATATGCATTTCCGTTAAATTTTCTATACAATATGCATTTCCGTTAAATTTTCTAACTCCCTGTCTGTTAGACACTATGCAATTCTTGCTTTGGGCCTTCCCGTGCTCTTAGATCCTTGAAGATCTAGGGCATTTAAAAGTTGTAGTTCTTAAGTCTTTTATTAGGTTCACTCCCTTTAAGCAACTTTCTCCCCACTTCCATATATAATTCTTACCCCTGTAGCTCCGTTTTTTGAAGCTTCAGATAGCTGGCCAATACATACTTGTTCACCAAAGATGAGATCCACTATGCCCCTCTAGAATTTCACAAGAGATATAAACCTAGATCCACTTGGAAAGTCAGCTCAGTGGTGGCTCTAGCTTTTCTAATTTTTCTTTCACTAGGAGTGCTAGAAAAAGGTTATGACCAAGTTAACTAGGTCAAGGTTTGTTCCTGCAGAGCCAGTTTCTCTTGGATTTCAGTAAATGATGGTGCCCATGGAATAAACTTAAAACATACCAATACATCGTATTAGAATCAGTTCCAACAATCCACCCTGAGTGCCAACCTGTGGTTAAAGCATTTATATAAACTGCTAGCTTCAAATTGCAGTACTACCTAATCCTAAGACTTTGTCCCTTTAGATTGATTCCACTAGTCTCTTGGTTTACCAGACACCTGGCATGTAATTATCTATATTACCTAATAATATCTATTATTCTCAAAACTTGAAATGGTAAAGAATGTACAGAATGAAGTTATTTACTATAAATATCACAAAGGAAGAAAAATAAATAGAATCAAGTTAAAAACATTTTATTTAAAATGTTCATTCAGAAAATTGAATGATTAATTCAAGCCGCAAAATGGCTAAATAAAAACTGCATGGCAGTGAAAATGAAGTACACAGTGGCTCAGATAAAGGTTGTCCTCATAAGGATGTTCCTGCAAAAGAAAAAAAATTATAAAGTATTTACATAAGCAAGTGAAAATCACATCCATTCTTTACTGGGAATCCAGCTGCTTTAAAACTTTTTGCTGGCTGTTTTCCTATTAGACCAGATTATGATTTTTTTGGGTGGGTGGGGGGCTTCTGAGAGACTACCATTCTCTTTGGCAATACCAAAGCACTTTTATTGACTATTACTTTATTTATAAAACTTACCTTTTAGCCATGAATTTGGACGAATAAGTTTCTGTTTTTTTAAGAGCTGATAAGCCTGAAGCCTGTAGAAGCTGACTCCTCCCTAGAAAAGCAAACAACCTTTAGAAGTAGCTTTTTTCTGAGAACAAGTCCCATCTCAGGTTAACCTCCCACCCTCCATTAATGGTCCACCCACCCAACCCTCCCACCTCCACTTTGGGGAAGATTCTAATGCATTACTTTGAGCCATTGTTTTAAGGAAATGGGTCAAAGGAAGGTAAGAAATAAAAAATAAAGGACAAAAATATATCACAATAGAGATATTTAAAGTGCTCACTTCCTTCAATTAATTAGGAGCCACCAAGATTAGGGTGTTGATTTAAAACAATTCGTCTCCAGAAAAACCAAGTTCAGCTTAACTGGACTAGTTTTGGCTCAATATATTAAGGAAAATATAACAAAACTGGATATTGAGATAACTATATGGATGTAAGTAAAATCTGTTCTTACCTACCAGCATAGCAAAAAAACCTTTCCTCCTGGTTCTGACTGCTAGTCCTAAGAGTCAGGTGTGCCTTACTCTTGTCTGCCTCCTTCCTTGCGATGGTCACTGAAACTTCACTCCCTCCTAGCTTTCATGGAGCGTGCCGTGGCCTGCCCCTGGCTTATCTGTACTCCACATACCACAAGTGTCTACTCTCAGCTGTAGAGTGTCTGAGCTCGAAGCCATTCGCGCTATACTTGCTAGCAGTTCCTAGAAGCTGAACATCTCTCCTGGATCTTTAAAGGCATTGTCAGGAATCCTGAGGTATCTGCAAACTCCCTCAATAGTTAAGGTTCCACCTGCCATTGCAAACTCAGCCAATATCAAACCCATGGAACTGTATCATCCATGCTTTCCCACCCACCTCCACCACCCAGCCACCCTTCTCCCACCCTCCCCTCCCCAAACTTCCAAGCGACACACCCATGGGATGGAATACACAGTCCTAGTGATAAACAAATCTCTATGCTACTAGTAGGTACAATGGCACTGAGATTCAGGGTATCAAAAGGAGGGCTTAAAAGAACCTATGTACAAAACAACAATGATCGGATATTAACTGTTAAAGGTTTGAAATCATTTTCTATACAATTAACATTTTAGGATGATCGTGTGGTCTTGTGCCATGTTTAAAGGAAAACTGCAGTTAGCAAGTTTTAAAGAAGTATGGCTCCTTGACATCTCCATAATTTTAATCTCCAAACTAGGAAACTAGTGTGCTTAAGCTATAAACCTCTATGAAGACCCACCCAGCCAGAACAAAATACACTGCAGTTTTCCTTTAATGTAAACCTGTTTGTGTGTCAGGAGTTAAATTCTCATTGATGTTTAAAAAGGTCTCCCAAATAATTCTAATCTGTGGATTTACAGGGTGGCATTAGCCAGCAGCTAGTTTCTATTCTCTGGCAGAGTTTTGAACTTGAATTGTGATAGAAGCATTGAACATATCAGGGGTAGTGGGTCGGGAAAGTCCAAAGCTCTGCCAGTCCCAAATCCATACAGTTGTCATTCCATTCAAGAGAATATTAAATCGTTTATTGATTACACATGATAATGGATGATACACAAGCTTCATTCCCATCTATAATTTTCTGGTACCATAATTCAATTTAGATATATTGCATAGGATGTGCCAACAATCATTAATTACCAAATAAATTCCATGACTGCTTGGGTGACCCTTTTAATGGTGAACTCCAGGTCACAACACAGTAACTGTCAATTCAACTACACCAAGCAAGGTTTCTGAAGACAATGGCTTCTGTGCCCAAGCAGGTTGCAAATAAATTTCAAATGGAACCTGGCATCACCCTGAAGGAAATCTAACTTCACACTGTTGGGGTAATTAACCAAGATGGCTTCAGAGTAGACTAACTTTACACAGCACATTTAAAAAAAGACACATTTATTCAGCGTCATGATCAGACTATTACATTTAGCAATCAACAGCATGGGTGCAAAAAAAAAATCTACATTAAAACCCTTTGTTGGAATGCTTTACACTTTCCACAGAACAGAAACTAAAATAACCTGTTATACAATTAGTCACAAATACAGTCCTCGAGTTTTTTTGCCCATGTACACATGAGTATTGTCTAAAACATGTCTTCTTTGTAGCAGCTAGGCCCTGCCACCACTGTGCTTGGCTGAGTTCACAAATCTGTTGTAACCTGTAGCTTCCCTGTCACTTCTCTGGCTCTCCTCTCCTGCTAAGCTTTGTTTCCTGTTGAACAATATGGAATAAAGTTGTTAATCTAAACATATTAAGACTCAAGGCTACAATCCAATAGCAAGTTGTTTCCCACAAATTTGCTGATCTGAATATTAACTTAATATCCACAATATTACTGCAGTTATAACGTTAACTATGTTGCACTGCTCAGCTACATTAGGGTTACTGGGTTATCAATTATAAAAATTAAGTCAAAACACAAAAAGATGTTCACTTACCTGGTAGTAATTAAAACCTTCTGCCACTGCCATAGCTACTGCTGCTGCTGGAACCACCATAGCCACCTAAGAATAAAATTTACTCTTTTAAACTTCTGAAGTTTCTGTAGTAATGTTTTGTATTTGAATCAATAGTCTAAATAGAGTGTTTTAATTGACTTATTTCCAATCTGATTACAAGTTACCAGCCATTTAAATATTTTTTTAAACAGTACTACTTATAGGTAGTTAGGCCTCTAATACAATACACACACTATACCTTGATTTCGTGGTTTGGCAAAGTACTGGCCGCCACCACCATAGGGGCCAGAGCTTCTGCCTCCAAAATTTCCTCCTTTCATGGGTCCAAAATTTGAAGATTGATTGTTGTAGTTGCCAAAATCATTGTAGCTTCCGCCCCCTCCAAAATTGCTTCCTAGGAATGGAAAAAATTCCTTTAACTGTTACTTGTGAAAGATAATTCTGAATTCTATTTAGTATTCAGAGTGGAAAAAAAAAAAAAGGTTGCATGATCTGCCTGCCTTCCTCCCAAACTGGTAGCTCCAATGTTTACCTCTGTGCTTCATCTTTTCTAGGCAAGGCACTCAGTTAAATAATCCAGTATTTAAGAAAATTTTACCCAACTCACCATGACAATAGAATATACTCTTTTGCCTTGAAGGCCTTTACCCATCTGGGGGCACTGCAAACACATGCTGGATACATCAACTAAGTGCCTATGGTCCTAAAGAAGTTAAGATACTAAATGCTACTAGAAGCTAATCTAATTCCAGTTGAAGATGCCCCTATCCACTTATACTCATCTATTTGGGAGTGAGGCGGCCCCAGCTTAAAGCTAGGAGGAGGTAGCATAGCAAGCCCATTAAAAAAGAACACCATGCACTGCACCACATAATGCTTTAAGAGCATCAAATCCCCACATGGATACGAATTCTACAAGACTAATCTAGCTACTGCACCAAGTACCTGGATCACTGGATACCTACCACTACCACCGCCAAAGCCGCCTCCGCCTGCTCCGTTGTTATAGCTGTCATAGCTGCCACTCCCGCCATAGCCACTGCCCTGGTTTCCATAACCCTGTCCACCACTTCCATAGCCTCTGCTTCCTCCAGAGTAACCAGGGCCGCCTCCTCCATAACCACCTACAAGAATACAATTCTTCTCAATAAGACAAAAGTATTCAACAATCAAAATATGTTTAAGCGCAACGGGTAACAGCCTGCTCACATCATGCTGTTATGATCAGAGTTTAGCTTGTCATGCACTAAAATTTTAGTCTCTGCTAACCTATTCTATAGGTTGCTGAAAACTTTTCACCTGTACACTCCTACAAAAAACAAACAAACAAAAAACCCACAAAACCACTCTCCACTAAACTTACCATCATTACCAAATCCATTATAGCCATCCCCACTGCCACCATATCCTCCACCACCACGGCTGCCACCAAAGCCACCTGGGAAGACAGTGGAGTTTTAAATTAAAGCAGGTTTCAAGTACATGGATTGCATGTAATTATAGCCTTTTAAGTTTAAACTTTAGGGAGCAGTTCCTGTACTGCAAAAATGATTTCCATACCAGATTTTAACTCCTAGGTAGAAGAAATACCAGAACTACATTTGGATAAAATGTAACTGGAAATGTCGGCCTGTAGCTACATGCTGCCACAAGTTGCCAAAAGGGGTAAATCGCCTGGAGCACCTAATTTACAATATTACTATTGTAAATAATACTAACAGTAAATTATAACCACACATACCTCGACCACTGAAGTTTCCTCCACGACCAAAGTTGTCATTCCCACCAAAACCACCTCCACGACCACCACCGAAGTTTCCAGAACCACTTCGACCTTCACAAAAAATTTTAAGTGTTAAACCATATAGACTGGAATTGTTCAGTTACCTTTAAGGTTTAATTAAAAAGCAACAAACCCACCTCTTTGGCTGGATGAAGCACTAGCCATCTCTTGTTTAGATAGGGCTTTCCTTACTTCACAGTTGTGGCCATTCACAGTATGGTATTTCTGAACTAAAAAATCCCGAAGTTAAAAAGGAGAGTCAAGATTTAGAATAAAATGCAGAATTCAAAATCCTTAGCAAATGCCCATCATCTGATACTCACTGACAATCTTGTCTACAGAATCATGATCATCAAAGGTTACAAAAGCAAAGCCTCTCTTTTTGCCACTGCCTCGGTCAGTCATGATTTCAATCACTTCAATTTTCCCATACTGTTCAAAATAATCTCTTAGGTGATGTTCTTCAGTGTCTTCTTTAATACCACCAACAAAAATCTTTTTCACAGTTAAGTGGGCACCAGGTCTCTGAGAATCCTAACAAGAAAAACTCAATTGTTATTTATAATAGCAAATTCACCTCAAGATTAAAACTTATTAACATTTTTGGATGTAAAGTCTACCTAGTGACACACTTCTAAATGATTACTGGGGGAAAAAAATCACTTACTTCTCTTGAGACAGCCCTCTTTGGTTCCACAACTCTTCCATCTACTTTATGTGGCCTTGCATTCATGGCTGCATCCACCTCCTCCACAGTGGCATAAGTGACAAACCCAAAGCCTCTGGAGCGCTTGGTGTTTGGATCCCTCATCACCTAAGATAGTAATTCGTTAAATGCAAACTAAGACCCCCCAAAGCGATTGTCATTTCTACCTTGAATAAGTTTAACAAAAAACTCTGTATTAGCCCTTTACTTTATACAAAGTCCTTAAGTTTCCTCTTACTCATCTAAATTAAATCTATGTAGTAAGAGTGAACTTTTTAGTCAGTTAAAGCCACACTCTTGTCTATTTCCAATATAATCTAGTCAACAATCTTCACATGCATTCAGACAGGAACTACAGCAAAAAAAAAGCTAAAGAAATTAACTAGCTTATTGCTCTTTTGTTTCTTTCAAGTCTTACCACACAATCTGTGAGCGTTCCCCATTGCTCAAAATGGCTCCTCAGACTCTCATCGGTTGTTTCAAAGCTCAAACCTCCGATGAAGAGCTTCCGCAGCTGTTCGGGCTCTTTGGGAGACTAAAGAATAGAAAAGGGAGAAAAGCGTTAAGTGGACCTATAGGGCAAAACATTTTCCAGTTAAGGAAAGTAAAATTCGACAGCAAGATACCAATCACTTAGTTTTTTCGAGCCGCTACAAGCCACGTGCTTTCCCCCTTTGGGGAGGCATGTTGGGAGCTGAAAAACTGCGAGCGCATGCGTCCCTTTTCTCTCCGACGCAAGCGCAACAAAAGGCCTGGGCGGGAGGGGTCCACCGCCAATAAGGAATTACAGCTACTTTTTAAGAAACTCGCCCACTTAGACAAGGCAAAAAAAACGATTTAATGTGCCTAAGAGTTTTACCACGAGGACCGAGCCCGGAGTGATAATTAAAGGTTGCAGGGCGGCGGCCTCATGGCAACGAGGACAAAATGGCGACCCGAACTTTGGGAGCGGTAGGCCCCGGCAGCGATCGAAGAACTACAGAATGGGCTGGTTTAAGTAGCCAACCCAGGCTGCATCCTACCGAACTCAGGAATGGGCGAGGAAGAAAATGAAGTTGGAGAGCATCTTACCTCTGACTTAGACATGACTGCTGGTGGGGCAACTTTAACGATGCTTACTCTGCGGCGTCCACCGACAGAAAGGAGTGATCTAACGAACGTATCTGCCAGCCTACCTTCGGCCTCGCTCTTTTATCCCGCCTCCTCGCTGACGGCATTGGTAGGCTCCGCCCCTGATTTACTCTGATTGGACATTTAAAATATCTTCATGCTACTATTGGTCTGTGGTGCCGCATTACTGATTAACGTCATCCGTTTGGGCGTTCTACGCAGTCTCCACCCCTTGGGGTCCATTGGTTTCCGAGTAATTATAACTAGTGCGATTGGCTAGCCTACCAATCATTCATATTTGAGTGTACCTAAGGTATTTAAATAACTTTTTAACCTTCCACGCCCCGAATATTACATGCTACTCGGTTGTCAAAGCATGGTTAATACAATGTGTTAAAAAATAAAATGTGACAATTTTATATTTTGCAACAACTGCTCACCGAGCGCATGTGTAGTAAAATGGCGAGTTTGCGCAGGCGCATTAAGAAGTTCCGCTTGCCTCTTGGAGCACGTGAAATGGCGGGCGGGAGACAGCGGCGAACCTACAGCGCCTGCGTAGTGGCGGGAGTCGTGGCCCGTTTTGCGCAGCCGTAGTGGGCGGAGAAAGGGTCTGGTCCCAGGATTGGTCGCGCAGGCGCAGGGAAGGATCCGTTTTGGCGGGCGGTTGGCGTTGCGCAGAAGGCGGTGGCAGAGGTGCCTTGCGGTCCGGCCTCACCGCAGAGGAACAGGCAAGACATTGGTGTGAGTGATCGGTCTCGATCCTGGGTAAGTGGCGGATAGTCTTGCCTACCTACACGAGGTCTTGAACCGACTCCAGTTGGGCCCGTTATTGTGCGAAATGAATGGACCGCGGGGTGGGGGGGCTAGTGAAGGGGGGAGCAGTGGGTCCGGCCAACCAATGGGAGAACAGGGGCGGGATGTTTTAATCTCTGTAGGTTCTGTGGAGCTTTGCAGCCGAATAGTTTGACTGGCGAGTGTATAGGCCAATTGGGTCTCCTTTTAGGTGCCGACTGATCGGTCCTTGGACCATCAGAGGCGGGTTTTCCCCTCCTGAGCAGCGTCTCACCGAGCCAATGAGCCCGAAGCGCGCGGTAGGTCGGGCTCCGCCAAGAGGCCGCTTTGACTCCAATGGGGAATGCGGGAGTTGAGCGGTTAAATGGATGGACCAAATCTGGAGCGAACCTACGGAGAGTACTTGGCCAGATCATCCAGTCAGCGCTCCAAAAAGACGGAGGTCCTTAAATATTGGGATGATGAGGAAGGGGATTCAATACCTGTGATGGTGCGTCAAGGTGGATATTTTATCCACAGTGACTTCTGTAACGAAGCTTTTAGGCCTCCATCCCATAAGCCTCTCTTATAGGGAAACTATACGTTTGCTTATGTATACCGCGAGTTGGCATTACCCCCCCCACTTCGGTACATGTCAACATCCACTATAGGTTTTGGGGGGAGCAAGGAAGAACTTTTGCCTTTGAGAACTAGTTTCTTTTTAGGAAGACTGAGTTGAAATGTTAGGACGAATAGGATAAATCTCTAGAAAGGCGCCCGGGAAAAATCTACGTAATAATCCATGTTTCCACGGATAACTTGATATTTTTAAATCCATACAAAAAGTTTTGGAAAGCTACATACCCAAGTGAATTACTATTAGGCATATAGTGGTGAGATCGGGACAGATTGAATCTCTAATGTTTAAATCTGCATGGATGATAATTTATAATTAAAATTAAATTAAAAATCAATGGATTTTTGTGTTTCCTTTAATAATCACGTACTTCTCACTGCCATTCTCGTTACACCTTTAAAAAGTGCTGTTTTTACACGAACTAAGGTGGTTCTTGGTATAGAAGTGTAAATAAAAACAAGGTACCTTTGTGAGTGCTTAGTACCTGCTAGGCATCATGCTAAGTACTTTACAGGCATTATCCATGTTCCCAATACCTTTATCGTAGTCTCTTCTTTGAGGAACTTTTCCCACCATGTATATCTCTTCCTTTACACCGTTAAACAGTTTCTGAGCCCCTCTTTCAGCTATTCCTTTGGGGATGTCTGAATTTGGGTAAGAAGGAAGCTGCTTAAGGAAGGTTATTTTTAGGGTGATGGGGACAGGAGGGCTCATCTATCACCTGGATTATTCCATTGCCTTTTGGTTTTACTTTCTTCAAAGTGTTTATTTTATATGCAGTCCATCTCCTGTTGGTAATGCCCATTCTGCGTATTCCAAGATTTTTAGTAAAGTACAGACATTTACATTTTGGCTGTATCAGAATATGTACTGTTCTGTTTATTGGTTTATTTATGGTCAAAGGATAAATGCTTAAATACTATAGTAAATTCAACTACATATGAAGTACTCTTATGATTAGACTTTTCTGACATAAATTATAGGTGCTTTTAGCTGAGCTTCTAATGAACAGAGGAGATAGTTCTCTGGCATTTGGAAAAGGACAAACCTATTTCATATTTGGTTGTAAACTAATTTGTAGGTATGCTAATAATGTAACTGTTAGTTTGTAATAACTAAAGGGATATAGGTTTGAAATGAATAGTCTTGATCTACAAGGTTTCCCAACCTCAGCACTATTGACATTTCTGGCAGGATAAATGCATCTCACCTCCCCCTACCCCAATCTATGACAATCAAAATGTTTCCAGACAATGCCAGATGTCCTAGGAGAGTGTTGTGGAGCAAAATCTCCCTCAGTTGAAAAACACTGATTTAAACTGACAGTTTTTAGAGTTGATTATCTTGTCAGAATCTTTTACCAGTTGGAAATTAGATAGAGGGAGAAGATGGGTGAAGTGTTTAAGAAGTGGCTTTTGTTAAATGGATCACTAAATCTTAATGATTATCTCTTCAAATATAGTGTGATTCTTGTTCCATTGGATAAAAGGAAAATTTCATCAAGGTTTTTACTATTTCTTGCAATTTAAACATGTTTGATTGCATCTTATGTTTGTTTGGCTTCCTAAAATAATGGCACATATGTTTTTTAAGAAGGTAGACTTGGCTCAGAAACTTTTTAAATTTCACCTGACTTAAGCTCCTTTCCTTTACTGGTATTCTTTTGGTTCAGTGTCTCAAACTTTTTTTGACCTTGACCCTGCACAAGAAATACATTTTATCCTGACTTGTATACACATTGAAACAAGTTTCACTATATAAATAAATACTGCAAAGCACTGTTGATAAGTTTGCATCTACAGTACACTATTTCATTTTCTTAAAAATGCAAGTCATTTTCTGCCGAACCAATTTCACAGCTGTTCACAGATCCACAGTTTAGAGCAGCGGTCCCCAACCTTTTTGGCACTAGGGACCCGTGCTATGAGAATCTAATGTCTGATGATCGGAGGTGAGGCTGAGGCTGTGATGCTAGCCCCTGCAAATACGGGTGAAGCTTCGCTCATTGTCCCCCTGCTCATCTCCTGCTGTGTAGCCCAGTTTCTAATAGGCAGTGGACCAGTACCGGTCTGCAGCCCAGGGGTTGCAGACCCCTGGTTTAGAGAAAAAAGGAAAACAACTGATCTTTAGAATAGGTAACCAAATTATGCCACCTTAGATTAATTACTCTAGGCATGGATTCCTCCCATCTCTAGCCCCAGCTACTTGGATTTATAAAATTAATCTGTGAACCCCGTATTCGATGTCTTTGATATATTTTCATTTGAAAGTTTCAGGATTTGAACATAGAGTTGTTGGTTTACTGTGGTGTGCAATCAAAAATTGCTTGTTTTATTGTGAATTATCTGACAATGTTATAATTAGTAGGTCTGGTGAACATTTCTCTGGTGGGGAAATTTTGGTGCGTAATTTTTCATTGAAAGTTCTCACTTTAAACTTTTTTTTCTTACCTTTGGGGGACCTGGATTGGTTGTTAGCAAGCCAAAATGTTGAGCTTGTGTTACAAAAATTAAATGTCAAGCACCTGTGCTTAGGCCTTAGAGGCATGTTATTGCAGCCAAACCTAAAAGGGAAAATAACACATCTTCCCTAAAAACCAATCACTAGAAAGCTTCTATGATTGAGGAAAGAGAAAAAACATACCTCTGAAGTGACTGAATTTTTATGTCTAGGAAAGTTTTGATAATTTTTAGAGCCCTTACAGCTCTAGAAAAGAAAGGTATCCAGGGTACAAAGGTTTCTGAGGAAGACTAGTATTTTTAGCTTTTATTGAGATATTTTATTTAACCACATAGCATGATTTATATATCTTATTAGAATAGTCCATTTAACAACCCCTGGTAAAGCATTTCTTTCCTTTTTTGTCTTTTACTTGGTCTATTTTTATTCCCATTCACCTTATATGAAATTGGGCCTAAACTTGTGTGCTGTGGATATTAATTTTAAAAGTAGTAAATTATGGTGTGAGATCTCACTTGTAACTGTCTCAGTATGGCTATTCTTTACACATTGTTATTTATGAACTTGGACTCTGGGCAATCATCTCCCCTCTCCCCCCCAAAAAAATAAACTTTGATTTTTCTTCCTTTCTTATAGAAGATGGCTTTAGCTGATCATTGTACTAATGGGAAGGAGTCCAGGTCATCCTGAGAAGAGTTGGCTTGTGCAGAGTCCGAGACGCAGATTTGTTGGATTTCTGTAAGCCTCTTGAAGTCACATACTCATTTCTGATGACAACTTTACACTTGTGTTGGCAGAACACCCACAGTGACAACTGTTGCCTGTGTTTAGTCTGCCCAGGAGCTCTACCAGCTAGCGTGTTTGGGGGAAACCTACACTGTTCTTAGCAGCAATGTAAATATTAAACCTTTCTGAGTATGTCTTCTCATATTTACCGGTATTTTTTGGGTAAATTAAATCCTGTGATTGCCTTATTTTTCCCTTTGAAATGAGGGATTGGAGGTTTCGGGCAGTCTTTGGGTCACATGAAGCACAATTCTTTTTGAGTCAGTAATCGGTTTTATATATGTTTAGTTTATGATTTTCAAAATTTTATTTTCTCCATTTATTAGTTTCTGTGGCTGCTGTAACAAATTATCACAAACTTGGTGGCAGCAAACAACAGGAATTTATTCTCTCACAATTCTGGAGGCCAGAAGTCTGTAATTAAGGTGTTGACCCCCGTCTGGAGGTTCTAGGGGAGAGTCCCTTCCTTGCCTCTTTCAGCTTCTGGTGGTCATGAGCCTCATCTCGTTGCCTCATCTCTCTCTGCTCTGTCTTCACATTCTCCTCTCCTCTGTGTATTGGTCTCAAAATTCCTTTTGCCTCTCATAGGAATACATGTGATTGCATTTAAGGTTCACCCAGATAATTCAGGATAAATTTCTCCTTTCACATCTTTTAATCATATCATTTGCCATGTGAGGTAATATTCACATGTTCGAGAGATTAGGACATGTATATATCTTGGGGGGCCATCATTCTGACCAGTACACCTTGATTCTCTAACTCCTATCCAAATAAATATTACCTAATTCAAAAGAAAAGGTTACTTTAGAAAATGAGAGGCAAATGGAGGAAAAAAAGGCTCAGGAAACCTGGGTTCCTATTCTGCCATTAACTAGCGATATAGTAACCTTGAGTGATCCATTTGCCCTCTTTGGTCCTTAGTTTCTTCATCTTACGTAGATGGAATTGTATAGGTGATAGCTAACAGCCTTCTAGACCTAACACTTTCAAGAAGTGACTCTCAAAATATCTTGGAGTTTGTTTTTGAACTCAGTAATTTTAAATGCAAATCAAGAACTCATTCTAGTATTTTGGGCCAGTGTAGTTCTTTGATGTTCTTACCTAGGAGTTAAGAGAAAGAAGACTGAGTTGTTGGCTGCTTGTTAAGTCTCTGGTGTATTAACACAGGGTAACAAACTGTACTTGTTAATTTTGTGTGATTTTTCTAAAAAGAGTGTAATGGACTGACTAGCTAGGCCATTTTCCACTATCATCTGGACTTCCTTTCCAGTAAATATAGTTCATCAAAATTAAACACTGAGATTATTCCATCTGAAAGAAACTAGGTCATGGACCTAGTTTAAAAATTTTTCACATGTAGTCAATCTTATTCTTGAAACTTACTGAGTGCCTGTTTCATAGTGCTGTATTGCTAGGAAGGACACTAGAAAGCATGTGATTAAGATGGTGTTGTTAAGAGAACTATTTCGAGATCAAGTTTTATAACACACACATTGTTTCTTCCATGCACAAGAGGAACCAAATTGAATTCAAGTATTTTTCTGATTGTAATCTATATTTCTTAGTATAAAGCAAATTCATATCTGAGCCAGCGGGCATAATTATGTCGGAATAAAATGCCTTGTGCTAAAGAGGTCAACCAACAGGCTGGGAAACCTTGTTTGGTTTCTGAAGCAAATCCTTGAACTCCATGTGCCTCATTTCTCATCCTTAAATCAGTAAGACTCACTCACCTCACACGAAGTTGTGGAGTGTAATATACTGCTAATTTGCTCAGTATTTCACAATAAATTATATCTAAGGATCTGATAAAACATAGTCAAACCTCATTTATGTGAGTGCTTAGAGACAAGCATAGATGAAACTTAGAGATAGTTCAGAAAATTCATTAAAGTTATTTTTAACTTCCTCTATCATCCAACATTTTGCCTTCTGTTTCTTGTATATTTTCCAGAGTGTTTTCTTGTTTTCTTCCATAACAGACGTGAGATAGGTAGGAGAAACAGCTAATACCTGGTTAGATGATAAAGAGATCATGTTTGTCAAGAGGACACAACAATCCTAAATTTTACACAAGTAATAAAGCTTCAAAATATATGAAAGAAAAAAATGATAGAACTGAAATATATACATCTGCAATTGTAGTAAACAACACACTTTCAAGTAACCCATGGATCAAAGAAGAGATCACAAAGAAAATTAGAAAATGTTTGAACTGAACAAAAATGATAACATGGTATATCGAAATTTGTGGGATGTAATAAGGTAGTACTTAGCAATTTATAGTATTAAATGCTTCAATTATAAAAGCAAAAAGGTCTAAAGTTAGTGACTTATGTTTCTGTCTTAAGTACTTAGAAAAAGAAGAGCAAATTAAATCCAAAGTAAGCAGAAGAAAGGAATCAGTAATGGTAAAAGCAGTAAGTAGTTGATGAAGTATGAAACAAAAAATAATAGAGAAAAATCAATAAAACTGAAAGTTGGTGTTTTGAGAAGATCAATAAAATTAATAAACCAAGCAAAGCTGATCAGGAAAAAAAGATGAATTACTAATATCAGAAATAAGAGAAGGCATATTACGTCTGATCCTAGAGACATTAAAATGGTAATAAGGGGATATTATGAACAATCCAGTCAGTGTCTTAGATGAAATGAATCACTTCCATGAAAAGACAAACTACCAAAGCTCACTTCAGAAGAAATATAGAACCTCACTAGCCCTATATCTATGAAGGAAATAGAATTTGTAGTTAAAAACCTTCCCACAAAGAAAAGTACAGGCCCAGATGGCTTCACTAGTGAAAACATTTACCAAAGCATTTGTTATTTTTAATTTCATCTGCTATCAGATATTTAACTTTTATTTGCTTCACATTTTAAAAATATTTTCTAGTTTTATTATTATTATTATTATTATTATTATTATTTCTCATAGCAGACCTATGAGATAAATGGGGCAAATAACTTAACACCCTTCAGGTTAAGTGAACTGTCCAGTTTTACCTTTCAGTGATCTAGTTGTGACGGGACCTACATTTCTTTATTCCTAGTCCCAATCGTGCCACTATTAACAAGTTGTGCCTTTAAGAAGCTGTTTTTTGTAACAATTTTGGGAGAAAGAGCTACCCACTGACCTAACCAAGGAGAAACTTAAAATTCTCAGCCATTAAGTTGAAGACTGGGCTAGACTCAGTGTCCATGCAGTGCCTGTCCCTTAGGAAGCCCTCAATAAATATATCATAACCAACCTAACAATTTTAGAGCAAGGATCAGAATTACTACTTTATCTGATACAGGATTTAAATTTGGATTGTAGTTGGACACTGGACAAAGAGTCAGAAACATCTTATTTGTCTTAAGTAACATCACCATGCTCAGTGGAAGAGCTGGGTGGTCTGAGATTGGCTATCCCTTTAGCCATTTATCTGATGGTGGCCTTTCTTTGCATTTAACTATCAATATATCTGAAGTATAGAGCATACTTTTATGATACTGTGGCATAGTAACTCACACATAAATGTCAATAGAGACACTTGCAAAGACCTACAAGGTTCAATAATTTCTGGTGTGGGTTTATTTCTCCTGTCATCACCCATTATGTATTTTTTTACAGCTTTTAAATTGCCACAGAGAGAAATTGGTCAGGATCATAATAGATGGCCAAGGAGCTACCAAGGATACTATACTATTGTATAGGATGGAAAAAAGTTCAATACTGGCTTGATTTTATTTATCTAAATTGTAGGCTATGACTTCAATATAATTCATGTCGCAAATACACCAAGGTAATGGCATAGCACAAAATTATGCCATATGTTGAAGGAATGCCTTCTTTTACACCCTCAAGTTTTATAGTCTGAGACACCTTTGTTATTCTAATTATATAATTTTTTGTCAGCATGTATTAATCAGATTTTAGCATATTGATTTAAATTCTAATACCATCTCAACAATTAAATCAGATATTTTAGTGATTTAGTTTATGGTTATGCAAATTAATTTTTATGTCTCTTAAATGTCTTCACTAAACTTAGATTATGAGAGAACATAAATTGTCTGGCATAGTAGAAGCTCTTCCTTAAAATAGAGGATTTGATGAAATGACCTGAGGGGGCCTCTATGACCCTTAAGCTGCTGATGTCCAAAATCTGCAAACTAGATGATGCTAGGGTAAGCACCAGTCTTCATTTTATGGCTGTTGAAAAATGCTTTATGACCATAATGTTTTTTGGGGGGTTGACACTTTAGTTCTCATTTAACCCTGACATATTTTGTGAACATGTTCTGCCAAAGTCGTATGTAAAAATCTAAGATTCATGGTAATATACTCAAACATTGCTATTAACCATTTTTCTTAAGATTTATTTATGATGAAATCGCCAGGTTCTTCATGAAACGTGACAGGCTCTACTAGTTCATACTTCACATTTAATTAAGAGAGGAGAGGGTATGAGATTAACACCCACCTGAGGCTGTGGTGCCTTGAGATGAGTTCAGTACATTCCAAGGATAGAGTTGTTGGAAAGCACCACCTGGAAAACATTTGCCAAATTCTACTTTCTCATAAATCTTGGAACAATTGGATATCTAACCTCTTGTCCAGTGATGGTTTAAGTGTGCTGTAACTGAATTTAAAGAAGCCTGCCACTTAAGAGAAGAAATTAAGTAGATTTTAATACAGGAAAAAAACATCCCATATAAGATTATTATTTTGTGGATTGTGATCTGGTAATGAGATATCAAGAATTTGAATGTTACTGCTAAATATACCAGTGAACCAGACTTATAACTTTAAGCAGTTCTGAGAATTGCTTTAGTGCACATTCATAGTTTTTAATAGTGGTCAAAACTTGGAGGACAGTAAAGCTAAGTGAAATTTATAAGGCAGCCTCTCTGTGATGTACATGTCTTAATCTTAAAGAACAAAAGACCCTTTACTCCCTTGCTCACTGAAGCAGGAGGCTTGGATAATCAACAAACAGGGTTCTTTGCCCCAGAATCATTCTGTGATTGGTTGAAGCAGTGCCTTGGCCTTATTTTTAAAAGATCACAAACTGGAGCTGTGCTAGCCAAAGGAAGCACATTTCTTCTCTGCACTATTAATAAAGTTTGTGTTGTTAATGATAGGAGTGTTAATGACCACAGTTAATCTTCCTTCTCAACTCTTTCCTAATCCAGTCTCTTAAATGAACATTTAAAAAGCTTTTAACTCCTCCTGAATTGGGTGCTCATGGGCTTTGGTGGAAGTGGAGTGATAGTTATCAGCCCATTTAACAAAACTTGAGACAGCCTGGACAGCTGTAATGTGCATCTCTATGCTGCATTTTTGTTAAAATGCCACATGGCTAATACTTTGGAAATCATAAATCTAATAGAAGAAAACATCTTTATAGAGGATATTTTAGTTTTATGCAATATGGGATATAAACCTAAACCACTGGTACTATATCCTTAAAGAGCAAAGAACACAGACCTGATTAAAATGGTTTTGTAAATTAAAATGGTTTTATAAATTTGGTTCCTTTTCATCTGTTTTTCTTACAATATGGCTAGATGGAGGACACTTTCAAGACAATGCTATAGCTGACAATTTAATCTTCACTGAAACCACTGGCTTTCCCCAAGGGCCTTAGAGGCGGGGAATGGGAATATCTCAAGCCTGGACCTACCGAAGTCACCCATCAGTGGCACATTTAATTAGTAAACATGGTAGGGAGCTTTGCATATGCCCTCACCCTCTCCTACAGTCTTTAAAATGGCTTCTTTCTGGAGGATTTTGCTTTCTTAGTGGGCTTATAGAATTTGTATTGAAACTCTAAAATGAAGAAAGAGCTTATTGATTATGCATTTTAACATTTGGCCTGACTGTCACTTCGAGATAGTTCAGTGGGTGGTTCAGTGAGGCAACTTACCAGTTATTTTCCATGACTTTTTAAATAATACAAAGAAAGCTTAGAGAAAGATTTAGAATTATGTTCTATATATGCTTTTGCTTATAAATAGTGATGAAAATAAAATGTGTTACACCAAGATCTAAGAAAAGACACCCAGACAGCTGGCAGTAAAAAGTAGTAACTGGCGGAGCTAGGCAGACAGACACCAGAGACCCCGTAGGGATGGCTCTGGTGTCTGGTGTTGATTGGTTAGTGCAAATAGTTAACCACGATCTGTTGTTCTGGATTTTCTGCAGCTTTCTGTAATGCCCTCTCTATAATTTCTGGGGGCTGGCACTTTTAACCCGTTTTTTCTAAAGCTGACTTCTCAACAGATCCCTGGTTTAGGTGTCCTGTATCCCTCCCCCTGCCCCCCACCCCGTACACACAGAGGCCTGTTAGGTGAACTTGCCTTGTATCATTTATATGAAGGGTTGGTGGGGTCTGCTCTTTCCTTGTGTCCTTAGGGACAGTTAAATTGCCGGAATCTATCTGTAGTTGTTAGTTGTGGATGCCTTTACTAGAGAGTTCCTACGGATGTTCAAGAAAGGGTTGAGAGCTGTTAGGCCTGAAAGATTCCAGAAACTTGAGAAGCTGGCTCACCCCTTCCTATGGAGATTTCTATACGGATAAGGTTGCACTCAGAGGCTCATTCTCTCTTCAGCTCCACCATGGTATCTGGGATTCTACTTCAATCACTCCATCATCCTGCCAGCCATGTCTCATTTCTCATACTGGTACGTTCCCTCCTCCCAAGCTCAGCGTGAACCACCAGTCTTGATGCTTTATCTGGTCCAGGCTCTAGCCCTTAAATTGTCCATCTGGCTTTGTGTTTCATCTGACCCTAATACACTGGGTCGCGCTGTCTAAAAGAGAATTATGTCCCCTCCGATGTCTGAGTGCATTTCTCATTTCTTACTGCTGCTCCTGAGCAGATCTGTAACTTCAAGGTTAAGATAAGACACATTCCATCAGAACTATGTCGTCATCCTTGCCAGCTTCTGATCTGTGACTGTCCAGGAGATTTACAAGACAATTGCATGCCATTCTTTACAGAGTATTATGGTTGGACTCTGACTCCTGGCATCAGGCCCAATTTGATTTGTCAGCTGTTATAAAACCCATTTCCCAAAGAATAAGGGACCTCAGCCGTGTGCCCTTTAGGCAGTTCTTAAGAGTAGGAAGAAGGGAATTGATTTTGCTCTTTCTTCCCTGAATAGGGTTTTAGGAAGAGAGGTGAACTCCAGAATGTTTTTGTTCCTTTCTTCCTTAAATTCACTTTTTTTTTTTTTAATCGAAAGTCAGTGTCATTAAAGTGTTAGTGTTGCTCTCATTATTTCCTGTCCTTTATCTCTTCACAGCCATCTCCAATGCCTTCCTGAATTTTAAGGCATTTGAGTAAGTATTTTACCCTTAAGAGAGAACGGACCTGCCTATTCTCTGAAGGTTTATTAGTTTACCATTACATAATTAACAAAGACACTCTTCTTTCTTGCTGTCTGCTAACATGTTGAGGTGCGGGAGTTACTGCATGTAATATGGTTTAATGGCTTAGGAATTTGGAAGGTCACATTTCCTGCCGTTGTATTCGGCCCTATAATATTTTTACAAAAGCTTCTCTTTAGGGGATTGAACAGCTCTGGTTTCAACATAAACTCACTTTTTCCCTAGGAGGTAGGCAGTGGGGATTTATTTGGCCCATTTTAGTGATTCCGGAGTTAGATCTAAAATTTATTTACTCAGGATCACACATGGCAAGTTAATCACAGAATCAGAACCTTGATCAAATTCCTTTGGCATTATTTCCATATCCCAGTTAAACAAAAAATTTTAACTTTCATGGTCGAAAGTCTTTAAAAACAGGGTTTATTTGGCCATTACTAGCAGAAAAGAGACTGATCTTGACTTATGGGGTTTAAACCACCAGCATCATGGCTGGATAGGAAAGAAAACATGTTCATTGTTCAGGAATTTTACAAACGTTTTTATTCATCAGGTGGGGGGTTGGTGGAGAAAGATGTAAACTGTTCTGAAAGTATTTACATTAGCTATAGACAAAGGGGATGGGAGTAGGTGAAATGGGTCTAGATCTGGGATGGGCACAGCGGAGCCCGAAAGGAAGTGTCTGCCCATGTGGATTAACTGTGGGCAGCAGATTGGAAAATTCATATGTAAATAAGAAAGGAGGCTCCTGGGATTCAATAGCACCTGGCTCTTCTCTCTTTTGGATAATCTCAAAAATAGCCACCTGGAAATTTATCCTAAATTCCAGCAGATACATAGAAAATATGCGCAGTCTTTTGTCAGAGCTGGTCCACAGCTATTAACAAGTTAACTTCTGTCTCTCTGGCTGCTGTAATTTTAATTTAGAACATCTCAGATTTTTTTTTCTTGTCATCCCTTAACTATGAAAAGTTAAAATTAGGAAAAGTCAAAAAAAGTCATTTTTTACTTAGAGATTTCCTGATGGGACCATTCAAAGTTGAAGAAATTCTCTGTAGTTGAAAACTGTCTTACTTTGCTCTCGTATCCTATAATTTCTTCTGTGTGATAACCAAAATAATCACCAGTTCTCTGCCGATTCCTCAGTTGGGTTGCTTTTGATTGTCCCTTTTTCTTACTCTCAGATGGCTGCCACCTCTGGCTTTAAAGACACATGTCTAAAGCAGAGCAGGGTTTTGGATCTCTCAAAAATGTTCTTTAGGGCCAGGAAAAATGAAAATTTGTGGGACCACAAGTCTCTTAAATATCTTTCTTTATCTCAGTCCTCCTTTTCTCAAGTATTAGAGATTATTGATATACGGAATTTTATATTGTTTCCGATGGGTAGTAATTTAAAATTTGTTTCATAACATTACAAGAACAACTAATGAGGTAATTTTAATAGTAATGGTTGTGGCTGGACTGATCTCCTCTCCCTTTTTTTAAAAACTACCTAAGGATTAGATATTTTTTCCTATCGAACCTCTAGTTGAGAGGTTCTTTAGTAGTGCTTCAAGGCTCTAGATTCTCTTTATCTAGTAATTGCCCTAGGAAGGAAAGTTGTACAGTATCTTTGAAATACTTCCCTTCCCCCTTTCCTGTTAGTCTCCCCCTACCCACCAAAAAAATTTTTTTTTAATTGACTGTTCAGTGACAGATGGTAGAAGAGGCCTTGTCTAAAGTGCTTCTGGTGGGCTGGTTTAGGGGGTGGGTGGTTTGCTCTAATCCTCCTGTAGAAGGAACTAGCCTTTCCCCTCCCCCTTCCAGTTGAGCTATAATCTTGTTAGATGGTCTTAAAATGGTATTGATTAATTCCCAGTGCATTTAGAGGAATAAGCACAAGTTTGGGATTTAAAACTCAAGAACCTATTCCCTTGAACTCTGAATGTCTTAGCCTGGAGGCCAAGGGAGGTACCTTCCAACTTCTCCACCCAAGTCTTCACTGAAAAGGAAAGTTAAGGCTTTTAACTTTTCAGTTTGCCTCTCCCACTGTTAGTCTAGTACTGCTGCCAGTTGCCATGGCAACGGACTGGGACAGCTGCGCAGTGGCGCCCAGGCAGCTGGGTGGGGGCGGGGGAGCTGCCAGCCCGCCAAGCCCCAGACCTGGGAGGGGAGGCCCCTCCTGTTAGCCCAGAGGGAAAGAAAGAACTGGGGCGATCCGGTAGGTAAAAGAGGGAACCCCCATTTATCATCTCCCTTTGGGGCGCCTCTTCTGCATGAAGGTATAAAGGGAGATTTTCCTCTTCTCCCACAAACTGAAGAACACATATGTAAATCCTTGTTTTTCCTCGTGAGGCAGGGGAGGCCATAGCCACAATGCTTAACTGCATGCATCTAACCCGGGGCTGGTTTTAACCCCAGCGCTCTGACCTAAACTGCTCAGCTCCCGGAAATTCCAAGGTGAGTGGGGGTGGGGTGGGGTACTCTCCCTGGGACATGACATTTCCTGTCTCTGGTGAGGTCAGAGACTTTATTTTAAATAAATCAGATTTTTTTTTTTTCTTGAGGCTTAGGACTGTTCTAAATTCATGGAAAAATTATTTTGAAACCCCTTAGCTACATTTCTCCTGCCTACCTCCTCTTCCGAAAAAGTATTTTAATGAAAAACTTAGTTTTATTACAGGGTAGTGATGGGTACAGACAGGTTTTTGGTGGGCAGACCGATTGCTAGTAAGTTCTGGAAATATGATTTCCAACTATATATTCTTGGAATAATTTCTTAAATTTTGCTAATTTGAAGTAAATTGATAAATGCAACTCTTTATGCTACTTGACTTGAATAAAATTCTGAGATTAGCAATGGCCTTACCTAATCCTGGCAGTGGTCTTCTGGTCAAGGTGGAAAGATTTTTAGAGAGTGCTGAAAAAAATCTTTAAAATTTCAGCAAAATAAATATGGAATTCAGCTAAGAAAACAATCCTTGCTACTCTGTAATCCAGAATGTAGGCACCATTTAACATGGTTAAGGAAGAATTCTTTAAAATGATTATGATAACAACCTGGGAATGAAAAAAACTAGATTCTCTTTGAGTACCCTCTGGTCGTGCATATTTCTGAGCTTAACTCAATTTCCATTTGTGCAGCTTTGCTTCAACTTTCCTTGGGCCTATGAATGGCTCCTCTGTGTTTTGAGGCTTCTTGTTGATGTGAGTCTGGGGCCAGACTTCTTTTTCCTCCTCCTCTTCCTTTGGCCCAAAGTCAACTCCAGTTAAGAGGAGAGGGTACCTCCTTAACTGTTTGGAATTGTTGAGCCTTAAGAATTACTCAATGATCCAATGACTAATTTTGACTTCTTAGGACTGAAATTTTTTTTTCTTGCCTGCTTCCCTTGCATCCCCAAATGTAAAAGGAAGCTTAGTGTATTTGAGATGTCAGCCCTGCTTTGGTGAACTGATGGATGCTCTGAAGAGACAAGCTCAATTTGCTTTAAGAGAAATGTTCTGAGTTACTGAAAATGTGAAAGTTGCTCGAGCAGGCATTTTTTTTTGTGCTGCTAAGAGACCAACTAGTCAAGATGCTCAGAGCAGACAAAGTTACATTTTGGTGGCTTTTCCTTTTCATTTTTATAAAGAAACTTACTCACCTTGATGAGAGGGAAGGTTTTACTTCTATCACAATTCTTTTAACTTCAAGTTTTCCACCTTTTTCTTTGAGTTGCTAGCTTGTAAATAGTTATAGAAGTTGCCAGGAGTAACATACACTACTTGTCTTTTGAAATCTGAAATTAGAGGAGTTAGACAGTTGGGCCATCCAATTATGATCTTGTTAGTTGAAGGTAAATTAAATTCTTAGGATTCATCTGTAGAATTTTTTTAAATTAAATTCTTAGGATTCATCTGTAGAATTCTTCAAGACTCTAGAGAAAGGTACATGGCAGCTTTATGTTTTACCCTCTGCATCTCATCAAGAATCTTCACATGGATTCTGAACAATTTATCTTTCACATTTGCAGGAACCCAGTGGCCTTAGACCTTCAGGTGGAACAGCGTACGACATGGGAAAGAAAACCAAGCGGACAGCTGACAGTTCTTCTTCTGAGGATGAGGAGGAGTACGTCGTGGAGAAGGTGCTAGATAGGCGTGTGGTTAAGGGGCAAGTGGAATATCTACTGAAGTGGAAAGGCTTTTCTGAGTAAGTGCCTTCTCTTAGGCTTTAGGACTGCAGAGGTAGACACCTTTGGTTTACTTCCCCAAGAACCACCACCATCTTTGTCCTTTTTTTTCCCCACCTGCACTCCTTTCCTAAGACTCAGAAGACACAACAATAAACTAAATAAAGCCTCCCCCTTCTTAGAGTGGTGTTCTAATGATAATGATTTTGAGAGGCAGTATAATAAACTGGTTAGCATAGACTTGGGAGCCAGATTGCCTGGGTCCAGATTCTTGCACCACCACTTATGATAGTGATTTCAGTTAAGTTCTTAATCTTCTTTCCTCAGTAAAATAGGAATAAGAAATAATACTTGTCATAGAGATATTTGGTAGATACACAGAGCCTGACACATAAGCTTTGTGTAAGTATAAACTGTTACTATTCTTTTGGATATAACTAAGCTAAAATAATATGCATTGAAGAATAACTAACCCCACAGCCCATAGCTTTCCACAGTTATCCTTGGATCTCAGAACTGTCCTAAGATGAAACACCTTAATAAGAGACTTAAATCTGAGGCCACAGTCCCCCGCCACATATTTATATTTGAAAATTTCAAATATACAGCTGAGACAAAAGAAAACTATCCACTCAGATACATACCACCTACTTTCTGCAATTAACCTTTTAATATAACCGATCCATCTATTCCTTTATTCATCAATCTTTTTTTTTTTTTTTAAAAAGAAACTTTAAGTCAGTGGTCTTTAAGAATCATACTGAAGTATTGACTAGAAAGGTAGTAACTGGCTTTATGCTGAAGTGCTAAAGTATATTATTCTTTCCTTGGGAATAAATGAGACTAGACACGTATCGAAGCATAGAAGAAGAAGTAGCTTGAAAAGTGAAATACACGAAGCTATGTTAATCATTAGGCATTTTGCCTCAATTGCTGGTTAATTCTCTTCTCAGGATGCCTAATAACAAAGAATAGATTTCTCAGAACCCCAATGAACTGATAGGAACTGGTTTAGAACTCCTTAGGGTGGTGCTGTCCAGTAGAAATAGAATGTAGGCCACACATGCAATTAAAATTTTTTTGGTGGCCATATTAAAGTGAAATTAATTTTAATATTTAACACAATATACCAAAATGCTATTTCAACATTAATTTAAAAATTGTTGAGATATTTTATATTATTTTTTCATGTTATATCTTCAAAATCTGATGTATATTTTATATTTTATAACACATCTTAGTTCAGACTAGTCACATTTCAAGTGCTCAATAGCCACATGTGGCTAGTAGCTACCATGTTGAACATCACAGCTTTAAAGCATAGGACTTAAGTATAATAAAAGATTTAGTGTTTTGACAGTACCTTTAGACAACGGTATGAATCAGGAGCCTTTGGAACGTACTTAAGGTTATTTCATTACGTGAATCAATGTGGTGGGTAACAGCAATCAGAAGATGCCCTCCATATTTTTAAAGAGGATCAGTGTCATTACATACTCTAGAGATGAGAAAAATATGAATTTGAGAGACCTAGAGCACCATGAAGTAGGAATTAACATAATACCTAAAGATTTTAAGGGTGTTTGTTTACTAGGTCCATTGAATCACCACTGGAAATTCTTGGGCATATTGAAGGTACTTGAAACTATATGTGTAGTTTAGGTACTGGTACCTTGCAGAGATAAAAGAGGGAAAGACAAAGTTTGAGGTAAATTAAGTTTTGGTCCTTTGTCAGAAATGCCCAGGATTTCAAGCAAATTTTGCTGCTTCAGCATTGTCTACAACTAAATACCTAATGTTTGCTAGGCAGTGATCAGATTCTTCCTCATGTGTTGTCTTTAATTCTCATTACAGCTTATAGAGGTATTTTCAGTTTACAGATGAGGAAATTAGTGAAGTTATTTGCCGAAGATAACTGATACATGCTGGAACAAGGATCCAATATCAGATTTCTTTGGCCCTAAAGCCCAGACTCTTTCAAAAATTTCGCCCATGCTGTCTTTTGGGTGAAAATTGGTTAATGTAGAAATAGCAATACCAATATGGTAGGAAAAGGGATAATCCCATTATAGGACTGCCTTTCCTTGGTATCAACAGAGACTCTCCTCTACCCCCATGTCTAGTTGCTTATGTTATAGTGTTGGCACGCCTCTTGATTTTGGTGCCTTAATTTCTTCCGGGATAGTAAACTATGGTCTGTGGATTTGAGGGAAAGATTACTGTATGTGGATTTATTTATTTATTTATGCTTAAAGAATTGCTGTGAAGGAGAAGCTTTTCTAGTTTTAGATGAAATGATTTGAAAATAAATTATCTCATTCTTAAGCTCCTTTTGCAGAAAGTTATTTCAGTCTTGAGTAAATATATCATCATTCTGCTTATTTCAGTCAAGTTATGGCATGTGTTCAAACCATTTCTATCTAAAATTACTTTATTTAAAAAACAATATCTGAAATGAATAGTGCATTCATTAAAAATTTTCCCCCCAAGTCAATAAAGGTATTGTAGAAACTGCTTTTATGATATATTTACAGATTTATCTTAATATCAAATAGTCCTCATCATATAACCAAAAGGACCTGCCATTGGTTAGTAGGGAAGAGGATGCCTGGTTTAGTTTTTTCTGTGCCGGCACATTTTTTTCCTTTGATTTTGTAAGCTTTTGATGGAGTTGGGGGTTTGGTTTTCTAAAACCCATGTCAAAAATACAGAGAACAGCTTTATGAATACTATTTGTTTTCCTCATAATAGGACTCCCTTGATCCAAGTTTAATTAGACCTCATTATTTAGTTTGGGTGTTTTGTTTTGTTTTGTTTTGTTTTTGCTTATTAATATAACAATGTATTTTGACTACCTAGTGACAGTAGACTTGAATCCAGACTGTTGAATTAATATACTTCAAATCCCACTTTTGAGTCTTATGGTTTGTCTATATTTTAATGATTTAAGCCCTTTATTGCCTTTTTTCGGAATAACTATTTCCAATCCTCCAGTAATTTGTTGACATATCTTCAAAACATAAATAACATTTAAGACAGTGTAAACTGGGGGTGCATGATTTTTTAGTGTCCTCACAATTTGCATAGATGATTATATACATGAAATCACATTTTGCTACTTTTATAAAACCATTTATATTTGAATTTTTAACAGCTTTATTGAGATATAATTTAACAGTCCGTAAAAACCATTCATTGAAAGTGTACAATTCAGTGATTTTAGTAAATTTATAGAGATGTGCAACCATCTCCAGTTTTAGAACATTTCTGTAACCTCCCCCACATTCCGTTGAGCCCATATGTAGTTAATACCAAGACCCAGCACTAGCACCAGGGAACTACTGATCTGCTTGCTGACTCTAAATTGTCTTTTTTAAACATTTCATGTAAATGGAATCAGACATATAGTTTTTTGCCTCTGGTTTCTCTTAGCATAATGTTTTTGAGGTTCTTCCATGTTTAGCGTGTGTTAATTAGTATTGTGTTCCTTTTTGTTGCTGAATAATAGTCTGTTGTATGGATATACCACATTTTGTTTATCTCATTCATGAGTTCATAGACATTTGAATTGTCTTCTGTCTTTTGGCTATTAAAATGTTGCTACAAGTAATTGTGTGCAAGCTTTTTATTGATATATATTTTTATTTTTCTTGGAGAGATTCCTAGGATCAGATTTACCTCCTTTAAGTGTAAGGGTTTTCTTTTTGCCTATTTGTCCTCTTTAAGGCATTGGATTTCCCCCCTCATTCTTTTCCTTTTTTCCTCTATTCTTTTTGCCCAGGGAGCACAATACTTGGGAACCTGAGAAAAATTTGGATTGCCCTGAGCTGATTTCTGAGTTCATGAAAAAGTATAAGAAGATGAAGGAGGGTGAAAATAACAAACCCAGGGAGAAGTCAGAAAGTAACAAGAGGAAATCCAGTTTCTCAAATAGTGCTGATGATATCAAATCAAAAAAAAAGAGAGAGGTAAGCTTCCTTTCCCCTTTTCCTATAAACTATTCATTTGCCTACCACTCCTAAAAAAACCTTATTTTGTTTATTTCTGTTCTGAGGATGGCGTGCAAGGTAAAATTGTTGAACAAAAGAGCTTTAGGGGAGGTATGTTGGTTAACTACAGCGCCCCCTCCTGGCCATATGAGAAACGTAATATGTCTATACTGAATTGTATTAAGGTGGCAGAATTAAATCCCTGTAAAACACTCAGCCACTCTGTCTTCTCCTTAGAAAAGGGCTAAGCTATCTTAGAGAAGAAGGATCTTTAGTGAATTTTTTAAGCATAGAAGAGGGCTTTAAAATGTTTACCATTTCTCTTCCTTTCTTTTGTTCCAAAGATAGCCCTTATTTTCAAACCTTTACATTTTCTTTTTTTCATTGAGGTGAATGAAATTCACGTAACATACAATTAACCATTTTAAAGTACCATTTTAAAGTGTACAGTTAGTTCAATAATGTATATATTTTTTTATCTTATTTATTTTCATCTTATTTCTGTGAACACATAAGAAATTTTATCTTCCTTTTGAATCTTTTATTGTTCAGTTTAGAAAGTTTATGAAATTTTGGTTTGGTTTGATTTGGTTGTTTTAGTCTTTCTGATCTTTAGGTCTGAAGTAACTAGCAAAAGCACTGTTATAGCCTCTTTTTTCATCTATATCTTTTCTGTCTGTGCACACACATTACACACCCTCCCCCCCCCAGCTTCCACTTCTTCCATTTATTTCAAGGTTGTGAAGCCTTTTGTGGTGAAGGATGTTTCATACTCTTAAAATTTAATAAAATAAAAGCATAAGTCTGCTTCTGAATCATCTAGCATCACTGTCATAAGCATCTCTATTTATCTTCATTCTACTTGGATATCAGTCTTTCTAGAGCATTAATTCTCTGCTCTGGCAGCACATTAGAATCATGGGTGGGGTGGGGTGGGCTTTAAAAACCTCCAGTACCCAGAATGCACCCCAGACCAGTTAAATTCAAATTTCTGTGGGTTGGACCTAGGCATCAGTATTTTATAAAGACTTACACAAGTGATTCCTGGTCTCCATAGGAGAGAAAATGGGAGACCAGCTTTACAAAAAGGATTAAAATAAGAGTGAAAGATTGGAGGCAAGTGAAAATGGACTCTGGGTTTGTGTCTGTCTCTTATTTCCCTCATTAATTTTATTTTTTGCAATCTTATTTTTAAAACTGCCCTGTTCTGGTGAGGTGTGTGTATCATTATGATAAACTACTGATAAAGAATTTGAGAATACCTTCCCTTCTCTAAGGAGCTAAGACTTGGTTGGTTCTTTTTCTTTTTAAAATTTATTGAGGTAATGTTGGTTAATAACATATAAGTTTCAGGTATACAATTTTATAATACATCATCTTTTTTCTTTATTAGTCCTTTGTATTCTGGCTTTTGTCATTTGATTAATTCTCTCGCTGAGTAAAGAGACTGCAAAACAACATAGCATAAGACTTCTGACTAGCCATATATATAGTATTTCCTTAACTTAAGGTTTCTGTCCTTTTAAAAAGAAGCTGTCTGGCTTAGACCCACTGCCCATTGCAGAGAGTTTTGTTCCTAGGCCGGGTTCTGGTGCTACTGACCTTGAAAACAACTCCACATGTCTCTTACATTGTAATGTTCATTTGGGGCCCCTGACAGCATTCTCAGCCGTCCTGGTGGCTGTCAGGTAGGCAACTGGGAAGATAGGTGTTTGTATGTTTTAAAGGTTCAGAGGGGGATTGCGTTTCTTTCTTTAGACCACTGCAAAAGAAATTTGTTAGTTGGCATTATGCCTGATTTAAGATTACTGCCTGTGTGATGATTTTAGCATTTTCCTTGCCTTGGTTCCTTTTCAGCAGCTTGAACATTTTTCTTCCCTTCCCTCCTTATGTGGCAAACTGTTTTCAGCCGTCAGCTATGATTTACGACTCAGTTCATGCGCCAGCATTCCAGCTGTGAGCAGCTGTGTGCACATCTGGGAATCTCTTCCCCCTAAGCGCCCCCAAAAGAGGCTATGTTTTTTAGTATCTCCCCTGATTTGTGCATGGAATTTCCTTCCCAGTGTGGGTTCTGGTATCTTTGGGGACCACCTGGACCCTGAATGTTTGTATCTTTCAGAAGAAAGCAAGGTGAGTGTTAAAGAGATTTTATTAAGAAAATCCGACATCAGAGATGAGTTCATTTGGGCAGTCTTTTAAAGTCTTTTTTTTTTGTCTTGCCGCTAGATAAGCTTGCATTATCTTTCATAATAAGGTTTTTTAAATTATCTGGTTTCTCTAAATTTTTGCCGTTTTATTCTCACCAGTGCCATCGGACCTTGGTGGCACCTGAGTCGGACCTTGTGCCCCTTGTCTAGATTGCATGATTGCATTCTTACCAAATTTGAATAACCACCCAGAGAATTATCAGTTTGTTTTAAATCACTGTCTAGTTCTGCTCTCTAATGCTAATGACTCATCCACATCAAAAAGGAGCGGACCTGGGCCTCTTCTCCAAGTGTGTGGATATTGCACTTACGTGAGCTCTGAAAGAAACGTTATTTTATGGTACTTCTTAAATCATTTTATCTCTGTTCTTTCATAAATGTAGATGACTATGAAAAGAAGTGTTAAAAATACTGGTCAGTGTTATTAAATTAGAAGTTTAAAAATTAAGATCAAGAGGTATATATTTATAAAAAAGTTTATAAAATGAAAAAGGGTTTAGTTTGGGTAAACATGGACTTGTTTATCATCTCAGAAGCAATTTAGGAGTAGTCAATTTATATATTAAGGAGATTGGATTAGAGGAATTCTCAGATGATGACTCCAGAATATTTTAAGGGATATTAAAGGATTCTAAGGGCCACTACTTATCCTTTGAAGAAATACTGGACAGATAGGTGTGTCTCCTTGCAAAAATATCTTTTGTCATTACTGTCACTGGGTGACCCAGTATTGTATTTCTTAAGTTTTAAGAATCTTATGAATTGGTGACAAAAATAGTTATCAGGTGATATTAACTTAGGTTATGCTTTGTTGAACTGAGTAACAGGGAGGTTTTTTACTCTTTCTCCAAGTAGTAACCTTTCTTCATCTTCTATTTATAGCAGAGCAATGACATCGCTCGGGGCTTTGAGAGAGGACTGGAACCAGAAAAGATCATTGGGGCGACAGATTCTTGTGGCGATTTAATGTTCCTAATGAAATGGTGAGAGAGAATGAGTCTCACTCTACAATCGTGGGTTTTTTTGTCAGTGACTTGAATTTGTATGGAGGAAGGGGAGGGAAGACTGATTATTCCCCAACCAAAAATTTCGATTGTCAAAGATCTTTAACTGACACCAACTATCAGTATTAAATGGGAATTATGGTTTGGAATGAATTCAAGACCTTCTCAAGCTTTGGTATTAAGCCAAATTATATTATATTAGCCTACATATTAGAAAAAAGGTATATTTGAGGTAGGAAACATATAAACATGACCTAACCATTTTTTTTACATGGTTCTGAATCATTTACCATCAAGACTATGAGCCTGTGGCCACAGGACAGGAGTTGAGTAAGCCTTTCAGCCATGTCCGAGGAGTGAGACCACTGAATAATGTCTAAAAGAGAAAAATAATCTCAACAGAAAGCATTAAGAATAATGCTGTCCAAAGCACAACTTATTTCATCCGGCAGAGGGAATGGCTCTTAGAGGAAAGTATAGTTACTTCCCCTCAATTTGGTTTCTGAAAGACAGGGTGATTTATGGTGTGGCCCTCACTACCTCTCAGTTTCCAAGTGTTCTGGGCTTGTGATTTAGGTTTGGTCTCTAAATAGAGAGTTCATGCTACTGTACCACTAAGGAAGTTAATTGCCTTAAAAGTTGTATAAACAAAAGGTTTAATGTTTTATTTGATCGAAATTTGGCTGGTAAGTTACCCAGAAACCTATTTTTAAAGAATCACTATACTCTTTCACAAGTAAAGAGCTATATTGACTGCTTTTCCCACTCAGCCATATGTGTTACTTATGATTTACAGTCACATATTAACTAGCTTTTTCTACCATAGTCCAAATTTGAGTATCTGTTCTGTCTGTTGTCCCCCTTCTCTCACCCATAATCCTTACTGTTATGAATTATGGATCTCAGTTTTCTAGAAAAGGAGGTAGTTGTCTTTGCTCACATCTCAGTGGAATTTTAATTTAAAATTTTTTTTTATTGATTTGGAATCCTGGTTAAGGAACTTAACTGGATTTTTTGTTACACATGGTAGTCTAGCCTGTGTAACTTGTATAATAGAAATTTGCAGCTTATTCTTACGTTTCATTTTAGTGCTAGATTTAAAATTCGTCCTTATTCTCTCTTTTATAAGTACTGTTTCTGACTTAAATTTCTGTTTTCTTATTGTTCCAATCCATAGTTCTGACTATAAGGATAATGAATGTTTAAAAGGCCATAAGATGAGGGAGGGTTAGGACGCTTTCGCTTAGATGATCCAGAAACTGGATTGTTCAATCCATGTGTAATCAATAGGGCTGAATGTAGGTTTAATTATGTGTTCATTCACATGTTCACACATACAAATAAAAATTATGGGAGCAGAATTTACGTAATTTAATTTTCAGCCTTTTGATTAAGCCTGCAATGTTTTCCATCTAAATTCTAACTGAAGATTTCCGTTTCTGTCTGGTGTAGTAGGTAAATGATATTCACTAATACAGTAGTCCCCCTCTTATCTGTGGCAGATACATTCTAAGATACTCCCCCTGCCTTCTTGCTTCAGTGGATGCCTGAAACCGAGGATAGTACTGAACCCTATATGTACTATGTATTTTTCTATACATACACACCTGTGATAAAGTTTAATTTATATATTAGGCACCATAAGAAATTAACAGTAGCAATAATAAAATAGAAGAGTAGACTATAATAGTTATATGAATGTGGTCTCTTCTCTCTCAAGATAGCTTATTGCATGTATAGCGTGGAGATGCTGGACAGCACGAAATTTCATTAAACGCTGTTCAGAATGGCACACAACTTAAAACTTAGAAATTGTTTATTTATGGAATTTTCCATGTAATATTTTTGGACTGCATTTGACCATGGGTAATAAACCGTAGAGAGCAAAACCACAGATAAGGGAGGATTACTATAATTTAATTCATTTATTTAAATTTCTTCTTGAAAATATTGAACTGGTAGGGTTCTTCTCATTTTGAAATCAGGATGGAAGAGGAAATGAAGTCCAGATAATGACAGAAAGCTATATTTGGACAGACTCTCTTATTTTCTCTTCTTTTAAGTCTCCTATTTTTTTTTCTCTCCAGGAAAGACACAGATGAAGCAGATCTGGTTCTTGCAAAAGAAGCTAATGTAAAATGTCCACAGATTGTGATAGCATTTTATGAAGAGAGACTGACGTGGCATGCATATCCTGAGGATGCGGAAAACAAAGAGAAAGAAACAGCAAAGAGCTAAAGGAAGGGGTGGTCTCTGTCATTTCTCTTTGTACATAATACATTCACCTCCCTGCCTCCTCTCCCTTCTACCTACCCTCTTCTATCCTGAACACATCCATAAAAAAATGTGCTTATCACTGTGCTCCACAGGAGAAATGTTGGTATTGGTTCTCTTGTAATATAACTGATGGTCTGATTCATGATAAGTGTCTCTCTGTGAAGACCAGGCATTTACATACAGTGTATAATCCCCATGATTTTTTCTTTACGCCATCTCTTCCTTTTGCTCCCCTGTGACCTCAAGATGAGTTTTAACTTTTTAATCACCTTAGAGTCTTGATCTTTTCAGGGTTGGTCACTTTTTAGATTGGGAGATTTTGTTACAATGATGATGAATTTTGGTTTCTTGCTTTGGTTCTTGGAACATGTCGATGATCAGCTAGCCTTTGTTTTGAGATGTTGGGATGGAAAAGATGTTGCCCATCTTTATAAAAAGCCAATAGCAACTGTCTACCTGTTGGGGCTTTCCCAACCTCATTCAGCTCTACCCAGGAGAATACAGGGTTCCTGGTGTGGTCTTCTGGGCCACCCTCTGTTGTTCATCCTCACCCATCCTCCCAGAATAGCTCTATCCTTTGTAGGACTTGAAATTTTACATTCGGATTTGTTAAGGCACTCCTTTTAGCCCCAGGACTTTTGGCCTTGTTTCTTAGCAATCCTTGATTTGGCTTCTGCAAGGTGGTGGTGTCTGTCATAAAATGGCAAGATTATTAACTGGAGATTTTTAGCTATTAGTACTTGAGGATGATGGGGTAGGGTACAATCGTCTTTATTATCACATATGATATATATGTATTCCTTCCATCCCTCACATTTGGACTATATATTTATGTAGGTGTGAGTGACTGCCTGGTGCTTGCTTGTGCCAAGGTGCTAGGCACCCTCCAACCCTGCCAACTTTTGTGGCCTCCCAAAGCATTCCTGTTAACCAAAGAGGCTTCAAACCTGACCCTCACTTCTCAGTGGACCCAAGTTTCCCCTCCTTGTTATTATTTTCAGTGGGGAATTCTTGGAGGGGAGCCATTGGCCACAATATCAATTTTAAATATTCATAGCGTCATAAATATCCTGCTTTGTTGACTCCTGGATTTGCCAAGAGTCCCCAAAGTATTAATGCTTTTCCTTTTTCCACCCTCAAACTTTTAGTTGTATCTTCTTTTTTAAAACACGTTTGCATGGAAGATTATCACCTCAGAAAGTGATAGGCCCTGGCATTAGTGTGTTGACAGAACCTCTCTCTCTACTCAGCAAAATATTTCCCTTTTGGCTTCCTCCTGTTTTGCCGTTATAGTGAGAGTTTATTTTTCTGATCATAACCTTTTGCCTTTGTCTCCGAAGAAATGCTCTACTTTTTGTTATCCTTTTTTTCTTTAGTTGAGTTGGGGGCGAGGGGCTAGGGAATCAAGACTAAAAGTAAGGAAATAGCAGGGTTTTGAGCATCCTTGTCCCAGCCCAAAGCTGAGGAATTAAGAATAAATGTTTGAAATAGCCTTAACTGTAGAGTTCACCAGCCATCAAGGTTGTTTTTGTTGCTTTGATTTTTAAAACATACAGCTGTCTGGCCAGGAGCATTCAGCCATTTCTAGATTATAATGAGGGGAATGGATAGATTGCTCTGGTCCACAGATGAGCCGAATAATATGCAAATCATACACCCATTCATAGCATTCGTTAACATTGCTTCCCTGCTCAGCTGCTGATTGAATTCTGTGTGCTTGTATAAATTATGTCAAAAATTATACTGCACAGTTGAGAAGACAGCTGTTGATGCAGTGACATGACAGACTGGAACAATGAAGATTTTGGTTTAAGTCATCCAAGAAAATCCTGAATGGTAATGTGATTAGGTGAGAACTCATAACCCATACCTCAAGTGGGTAGGAGTTTTATCTTCATCTTCCTTTACTCTCTGAAGGAATTAAGGGCCTAGATCAAGTGTTAGATAATTGACAATTGTTAATACTAATCTTAAGGGCATCTAAAAGATAGGATGGTCAGGAAATAGATTTGTCATATAGGTAACTAAGAATATCAATTAGGGCAGACAAGGATAGGACAAAAGTAGGCTAGAGCACCTGAGGAGGTGATCTGGGTTTTAATTTGCAGGTGAAGAAAATGATAGCTTATCTATGTAGCTAGTGTTTCTCCCAAGAATAGTGGGTGTATAAACTACAAAATCTAGTATATGGACAAACAATTATTTTGTACTGAGATTGATCCTGAGAAACCTGGGACATGGTTGCTAGGGTTATAGGTAATATTTAAGACATTCATCAAAATCTTATTTTCTTTCAACACAATAACCCCAGTATTATCTATTTATAACCCCTTTAATACGTTACTCTTCACTCCATTCATCTTTTTCTGTCCACAGTTTATTGAATCATGGTCTTGTACTGAGTGCCGCCGAAACAACTTTTGTTCTTTCCTTGCTTTTGCACAGCTGCTTCTCTAAGAATGTAGGGAGCCAAAAACCAATACAGATTTCAGCCTTTAGCAGAAAGGAAGCCAGATGCCTGCCTGTGCCTCCAGCATTTGTTAATGCTGAATAGCTGTCCTGGCCCTTGGAGAATTGTAGCCTCAGACAAACTTGTTTTCATGTGGTTTTCTCAGAAGTTAGTAGCCATGGGCTAAGCACCCTCAAACATCTAGATCTCAGGTGCTCAGTATGTTTTCCCTGTAGTCCTTTCAAAACATTTTTCTTCTGATGAAATTTTTAGTAATCAGCATTCACGAATCTTCCTTTCACAGAATTTAGTAGAGCCTTGCCCGGCAGAGTCTACTCTGCCAAGGTCAGTATAGCTGCTTTTCCAAGCCCCGTGCTGGGCTGATGCCCTCACATTAGGATCAGCTGTTAGGAACATCAGCCCTGATGGAAGCGCCCATTTTTAACCTGGAGGGAGCCCTATCATTTTTCTTCTGGCAATACAGTTTTTGTCTGCTCAAGGGAGCATTTGGACCTGTCGTGCTCCTTAACAGTCAAGAGTCTAGATGGTTCTTGGTTGTCCCCTAGCCATATCTTTGTGCTGCTTTTTGTTGTTAGAAGGTTGATCCTGTTCCCATAGCTTGGGCAGTTATTATTAATTCCTAATTCCTCTTCTGGAGACACCCTGCTGTTCATTTACCTTATATTCAGATCAAATCATAGGGCATTGGGGTAGGTGCTTGGGATTTTCATCTTGTGATTTTGTTGCATCTATGTTTAGGCCAGCTCACCTAAAGTACAAAGGGATCTGTGTTTGGGTTGTGGAGTGATTGCCTTTGCCTTTCGGGTTTGAATTCAAAGGCCTAAAATACTATTTTGCAGTGACATGGGAACCCCAGGAAGGATTCTGTCATTAGATTTGAAATGTGGAAATTGTTTCTCACAAAATTAGCTCAACGAAAAAGCTTATTTTGTACCCATGACTCAATCCTTTTGGTTTAGATTTTTAGAGCTGAGGTCTGTACCTTTGGATGTACCACCTACCACTAAGCAATAGTACATGTAGCAAGGTGGAGAGAGGAAAGGTCTGGACCCACTGTATTCCAGTTTCATGTTGGCTTTACCACTAATGATAAAAGTTATGTTTCAAAAATGGAGATATTACCAGCCTTGTACCAAGAGCATACATAGCCTAAGAATTGGGTGCCCCCGCTCAATTAATGGTGGTCGATTTCTATTGAACTGTCCATATTCTAGCTACATTAGTGTTACATCAGCATTTATTCAACAAACATTTTTTTGGCCTACGGGATACAAAGTTCAAAAAGATGTAGCCCCTAAAGCAAAGAACTTTTATACTGGTGTGAGATAAACGGACTATTAATAGTTTAGTGTAAAAAATGCTTTAAATGGATACACATTTCTGATTTGGGGGCAGAGACAGACAACTGGCTGTTATAATTTGTGGCCCTAAAGTAGGAGGGTAAAAATTGGTTCATATGTGGAAAAGACCTATGACCTTGGATAAGCTGAGCTAACTGGCTATAGATCACAAGGGCTTGTTTTATGCCAGAAAATAAAGATAACTGAAGGTTAGTTAGAAATGCTGCTATTACTGAGAGAACAGGTGAGTGGGGGTTGAGAACCCCAGATTTCGATCCCTGTTTTAGGCTCTCTGCCAAAGTATTTAACAGTATAGTTAATTTTTGCTTGTGGAAAGTATTAACTATATTGCAGATCCAGTTATGTGTTGTTACATTGTTATGGGTTCTGTAACATTCCTCATGGACATTTTATCAGAGTTACTCACACCTTTTTTGGTTCCTTATCCCTTTTGAAGGAATTAATGTGAGGCTGGCTTTAAGCCTAAAACAGGGACATATTTTGCAATGACAGATTTGCTAAAAAGGCAGCTTGGGGCACATCTGTTAACACCCGGGCATTTATTCTGGGCAGTGTAGTTTTATTCAACACTGCAGGATAGTGATTTCTAAGCAGAGACTTGTGTCAGTTATGTGGAAACCCTCCCAAAAGTATATGTAACCCTGGGATTTTGGATTTAATCAATCTAGGGTGCGGCCTAGCCCTGTTATGAAACAGTTTAACCTAAGAAATTTCTTAGTTCTGGCCACAAGAAAAAGATACTTTTCTCTGCCTGGGTAATTGACGGTTGACTAGTGTTGAAAGTCAGAATTCCTAGGAATTAGAATAACTTCTGGAAAGTTAAAGTGTGAAGGTTCTTTGGATAGCTCATAAAAACAATTCTAGATTCTTGTTGCTTACGCTGGATTTCTTGAATTTTAAACTACCTCATCTTGTCTTTTTAGAGTTACTTCAGCTTGTCCTTGCCACTTACCATCATGCTTGACTTTGTTTTCTAAGATGGATTTTTTTCCTATTCATCGACAGCATGTTCTCTTGCCTTTTCATCCTGATCCTTATTTCACCTAACCTACTGTTCCTGTCAGAGAAAAGTTTTGAAATAGTTAAAAATCTTGGTTTATGGGAAGAAAGTGATCCTCCAATTGCTTTTTGTTGCTGAGATCGGTAAGAGAAGGAGTTAAAACAAGGTGGGGGAGGGTACATAACCTGCACTGGAGGCAGCCGACAAGGGAAGAGCCATTAATTAAGACAATTTCAAAGTCAACTGATTGTGATCATTAATGTCACAATAGATCAAAACCTAATTATCACAGTCTAGGTAAGAGCCATCAGTATTAATCAGAAAATCTAATAGGAAACTATTATCAAGAAATTAGGCCAAATTGAATGCAATGAACTTTTTGTCTTGCCATTCTGTATTTTTTGTGTGTGTGATGTCCCTTGGCATTGGCAGGTGTGACCCTCACAGTTGATCCAGGCCCCAGTGGCCTGTTTGTCACACTTTGAGGAATTCCAAACATGGACTGAACCTGAACTGTCATTGCCACTTTAATCAGTCTTGAACTTTATCATCATTTGGACTTGTTTGGTGTGATCAGCAATCAATGAAAAAAGGTTTATATTTAGGTCTTGGAGTAGTTGGTCCTTCCTGGAACAAGAGTATTCCTGGTAGACTACGTATGTGTGTGCCGATAGATCATTCTTTAGAGCTTCTGCTGTATGGAGAGCCTATTGCTCTGGCTACTGCGAGGGGATGTAGAGGAAAGGAGTGGCTTCCTGCCTGGAGATTCTTTGAGAGACCTGAGAAGATGGAGTTTAATCGTGTCACAGCACTTTTAAGGCTCAAGTCAATGTTTTGCAGTTTCTGGTAGCTGTAGTATTTGATTCTAAATCAGGGCTGGCTACGGATTTAGCTTTTCCCCCCTAGTTTTAGATTAAGGGTCATGATTTCTATGAGAATCCATTGTAAATCCAAAGGAGAGTGGGAGAGAGTTTTTTTGCCTTTTGTTGCGGGAGGAAAGACTATTACAAGAGTCTATGACTAGTTATAGGGAATGTGTTATCCCCTCTCCCTAAATTTAAAAATAGGGGTCACCATTTATATTCTTGATCTTGAGCTATTCATGAAGATGCCGCAACTCCTAAAGATGAGCTGAGGCAGAAAGGTTAGAGAGATGCTATCCTCTAGGAATTATGGGGAGGGACGAGTAGTGGTTGGTGGCGTTAGGGTTTCCGTGCCCCTTGCTTAGCCTGTAGAGGATGTTGCTGCTGCTGCCATCACCACTGTTGCTGGTCTTTCTTCCTCAGCCTTGCAGCTCAGAGCACTACCAAGATTACTACTGGGGAAACGAGTTCTTATCTTTCTGCTTGAATGTGGTCTTGCTTCATTTGGATTTTAGGAATTTGGGTTACTCAGTACAGAACTTCGAGAAATCAGTGTGAGTGTGACTTAATCCTTCACCTTAATATTTAAAATGTAATTTTGTTTTCAAAATACCCATTAATACAGTCTTTCTCCAAGGTTCCTTGCATTTTGCTAGATAAATAACGCTCAGTTAATACTTCTGGGTTGATTGAGTTCATCTAGTTTGCAGAGTTAGGTGTACTTACTGGCTTCCTTTTGCTCTGAAGTGCACTCTAAGAAGTAAAATGCTCTAGGGAGTGGAACAAGAATTGAGTGGATGCCGACTGTGTGCCAACCTCGTCAACTGATTCATAATGGCTGACCTTGGGCAAGTCACTCCTTTCAATGCCTCAGTTCCCCATCTGTCAAATGGGGGTAATAATACTGACCTACCTCACAGGGGTGTTGTGAGGCATTGTAAATCAAAGTTAATAAAATACTTAGGGTCCTCTTTGTAGGATGCCTTCAGCCGAAGTCTAGACCTGACATAGGCTTCAGTCCTCACTGAGCTGTCCCAAGGTTGGAACTACTTAGTGACCTTGGCACATTCTCTGCCCCCCACCCCGCATCAAAGCTGCTAGTTCAGATGTTGACAGTGTTTTTGTGAATGTTGGAGTCTTAATAGTCCAGATTTAGGATGTTTTGGGGGAAGGCACTTAGTATTTTCTGTGTTTTGCATCCACTATGGGAGGCTGTTTCAGACCCAAGAGCATTGGATTAAGGGAATCATGAGGCAGAGATACTACTGCCTGTTTCTCTCTGCAGGTTGGGGATTAAGGTCCCATCCCCCATGGGCTTGGGACAGACTCTGACTGCCTCAGGAGCAAAGCAGACACAGTGGGTTTGATTTATATCATTGCTTACCGCTCTCTGAACTAACCCCAGTACATCTGGGTCACTGCACCTCTTCGTGATATCTGTACCCAAGCCTCCACCTCCCCATAGGAACCAGCTGGTTCAATAAATGTAACCACTTTCTCCAGCCCCCTCCAAAAGAGAGCTACATTGAAAAATGTTTTTTTCTAGAGATACGATTGATACTCAGAATTGGGCATTGTTACTCTTTAAAGCTTCACCAATTCATTGCATTCACCGTCCTTCGTCTCCTTTTGTGTCCACAGTCTGAACCTGATTTTGACCTTTTCTTCTTCTGATTTGGGAAAACTTTGGACACTATTTCTATTTACCCAGGTGTGGGCTTGAGAGCCTTACTCTCCATCTCAGTTCAGGGGCTCAGCCAGCTCCTCTTCCCAATAGGGCTCTTTCTCCTTTCCCTCTCCTTGGCCCTAGATATGTAACCCATGAAAAAGCACAAGGTCCTGGCTCCTTGCTGCAGTCATGTTCTTGTTCTCTGTGGTTTGTGGACTCTGCTCCTCTTCACCCAGCACTGGTGGCACCAGGCGGTTCTGTGGAGTTCTGGAGGATGGAGAGCACAGTCTGACATCCTGCCAAGTAGCCAAGAGTTGACTCGCCCATGGCCCACCGCCCTTCCCACCCCTTCCCACAAGATGGGATCTAAGAGACTCAAGAGGCTGGGTTTCTCTCAGCAACGTGTACCATCCTGAGTAGCAAAACAAATCACGCTTTGTAGCCCGATTTCTGAATGAAAAAATGGGAAATTGAATTCTGTATGGACTTTTTGGTTTATGGGGGAGTTTTGGTTGTGTTTCTTGGTTTTATTTCAGCCAAACATGTCTGCTTTTGATTTAAAAATTTTTTTAGGATAAGTGATATATATATATATGTTTGCCTTTTAAATGTAAATGTTTAAAAGTAGGCAATTTATGTGTTTCCACAACTGACATCCAATGCAGACCTCATTCTCTCCCCCTCTTCCACCCTCCTCTTTTCCCTCTTTTCATACTCTTGTATTGGTTCTAATAAATGGTTGCTTTTCAAATACGGATCCTGAGTGGTGGTTTGGAGATATGAGTCTTAACCCTTCCTTTAACTTGAGTCCTGGGATGTCAGTCAGTCGTGACACATGCCTTTCTGAAAGAGCGGCGAGACATCCACAACAAGGGCTTTTTCTAACGATTACTGGTCTCTGACTTTCTGCAAATAGCCACAGGGTGGCGCAAACCTGAGGGAATAAGAACATGTATCCTGTTCCTTAAACTATTCTCGTAACCAGTTCACATCGTATGCCTTCCTGGTCCCCGTGCTTGTTTCTACTCCCAATGGCTCAGAGAATAAACATTACCCTTCGGCTTCTAGTTATTAGAATCTGTGGGAAATCACATTGACTGACGATCTAAATCAGGTTTGAAAATCTCAACGTATGTAAGTCTGTAAATAGAACTCTTATTATCTGCTTCACAATACCAAAGAGACTCTGAGGACCAGAGAGATGTGGGTCAGGAACACGGTTGAGGGGGTGGGCAAGTGGAGTTGGATTAGGAGGGAAAAGTTATATAAATAAGCAAATGTTTATTGGGTAATATAAGCGTGGTCCAATTCTGAATCTAATGGAGATGGGCAGAAACTGTCACAGAAGAGTGAAAAGTGAGAAAGAGGGGTCCCAGAACCAAGGCATCCTCCCACTGAGATGTGATGACTGAAGGCTGAGTTCTGTTTCCACCGTCTCCTATCTGCAATTCTCCCCTCTCGTTTTCCCCTCTTGCTGCTGAGTTATAGGGTCTCCCCAGTCTAATCTCACAGAGTCTTATGAAGACATCTGTAGGTTGGCTAGTTTAATGGTCCATGACCCCATAAACATGGGCCAGGAGAGCCATTTGGTCCACTTCAGAGCCAGACCCTCTGGACATTATTTATTTCCTAACTCTGAAGCCTGGAACTGCTTGCCGCCTTTCCTTTCGATCTCTTTCTAGTTCTCTCACCGTCATGCCACTTTGTCTCTGCCTAGGACCCATCAGATGACTCCAGGGTTTTGACACCTGCACTCCCACTCCTAAACAACTGTATCTTGGTTTTTCTTTCCAGTGTGTTGGAGGTCTGCCTGCATGGCACTCATTCAGATGAGCTCATCACCACTCATAACTCTTCTCCCTGGAATCTTGCCCCTCAGTGCACTGGAGAAGCACAGAGCCAGGCAGTTCTGCCGCCCCTTTTGTCTCCACTAAAGGGCTGCAGAGCCAGTGAAATCAATACGGCACTGACAGCCGGGGGAAATGGAGGGATGGATCACAGTGTGAGAATCTGTGCTGAGCTGGATCACTGAGCACAGCTGGGAATCACCCTGTTAGAGCAAGCAAACCCTGGGCAGCCACTGCCTTTGGAGGTGTGAGCTAGGGGTGAGAGAGAAGGCTGCTGCCCACGAGCATCTGCAGAGGGGAGTCCATGACAGCCTGTATACACACCAAGCTGCCTCCCAAGCCTTGAGCATGACCTGGAATGGGGGAGGGGGAGGTAGGCAAAAGCAGGGGCCAACTGGTATGTGTGAGCATACTGCACTGACGGTAGGGCTCCGTTATTCCTGCAGAGATGTAGGAAGAAATCAGAGATGAGTAAAACCTCATGAACTCAGCTACTTAAAGTCATGGACAAGCTGCAGGCATAGGAGGGCAAGGGTCTGGTCCTCTTCCTTGGATGCTCTGCCTTTGTTTTCTCATCTTCACTCTACTTTCCTGCTTCCCCCACTCTGCAGCTGTAACATCTTGCTTTCCAGGTGTCGGGTCCTTCTCAGCTTCTGTCTTTATTTGTGTGTCTGTATTTTTTATGGTTTCTCCCCTTTGTCTACTATATCGTGTGTTTTTCTCTTTCTTTGTCTTTTTTCTTCTCATTTCTGGTCTCTCCACCCCATGTTCTCTCCACCCCCTTGAAATCTCATAAGCAGCCTCAATTTGGATATTAAATTTCAACCCCATCAAATTATTATCTTTCTTGCAACAATCTGGGACTCTTTATGAGCTCTTTCTACCCCATGCCACCTCTGGAAACAGGTGCATCTCTTTCTGTGTATAATGTGATGCCCCCTCCCAAACGAGAGTGGGAGAGGCAGTGCCAGCTTAACAGCCTTGTGCCTCTTCTCAGCAAAGCCTTGTGTGATCATTTGGTAATGAGCCAGGGAGAGAGGAAGAGATGCTGAGAATTGAGTTTGCTGATAAACTGGGGAGCTGCTGAGATGAGAAGGTTGGGGGTTATTACTGCACCCTTTCCTTTTTCTCCCTCTTCCTGCTGCTGCTGTCTTCTGGGGAAGGAAGCTGTGGTATTGGCCATAGCCACTGCAGCTTATGAAATTCCGCTTCTACAACTCCAGCAAGGGTGGGGGTGGGATCAAGTAAGATCTGCAGCCAGGGGGGAAGGGCAAGTGAACCAAAACCCTTGTCTGCCTTGTCGGAATGGGAGGGCCATTCCTTCATGCTATTTCCAATACCCAGCAGCACCTCCCTATGCAACCTAGTTCCCCTGTACTTCCCTTCCCGCCACACACAATCACACTATAACCCTCTGCTGCTTTATGTTTCAGGGATTCCTGGCAGGAGCTAGGAGAGCCCAGCTCCCAGAGACCTGGGCCTGGCTGTGCTCCTTTGTCCTCTGTTACATACCCGCTTTTTCTAGTTTCTGCCTCACCATTCCAGTCATGTCTGCACATGGAGCTGAGAAGTAGAGGGGATGGAGCTGCCAGGATGCTTCCTGGAGAGAGCAGGGCTGGGGCTACTTCTCCTCTGGGACATGAGAACATCTTCAGCTTCTAGACCAGGACACAGGATGAGGATGAGTCTTCTCTCCATGTTTTCTTTGCCCTTCTTTTTGCTCGCCTCTCCCTTTTCCTTTTTGTTTATTATCTTTTCTATTACTGCTTTTCTCTTTCTGATCTTAGTTCCTCTTTGCTTTTCTTCCCTCTCCTTGTTTTTTTATTTTTTATTTTTTTATTTCCATGTTTTAGGAGTAGACAGCTAATACGAGGACTTGAGGGAAGGTGTTACAAGAGAAAGAAAAGTTCAGATTGTTTTTCCTCTTCCCCTCTGGAGATGTGGGGAATGAGAATATTGCCGTCTTTCTTTTCCTGGGGTTTGGAGCATCTCTTCATCCTCAGATCTACTGATTCTCTCAGTAGCGTTGTCCAAAACAAGGATTTTTATCCTTGAAAAACAGTTTCTGTTTTCGTTGGATTCTTCGTGATCTTGTATGTGAAAGAGACCCTTCCCATCCCCACAAAAACAAAATCAGTTCTCTGTGTAGTATTTTTCTGTTAAAAATGTTAAGATAATCACTTTTGAGAATTTTATAACCCTCCTTGAAATGACTGGAGTCATGTGGGGTGTTGTAACAAGACTGAAAATCACTATTCCTTAGTGTCTAGCTAAATCAATTAGATCCTTATTTCTGTCTGAATTTTTTGTTGCCTTTCTGCATGGGAATAAAAACTTCCCTCTGTGGCTCCATTCATCAACCTAAGGGATCATGGGCAGGTAGAAACCGTTTCTCTAATTTCCTCTGCTGTCCCTAAAAGACAGGCCCAACCTGCCTATAGAGGAATGTAGGAATGGTGATTGGCTATCTTATCCTCTCCGTTTACTCACCCCATGCTTCTTTCACTCAAAGCAGAGGAGGGTTTCTATTTTGAATTAAGGAGCTGGATCAGGAGTAGTTGGGGATGAAGTTGCAAACTTGGATAGAGGAGGTAAAAGAGAAAGGGAAGGAGGCACAAAGTCCCTGTGAAAAACTGGGAGACTGGAATGAAATGAAGATGAGAGATAAGAGTCTTGGAAAGAGAGGTGATGTGCGGCACGTGTGTCGCGGGGGGAGGTGAGGAGGGAATGGATGTGCACATTACAGTCACATGTGCCAAAACACAGATGGGAGGAATGTGGAAGCTCACAAAGGGGCCTGCAAGGCCCTCAGAGGCTGCATCCTCTTCCTCCAGGCAGAATGTCTTCTTCACCCAAACACAGATGGCTGGAACTTCACTTCTGAAGAGCTCTGGGCAATGAGTCAATTTAGCATTTACCCACATGTGTTCTGAAAACAGCCTTTGCTCTGGACTGGATCACTGCCCTGAAAATCTAAAAAATATTTTTGATTACTTCAGGAGGCCCCTGTGCATCCTGAATGACTTCGATTTTGTGGGGGGTGGAGGGCCTGGAATACTGATGTTTTCTTCCATTGGTCTCCAATCCTGCCTCAGGTGGTCTCAGGAAGAATATGAGAGGGAAGCATGTATAGGGGGAGAGATTGGAGGGTTGGCAGTACAGGTGTCTCATTGGATGTAGATAATGGTACCCTAATGCACATTAGAGATTTCTCAGAACTGAATAGCTATTGCTGTCTCCAAAGGAGAGGTAGGGCAAACAGCTCCCCATTTTCCCCCATCGAAATGGCTGGTCTGTGTATGAGAGTTGGAGGGATGTATGTTTTGTGCTCATTTAAATATATCCCATTGAGTCCAAGTTGAGTCACTCTAATGGAGGGGAAGCAATGGCCTACGTAATTCAAGGCAGCAGATAAACCCCAGATTATTTATGAATATGACCAAAAGGTGCTTTGGATTGCACTCAGGATGGACTTTGGAAGGTGCCCTGTGGCGTTCTGTGAGTCAAGAGGAAGAAGTCATTAATGGAGGCCAAGGAAAACTGCTCTTAGCTGTGTACCAAGACAGCCATACAGATCAGAAGCAGAAAATTACAGGAGATGTGTCTCTTCAGGTGGAAAGGCAGTGATGCCAGAGAGGGCCTCAGGGGCGGCATACTATTGGAAGGCCAAGGGCACAAAGAGTGACAGGATAAAGTGTGGATTGAGAGAGGTTAGGAAGCAATATAAGTTCACGATTGACCTTGCTCCAGAATTAGCCAAAGCACCAGCCCAAAACAACATGGCACTGGGGAAAAATCATTAGATGAGAATTCAAGTCATTCAGGTTGGCTATTCACAGGCTGTATGATATTGGATAAATTAATTTCTCCCCTTTGCTTATCAGTTTCCTGAGGGGACCTAGCTCTAATGTTGAATAATGATTTTATTTTTCACAAAATATTTTATCTTTTATTAAAATTAGTAAAAGAAAAAAACTGGAAAAATCGTAATCCTATTATGTTAATATATATATATTTTGTTTGTGTGCTTGACCAGATTTCGTCCACGTGCAACAAATTCTTGTTTTTTACATTGTCTACCCTTTGCATTATTTCACGTCACAAAATACTTTCACAGCGCTATGTGTTTTATTGTTTGAAATTATTAAGCATGTGCTATGTATGGATTCAGGATCTGGGGTCTGGAAGCCCCCTTCTACCTCTGGCCACTTCAACTCAGCCTCATACCTTTGAAATAGTGGTAGTTCCAGTGTTCTGCTCTCAGCTCTTGCTGTCATTTCACTGTTTCCTTCTCCTGAGATAGCTCATCCACTCTCATAATTTCAACCACTGCTTATTATAAGTCTCATGAACCCCAAACCTATATCTCTGGGCCTCAACTGTTTTCTCTGTTCCCTCTGTATCCATTTGCCTTCTGCCGCCTCCTCCTGAGTAGGCTGAAGACTTCTCAAGGCAAAGAGCTTTACTGATGGAGTTACATGCCATTCCCTGCCTTCTGGAGCTCACAGTCTAAGACATAGTTAGTTTTGGGGGATGGTCATTACAGACAGATGGATAGTGAACAAGGATGTGAACATAATTTAAAGAATGATGTGATATGATATCAAGGGAGATTGGATCTGTCTCCATCATCACCAGCAAGTGCGAAACTCACCAAGAACCCAGCAACAGTTGGCAAGACCTTCACTGCCCAGACTGTCTGGCCTACTCTGGCGCCAGCCCCATGTTCCTACCTCCTGCCCTCCTGCTTTCTGCAGGAGACTGTCTTGGTCTTAACACCCTTATCAATGAGGCTGTCCCAGCAGTGAGGTGGCCCATTATCTACCTTGAAGCACCAGAAGGTATTGATTTCTGTGTTTAAGATTTCTAAAAAGTGACTCATAAATCATTGGGGCCCTGGTGATGTCTCAGGCCTGGGAGGGGAAGCACAGAAGACAGAGGAGAATTGGAGGGAGGCTATGAAGAGCTCCCCTAGGCGAGCAGGGGAAAGCATTTGCAATGGAGAGAAGACAAGAATTCTAGAGGGTAAGAAGGATGGGAAGAAAGTAAGCCCCGGAAGAAAAAGGAGAGAGGAAGTGGAAGTAAAAAGGGTGGGTGCATAAAACGAGAGGAAAAGAGTAAAGAGGAAGGCACAAAGGATGAGGTATGGTAGGGAGTGAGGGAAAAGGAACCGCATGAGGAAGAGGCACCCAAGCTGTGTCCATGCACTTCTTGGATACCATCACCATGAAAGAAGGAAATGAGTCTTGGCAGGGACAACTTCACCAAGCCCTCCTGTTTGTGGGATGAGAGGGAGAGGGCTGGGGAATCCAGTGATGCTCATCCTCTTGGATGTCATAATCCCTGACACACACACACATACCAGCCTCTTGTAAAGTCATCGAGTTGTTGGTTGTCTCACTCAGAAAAGATGCCTGATGGGGCTCTATAAATGGGAGTGCGATGGAACTCTATGTTTTTCCTTTGAGGTTGAGCACAACCCTTGTCTCGTGCGAAGCTGGATCCAGACTGCATTTCTTAGTCGGACAGAACTCCATGTGTTATCCAAGGAGATATCCAGTTTAAGGATGCTTGGGTTTTGGCACCAGTTCAAAGAAGTTGACCAGACTTGAAATAGGGCTGGTATGAGGAAAGCTCTGGCCTGGGCAGTGGTAGGGTGAACCATGGGCTGAGTCAGAGAAATCAGTGTTGAAGAAAACAAGCATAGAGCAAATGGAGTTTTCCATACAGTGAATGCATTTATACCTCACAATTCTGAGAGGCGACGGAGCCCTTTGTGATCTGCCCAAGGTATCACTGTTGATTAGTGGTAGGGCCAGGCCTAGACCCCAGATCTGTCTTCTCCAGAATCCCCTGCTGTGTTCTGTTTCCAAAGGCTATGGCTGTGCCCCTCTCAATCCTGGAATGCCTACTTAGGAAAAGCCTGGCCACGATCAAGGACAGACTGGGAAAATTGGGGGCCCAGGAGAATACTATAAGCTGGCTAAGGAAGCACGAAGCCACCAGAAAAGACAACAGACACAGGAATGTGTGGTGGGAGAATGGGATCCAAGATCTGTTGTAAGGACTGGGTTGTAAGGTCAGAGGAGAGAGGTGGGGATCAGGACTCAGTTCCTAGAGAGAGTATGGCCCAGAAATGTTGACTGCCTCTAGCCCTTAGGCTGTCTGAGAGCCATTTAGGAGTTTGTGCTGCCCCCTGGTAGCCATTGAGGGAACAGCAGTGAGGACCGTTCTCTGCAGACAAGCAGATATGACCTCCACCATGCCGATTGATGTCTTTCTGTCCCACATGTTCTTGCAGAATGCATGATGGTGAAATTCAAGGCCCTGGAAACCTCAATTCCTTAAGCTTCTTGGCTCAAATTGTTAGTAAAAGTGCTCTCTTCCCCAGGGAAAGGGGGCAAGATGGTAGATTCTCACAACTGCCTAGAATCTCAAGAAATCCAACACTTTGACATGTAGTAAGCATTTTTTGAACTATTTCATTCAATCATTATGAGGTCCCTATTAAGTAGTCAATAGTATCCTCCTGTTACCGCTAAGGGAACAGCCTCAGAGAGAGGAAGTTAGTTTTTCCAAGGTCATACAGCACAAGTCTGCACTCAAAAGGAAGGAGGGAAAGGGCTCTCCTATGGTCCCACAGATTTCATATAAAGGCTGTTTGGGACCAGCAGAGCCCTGAGTGTCTCTGTATGTGTGTCATATGTCCAGTGCCTGGGAAAATCGCAGCTTCATTCATTCTCTCATTCTATATTTCTGAGCATCTCCTGGTGCCAGACAATGTCTGGGAACTGGGACACAGCAAGGAACAGACAGGGCCCTGTCTTAACTGAGGGAACTCCACAATCTGGTGGGTGCAACTGACCAACCGTTTATGCAGTAAGTGCTAATAGATGTCATTACAAATTGTCAGATTTAAAAATGTGTTTTTCAATAAGATAGGAGGGAGGGGCAGTCCAGGTGGAAACAAGGTGCAGTTAAGACCAGGCAGAGGGAGAGAGCTCACGGGAAGTTTAACGAACGTCCTCAGTTGGTGTGCCTGGGTCTGGCTACCTGCAGGAGACAAGGCTAAAGATCAAGAAAAGAGGGATGCCGGCAGAATATGAGGGGCTTTCTTTGGCAAGAGTGAACAATAAAAGCTTTATTCTGCAACCTTAGGGAGTCCACAGAGTTTTAAGCTGTTGACCATAATTAAACCTGTTTTTTTCTAGCAAGGTACCTCCGGAAGCAAAAATACCACCTAAGGGGCTACACTGTAGTCCTGGCAAGAAACTCCGTCCAGAAACGTGGCCCTAGGGGTCAGAGAAAGGTGAATACATTCTAGAGACAGCGGGTCGAGCTCAAGAGAGACAGAGGAACGGAGATCCCGGGTTTCAGACTGGGCCTGCGGCTGTGCAAGGCGGACAGATGCCCAAGAGGTGGCGCGAGCCGGGGGAGGCGGGGTAGGCAGGACAGCGCCTGCGACTGCTCAGGGAGGCGTGAGAACCCGTCGGCACCAGGGGCGTGAATGGGCACTGCGGCGACGCTCGGGAGAGAGCGCCCGCCCAGCGTGGGGTCCGCTCGCCTGGAGCCGCCTGCCACGAATTTATGGCCCAAAGCCGGATGCAGCTGTGAGCAGCTGGGTATGCAAATATATGCAAATTTGCGTTGCCCCTGCCCGGGCTAAGTCGCTAGTAACGTCAAAGGGTGGGGGAAGGGGTGCAGCATTGTTAGTGCTCTTCCGCTCTCCAAAGGAGTTCAGATAGGGTGAGTGGGGAGGTGGGGTGGTGTGCATCTTACCTGCCCTGACTGTCCCGCCTTGGGACCGTGACAGTATCATGACGAACGTGAGGTTCCCCTCCCTGTCCCCAATGACCTTGTGCAGTCACCATCCCGCCTAAGGTGTGGGCAGAGAGACGGCCCCTGGAGTAGATACTATCCGAGCCCGCCTGCTGGTGAGAACTTACTTTCCACGTTGTGAGCGGGAAGAAGCCCCGGGGCAGGATCCGATAATCGCACACGCGCCCGGGCCCCAGAGAATTCCCTCTCCCCACCGCTGGGGAACAGGACGGTCGGAAAGGCCTGCCTTCTTTCACCCTTCTACAGCCATCTGTCCTCCTGCTTCCCAACGTTTCTAAAGAAGTTCTTCCAAAAGTCTAACCACAGTCACACTTGCTGTTTATATTTTATTTTTCCTTGTGGTTTGGCGAGAAGACTATTCTCGTAGTCTCTGTTATTGGGTTTTGAAGGTATGGAAATTGGGTGAAGGATTTCTGGGCACAGCTTGCCACCAAGGCCTCCTAGGGAACAAGTCCCTACCCCAGGCAAGACCTAAAAGAGAGTCTGGGCTGGGGACTGTCATCTCCCTGCTCTATCCCCTTTTCCTTGTCGGCTCTTCCCACGACAGCCACAAGGGGTCTTCCTTGCGCTAAGAATGGGAAATCCTGAGCCAGGCTGGAGCGCTGGGAGGCAGAGGCTCCTGGCGCAGGGTCCTTTCAGCGGGCACGGAGCACCCAGACCAGGAGGCGTCCGACCACCCCCGCCCTACCCTGGTGGCCTCACCCAGTCGCAGACGACCTTCAGCTATCAGACCCAGCGCTCCGAGCTGGAGATCGGCGCTCGCGGATCAAGTCTAGGGAGCAGCCTGAGGGCTGGAAGTTGAGGCGAGGAACTCGGACCGGACACGTAGTAGGAGCTCAATAAATATTTTTGAAATTAATGAAAGAATGTGGCGGCGTCCCGTTCAGAAGCTGGAGGGAGGGACGAGATGACCTAGACGAGGTGGAGCACGATCTCCACAATCAGAAGGGCGCCACAGAGGCGGTGCAACAGGCCATCTACGGGCCTAGGCGCGTGGGACTTGGGGAGGTCCAGTAGTGAGAGAGAAAATTGGAAGGGAGGGGACAGCCAATCGGAACGCAACCTTGGATTACTTTGAAGACGAAAGGCGGGAGAAACGAAAGATGGGGACCCCTAAAGGGAAGCCTTATCAGGATGAGGAAATGGGATATCACTGTGGAAAAGGGGCTGGAGGTTTAGATTGTTTAGCTAAACGAAGAATAGTTAAAGCAATCACTTTCTCCCGTGAGAACAGAACTCGTTAGGTTTAGTTGAAGCTGCAGCAGGAGAAACGGTGGTCAGACACCAGAAAGGACTTACCGGTTGGCGTCAGGTGCGGCTGGGGGGGCGTGGCGTAAAGGAATGGTTCCCAGGGGCTGGAAGCGAATTATCTGAAACCCCCTTAACCATGGAAACCCGTCAGGGGGTGTTGGGAGCCGGGAAGATAATATAGTTAAGGGTTAGACACAGCTGATGGAAGCCTAGGTGGAGGCGGCCGCCTTTCCCCCACGGAAGTGCCTGCGGGAGCGCTTTCTGAAACTCTCTCTGTACCCTTCCGGAAGCTTGCCCTGCTCGCGCCAGCCAAGCAGGGAGTCCTCTCACTCCTCTATTTGTTTCCCTGGCTACCCTTCATTTGTGAACAGGGATCATAGCTTGATTAGTGGTTCATCAATATGGCCTTGAGGTTTAAGTCTGGGTTTAAGTCTGCGTTCACTAACCGTGTGACCTTGGTTTGAAGCTTCCATTTGTGAAATGGGGATGTTATCCTGTCTCGTTCGGTTGAAAGGAGGACTGGACTGCGTGAAGTAATGGAAGTGAAAGCGTTTTGTTTTAGGCAAATGTGAGCTATGGGAGTTAGAGTCACACAGACACCCGCGTGTGCAAGCATAAATACACCCACATTCACACACACATGTTGAGGTTCTTGGAGGCGCTAGGTCCCAGTTCCTGGAGGCGATCAAGCAAAAACTATCAGAGATGCTAGAGAGGGAACCAAAGAATGCGCTGGATGAGCCTAGAGCTGGCTGTCCCAGACCTAGGGTCCGATTCTCCAGGGCAGGAACCCCGTTCCCTGCGGGATTCTGGGTGTAGCCCAGCGGGAGTGGGCCCAGAAACCAGGAATGGGAGACCCCACTGTAGGAGCCGAGAGTCGGGCCTCTCCGGTTCGCCCCCAGCAGAGGGCGCCCAGGTCCGCGCAGCCATCTCTCGCTTCAGCCTTCGCCTTAACCCTCTCCTGGCCCGGCCCGCCTTCTGCGCGCCCTCTGCTGGTCACCGGGGGCACGGCCGCGCGTCCTCCTCTCCTGCAGCCACCAAATCCACGGGTTTCTGAGAGTCTGTGTTCTACCGACCACGTCCCCTGCTGTTGCCCTACGAAACCCAGACGTCCCACCTGAATCTAACTCTCTCTATCCTTCATCTATGTGGACGAAGGTCCAGATCCTTCCCCTCAGAAGTGTGGTGGGTCAAAGTCACAGGTTTCCTACCGATCCCTGCATCCACGCTGGAACTTGGGGCAGTGGGCGATGAGGAAAATCTCAGCAGCCTCAAGCTTTAGAGTCTCTGCCCACAATTATGGAGGCGTGAAATCCAACCTGTCTGCTCCCAGCTCCCTGGCCACGGCTGGATCCCAACCTGTCAGTCCTTCAGGATCCTCAGTCCCGATATGCTTCAGCTTTCTACCTGGACCACCTGCCTACCATCTCTCCTTGGCACCTTTCATGTTCTCTTTCTAAAACACAGATCAGTGAAGGTCACTTTTCTACTTAAACCTCTTGTAGCTCCCCATTTCATACAAGAAAAGGTCTAGACTCTGGCTCAGGCCGCCTCCATCCTTTATGATCTACCTCCTGTCTCATCAGATTACTTCCTTGCCTCCCTACTCACAGTTTTCTAAACACATCTTGCTCTTTCTTGTCTTTGCCATCTTCATGCTTTTCCATCTTTACCTGGCAAACTCCTACTCATTCCTCTGATGTTTCCTCTTTGGGATTTTTTTCTCTGACACCCCCAGGGAAGTCTGCTTCTGTGCTCCCATGGACTTTATACACATTTTTTTTTTTTAATGGCATTCATGCTGGGGCATTATCTATTTACAAGTCTGTTTCCCCCAAAATACTTGAGCTCCTCTAGGGCAAGGCCTGAGCTTTGTTTGTCCTTGTACATACTGGCAGTCCAGTAGAGGTCTGCTCAGTGAATGACCAATTGGTGCCTCAGCCCCACACATGGAGAATCAGTGTCTAGTGTATGCCCCTGGGCCTGGAATGGGGCAGAGATACCCCGGTCTGTTTAAAGACTGACTGGATATCTCAGTTATCAACCTCCCTCACCACTGGGGCAGGCCTCTGCTGCCATTCCCACCCCTCAGGAGATCAGCTGTCCCCTCTTTTTCCTTGTTATTCCCTCCACTCCCTACTGGGAGTAGGTGCTACAGACTAGGTTCTGGAGACCCAAACCTAACTCCCTCTCATGCAGAGCTTTATTTATTGAGACTAGACTCTGGCTCAGGCCGCCTCCATCCTTTATGATCTACCTCCTGTCTCATCAGATTACTTCCTTGCCTCCCTACTCACAGTTTTCTAAACACATCTTGCTCTTTCTTGTCTTTGCCATCTTCATGCTTTTCCATCTTTACCTGGCAAACTCCTACTCATTCCTCTGATGTTTCCTCTTTGGGGATTTTTTCTCTGACACCCCCAGGGAAGTCTGCTTCTGTGCTCCCATGGACTTTATACACATTTTTTTTTTTTTTAATGGCATTCATGCTGGGGCATTATCTATTTACAAGTCTGTTTCCCCCAAAATACTTGAGCTCCTCTAGGGCAAGGCCTGAGCTTTGTTTGTCCTTGTACATACTGGCAGTCCAGTAGAGGTCTGCTCAGTGAATGACCAATTGGTGCCTCAGCCCCACACATGGAGAATCAGTGTCTAGTGTATGCCCCTGGGCCTGGAATGGGGCAGAGATACCCCGGTCTGTTTAAAGACTGACTGGATATCTCAGTTATCAACCTCCCTCACCACTGGGGCAGGCCTCTGCTGCCATTCCCACCCCTCAGGAGATCAGCTGTCCCCTCTTTTTCCTTGTTATTCCCTCCACTCCCTACTGGGAGTAGGTGCTACAGACTAGGTTCTGGAGACCCAAACCTAACTCCCTCTCATGCAGAGCTTTATTTATTGAGAGCCCAGAAACAAATGGCATGGGGAGGCTTCTCTTTCCTGCAGAGTCTTGAAGATACCCCACTGATTCTTGGACCTTACCCCAAGTCAGCCCACCCCCACCCCAGAACTCACTCAGTCCTTGCTGTCTAGCCTGGGGCTTGGGGACAAAATCATAAATTTGAGAGACAAGAGGAGAGATAAAGATCATTTGTTGAAAATAATGTCATCAATCATTTGTTAAAGAGAACATATCCAAGATTCCCCAAACATGGGTGCTCAGCTACCCTTCAAGCTCCCCATTATGCTCTCTCTACACAAAAGTGTCCCCCCACCTCCGGCCTCCCTGGTTAGCTCCTTTCAGAGCTTGAGGTTGCCTGGTCATTTAGTTTCAGCCTTCCTGAAAGATCTTCAGGCCCTGTCCTTTGCTATCTCGGGAGTATCTCAGGCTGGAGAAGTCCTATCCCCCACCCTTCCCTGCCCACATTAATGAGCATATTTCTGAAAGAGCCTGGAGGGGAGATTCCCAAACTCCTAGTTGCAGAGTTTCAGGCTGAGGATGAACAGATAAATAATGGCTTGCCAAATTAATTAATTATTTTATTAGCCTGAGTAATTATTAATCAGGTCATTAATCACCCAGCTGTGCACTATGAATAGTAATTGAGTGGTTTGGGGAGCAGCAGTGGAGCAGATTATGGCTCTATGGTCTGGCAGCATCTGGACCTTCTCCTGGTCCTGAGAAGTTTTGGGAAGGTATACAGGCCCCATCTTTTCCCCCACCCTCATATCCATACTTAGAGATTAGGAACGGAACAGAGTCCACCTGGTTCCTTTGCAAAGGCAGGCACCAATTTCATCCTTCTCCTCCTGACTTCCAGAGTTAAGACGGTGTAGGATGTGGAGGCTGGGATGTGTACACAGAGGTGAAAGGAAAATGAAAGGAACTTGCTTTTGTGAGTGTGTGTGTGTGTGTGTGTGTGTGTGTGTGTGTGTACAGGGTAAGGACAGGGAGAGACCCAATGGGGAGTGGCAGAGACAGAGACAAGTCTCAAATGTGCCAAATTCCCCATAATCTTAGTCCGACTGGTCAATCAATGTATGAGTGATGCTGGAATTGACTCAGAGTTTTGCCTTTGAGATAGGGTAGATGCCATGGGAGAGGAGGAGAAATAGAGTGGTAGAAAGCAGAAGAAGGTGGAAGGATAAGGTGAGACAAAATAGGAGGAGGGAGGAGGAAGGAACGAAGAATGGACATGACCTTTCACCTTTGGATTTGAGGCCCTGCCAGCTCCAGGATTCTGTATTTTTTTCTTGCTGGAGTGTCTGATGATTCCCTTTTGTGCTCTCTTTTCCACACAACCCACTCTACTCAGGACCTCCTCTCTCCTGAGGTTTGGAGTGGGCCTCAGCTTCTGAACCTTTCCCTTTGTCTATTTCCTGGGACTCTGTCCACTGCCCTGTGGGGTTGGAGGGTGGGAGAATGGGAAGATAGAAGGAGATAGTGAAGAGGGAGCAGATTATACTTTCCTTTGACACTAGGAAGTCATTCTATGAGTTTCCCCTCCATCTCTTTTGCTATTTAGAGATCCCATCATCTTATATCCGTGTGTGGTGCCCCTGCAGACAGCAGTATAAGCTCTTATCCCTCCTCATGCTGGCCCTGAATCCAGGCCACCTTTTCTCTGGGCCAGGTGCTCCCTGGCCCCCTTCCCTTCACTGCTTACTTGGGGAGGGGTCAGTGATCATGTTTTAACCACCCCAGGTCTCTCTGCTATAGCCATTTCACTTTCTGTTTACAGTGAATTTCACTCTTTATTTACAGTAGGTCCTGCTTTGTTTATGACCTACTTGGGGTCAGTTTCATTTTGTATCTCCAGTTCCTCTACCATGCACTGTGTGTTTATTCCTCCTCTTGGCGCCCTCTTTGCAGGCCCTTCCCCAAGACTCCATTCTCAGGGGGCACATGGGAGGGGAGGGCCTGGGTCTGAGAACCTGAGCCCCGCAGTTTGAGGAGATGATGGGCTATGAGGAGGCTTGGGTGGTAGTGGTGGTTCTGACTCAGCCTGGGGTACCCTGAATGCAGGGATACCTACTAGGGAGAGAGAGGAGCTGGAGGTTGCCCCTGTGTCCCGAACAGGACTTTCAGGAGGAGAGGCCCTCACATGCCCAGCCCCACCTGTATGGGGCTCAGGCTTCCTGAGAATATGGACCCCACACTCCTTGGGCCGCAGTCCCTGCAGGGCCTGTCCACTGGGCATCCCTGTTCAGTGTATCCTCTCTGCAGAGCTCTGGGGGCAGGGCAGGGGGTCAGGCGCAGGGGCAGCTTCTGACAAGACAGAGCCTGTCATGAGATAAACAAAAACACGGAGCCTGGAACCCAGTCTCTTGTTTGGAATTCTTGACTCTGGCTAGGTGGGTGGGTGGGGGGTGGTGCAGGACGGGGGTAGTTGGTGGGAAAAGGGTGAGAGCAGACCTATTAGAGGGTCTGGGGTGCAGAAGAGGGGACTGCCGCCCCACAGCCCTTGACATTGCTTAAGGACTTGAGGAAATGTCCAGTCTCCGCAATCCCCTGAGATTGACCTACCTGCTTATGGAATCGCTCAGTGTTGGGAATGGGTGGATAGCAAAGGAGGAGGAAATATGGGGATTCTCAGTGTCTGGGGGGTCAGGAGGAGAATGCATCCCAGTCTCAGCCATGGTTACAAGTTCTTCCTCTTGTCTGACTTCCACCCCTCTTTTCTTATGGGATTCGGGGAGTGGAGAGGGAGGGAGGGAGAGCAGAGGAGGCCAGGTTTCTTGCTCTTCCCTCCCAGTTCTCTCTGGGAGTTGTTCATCTTCAGCCAGGTTCTGAGCGTTTTCTGGAAGACACTCCAGGGAACCAGCTCCAGCTCTGCCAGAGTCTTTATCTTGCCTGCAGACAGACTCAATTAACCTCTTTCCATCCTCAGGGTGTGTGGGGGCATCCTCCTCCACCCCTACTGACCCCCCTTTCTGTGTGTCTCTGGAGCATCAGACATTCCTCCTTCTCCATGTCCTCCCTGTCCCCAATCTTTGTCAGGCTGGTACATCATTGGAAAGGAGGTGCCATATTTTCTCTTGCTCCCCTCTCCTGAACTCTCCCTGCATCACTGGAAAGCCCTCCTTCAAAGCCTTCCTGCCTCCTCTTCCATTCAGTTTGACCTGCCCAAACTTTTCCTTAGAACACAGATGGTCTAGTCCTTGACTCCAAAACCTATCTGGGCCCTATTGCCCTTGGTCTTTTTATAGATTCCACAGAGCTTTTTCCAGACTCTTGGAACACTGGAGAGAACCTCCTGGCCTGTCTGGGTTCCCTCTCCTTCCCAAACCTCAGATTTCCAGGCCACAGAGGGGAGAGAAGTGTACAGTTCTTCCCATTGCCAGCAGAGGGCAACACAGACAAACCCAGGCAAAAGGGTGTGGAGGTTGAGGGGTCTGGGGTGGGATGAAAATCTGGTGAGAGGTGGGACAGAGGAAGCTCTTAGCATAGGTAGTGCTTTGGGGGCAGAATTAGTGGGAAACTCTAGGACCACTAAATGGGATGGGAATCTCTAGTTCTTTGCCTTATTTACAAATTCCATGATAGCTAAAAGTATCAGCTACATTTGGGGGCTAACACTTTATATATAATATGTCAAATTCTCAAAATAATCCCATGAATACTATTATTTCCATTTTATACAGGGTACAGTGAGACTGGAGAAGGTTAAATCAGCATGTGCCCAAGGTCACACAGCAAGGAATTGGCAGAGGTGGAATTCAGCGGTCCTTGTGAGGTGGCCTATGCCTGGGGGTCTTTCTCCTCCTCCTAGACACTCAGTAAGGAGCCTGGAAGGGGCCCTTTCGGTGCCCACCCAGCCCCCTCCTTCCGGCATCCAGCAGGGTTCAAAGAAGAGATTGGGAGGCTGGGCGGGGGGGACCCCTGCCCCCACAAGCCTCCCTCAGCCTGGCCAGATGCCTTTGGGGCCTGGAGACAAGGGCTGGAGAATGGGGCTGCCATAAACAGTGTCCGGCAGCACCACGAGGCTGTAAAACCAGCCCAGCAGAGGCTGGAATGTGGAGAGATCCAGGAAGGATTTTTCCGGCAGGGTCTGGCCTGATAGCATCTTTGGGGCCCTGGGGTCAAAGGGGAGCCCGCCTCCCTCCCCTCCCTCTCCAGGCCATCCTGCTGCTCTCCCCTTTCCCTGTCCCTGCCCCCTCCTCTCCCATGTTTCTGTAGTTGTGTCCATGTGTCTCTACCTCTACTTGGTCCCTCTCAGCCCCTTTCTCTTTGAGGGGTGGTACAGCCCCCACGTGAACTTGTTGGCTGTGTTACTTTGGAAGTTCTTTGCCTCACACCTCTCATCTGTAAAATGGAGAATCGTGCTAGTACCTATCTCAGAGGTTAGATGAGGTAATATTTGTAAAGCATGTAGGACAGTGCCTGGCTCACATGAAGTGCTATCTAATTGTCTTAATATAATAAATATCAGTGTGTTCGTTTATTCCTGTTTCTCTTCCCCGCTGAGAAATCCAGATTAGCCAGTGGGCTTTATTCCCCTCATTTTTCCTTACAGTTTTCACTTGGATCCTAAAAGGGGAGCGGCTGCGGGGTAGAGTGGCTCTAAGTGCAGGATGCATGCTTCATATTTCTACTTCCCACAAGCCAGGCCCCTAGGCCTGGCTCTGCCAACCAAGCCGCCTTTCCTCCTCCAGCCAGCAGGGGGCAGCAGACGCCTGGACTGTGATGCCGCGAAGGGGCGCGCCCTAGCACACCTGGCTCTGCTCAGGGAAAGGGCTGAGGGCCGTGAGAACTCAGTGGTTGTGTCTGTGGCAAGGATAGGTTGATTCCCAGGTGCCTCCTTCCTGCCCCTGTGCCTCTGTGTGTGTAAGAGTGAGTTGGGGAGGGGGATGTCCAGCCCTGTGGTTACCTATGTCGTGAAATGTATGGGGCAGCCGAATGTTCTAGAATGTACCAGAACCACCGAAACAGCATATTGCAGCCAGAAGGAACTCAGAGATTGTCTTACTATCCAATCCTCTTCAGATAAGAAGGCCGGAGCCCAGAGAGGGCGAGCTGCTTGTTTGGGATTGCACAGCATGTTTGTGGCAGAGCTTTTAGGCTCCTAATCCACTGCTCTTACTAGTGCGTGTCTGTGTGTCAGCATGGTCTAAGCATGTGTGCTGCTTCATTCGGAAGCTTAGGCTTCAGAACAAGTAAGTGTCTGCTTGGTCCCCGGCCACTGTGGCTGCCTCCTAGAAGGGGTCTTATCTTCCTCTTCCTTGACTCCCCTTGCTTTGCCCTGGCCTCTTCCTCCTGGCCAAGCTAGATGAAGATTTGCCTTCTTCCCTGGAATCTATGTCTCTGGAGAGCAGAGCTCTTGTAATAACAACAGTAAACACATTTGTAGACTGGTTATTGCCACATTCATCAGATCACTTAATTACTTAATCTTTCAACAACCTTACAAGGGAGGCATTCTGACTATTCTCAGTCTACACATGAGGAAATGGAGGCACAGAAAGGTCAAGGGCCTTCCTCAAGATCACACAGCCAGCAGCTAACACGGCGGTCCCAAGGAAGCTCCAAGTACTAAGCATAATGTATCATGCAGTGGTGTGAGCCCTACCCCAGTAACCACTCTGTTTACTGAGTGCTCTCCATGTGCCAAACACTGTGCTGAATGCTTCTCATCCACATGGGCTCTAATCCTCAGGATAACCTTGCAAAGTAGGTTTTATCGTCACTTTTCACACAGGGAAACAGAAACTTGGTTAGTAAGCAGAGGAGCTAGGCTCTGTGTAAAATCCACACACTTAGCCATCTGCTGGCTTGGTGCTCTTAAGTTTTACATCATTTGGGAATCTTGTTAAAATGCAGATTCTGGTCCAGTTGGTCTGGGGCCAGGCTTGGGATGCTACATTTCAATAAGCTCCTACGGGTGCTGCTGATGCTGCTGGGGCACGGATCGTGCTTTGAGCACTAAGGGTCTATGGCTCCTCCCAGTCCCGTCACGATGGGCATTCTCTGGGCCTCAGTGTCCCCATTTGTAAAATAAGAGGATCCCACAAGTCTGGATTCTCAGTTCAGGTTCTTTCCACCCCCAACCACTGTCTTATACCATCTCTAAGCACTTGGCTTCATGGTCTCTCAGATTAGAGGAGGGAGACGGGATCTTAAAGATTCCCGGTATATCCCCTGTTTTTTAACAGCTGGGAAAAGTAAGACTCTGGTGGTGGGGGGCCTTTCTCAAAATCCCATTTGTGGCAGATAGGGAACTGAAATCCATCTTCCTTTTCCTGAAAGGGCCTTGGGTCCTCTAGGAATCCATACTGTGCCACTGCACAATGGGAGGGCTGGCAGCTCCCATGAGAGGCTGCGTGATGAGTCTTTGCTACAGGCAATAGCTTCAAGGGGGAAATTGAGGCACCTGGAAGCCAGTTGCCCTCCATGCATTGGTGCCATTCTGTCTGTCTTTGTTTCTTTCTCTTCCCCTCCCTTCTCTGCTTCTTGCTATCCCTACTCTCTCTGCCCTGGCATCTCACCCCATCTCTGTTCTAGTCTGGTTGACTCTATCCCATCTGTTCCCAGCCTGCCAGCATTCAGAGTCACAGGTGTGACTTTGAATTTCATTGACCCATTTGCATGGACAACTCTACTCTCCCTTTCTCCCACACAATCTGATCTTCCCATGACCTGTGTGCCCTTCTGGCCTTCTGCAGCTGGAGAACTTTGGGGTGGACAATCCCCTAAAGCTGACAGAGAGGGGGTGGTTTGTCTGTCTGGGAGGGACTAGAGCAGGAAGGTGGGTCCCATCTGGGGGTGGAGCTCCTGCAGGAATCAGGCTGCATGGGGGCTCCCAGAACATCGCCCTGCATTTAGCAGCAGTGTTCTGGTTGATCTCTCTCCTGGCCTTTAGCTGGGGGTGCAGTGGAGCACCTATGAGCTTTGATCTTTTCATGCCACTGACACTGCCTGGAATAAGGGTCAGCTGACCTCATATGTTTACCTGGAGGATGAGTAAACCAGCTGCTCACCAAGGAAGCGTGTAACAGAGCTGGGTCCTGCTGCTCCCGTGGCCCTATGTGGGGCTGGCTGAGGAAGGACTGGGAGCCAAGGCATTTGGGTCCCAGCTTTCTACAGTATGGGTCCCCAACCCCCTGGGCTGCAGACCGATAACATTCTGTGGCCTGTTAGGAATCTGGCCACACAGCAGAATGTGAGCAGTGGCCAGTGAGCAAAGCTTCATCTGTATTTGCAGCCATTCCCCAGCACTAGCATCACCACCTCAGCTCCACCTCAGATCATCAGGCATTAGATTCTCATAGGAGCACTGGTCCCTGGTGCCAAAATGTTGGGGACTGCTGCTACAGGACTCAGACTGGAGGGAACAGGAGAAACCAGCTCTCCTCCTGGTCTTTTCCCAGGGACTCTAGAGAAGTTCCTGCCCCCTGGGTGGAGACCAGGAAGGATTGAATGATGGAGTCATTCATTCTACAAATGCCAGTTGAACACTTCCCATGTGCTAGGGGCTAGGATGGACATCAGATCCTCAGGCCCAACTCAGGTCCTAGTGAAGAAAGAGGAGGGGATCTGTACATGGGCCAGAGAGTGAGAGAGAGGACTTGGTTGCATCAGGACTGAGGCAAGGCCAAGAAAACCTTTCCTGGAGTTGAGGGCTGATGAGGCGCAGAGGAGAAGTGAGAAGTCCTGCCAGCTTGCATGCGTGGGGTCCAGTGTGCAGATGGTTATCTGGGCAAGTTGCTCTGCCTCTCTCGGCCTCATTTCCCTCCCCTGAACAATGGCAGCATGAGGCTAAGTCAACAGTTCTCAGGTGCTGACTGAGAATCACTGGAGGCTGGTTAGAATTCAGGTTCCTGGGCCCCTCTGCTTCAGGGGGTACCTCATTTCTCTGGAGTCAGGGCCTAGCCTTGTTTTCTAAGGCTGCCATGATTCTGATGGACAGCCAGGTGATGGATGGTGGTGCTGGAAGGCTGGAGAGCCTCCTGCTCTGATTCACTTGCCTAGCTCCAGTTGGGAGGAAGCCACCGTGCTTGACTTTTGACAGTGCCAGACCCTGAGCTGCATTCATTTAGACCCTAGACAGCTACTGTTAACCCCATCTTGGGAGGAAACTGAAACTCAGAGCTGTTAAGTAGAATAATCCTGAGCCTTTTCTATGTTAGGTCCCTACCACTTCAGGTCTATGGATTTTTTCTCCACTCTCTCTGTGTTGGTTTCTCTTCTCTTTATGGATAAGACACTCCCCCCCTCTGCCCCTCCCGCCCCCGCCCTTTTAAATCTCCTGCCATCTTCCCTTCCTCTTCTTTTCCTCTCTCTTCCTGTCATCTTTGGTTTCTAATAATTGAAAGTATTTTCAGGGGACGTCCTCATCAACGCTTTTAGGAGAGTTCCTGTCATCTGCCCCAAGTCCTTCCTCCAAGGGGAGTCCATATTTCCTGTTCCTTCCTCATAGATGGGGAGGAGAGAGGGTCATAAACATCACCTTTCTGACTGTCACCTGTCTCAACTGACTCTCCCTTGCCTCCTGCTCCCTTCCTCTTATCTATTATCAGTTTTTGCCCCTTCTTCTTCTTCTTCTTCAGGTTTCAGAATTATTTGTTTGGTGTATAATAAGGGCAAAAAGCCAGAGTAATCTCCAGGGAGAAACCCCCTCTGATCCCAGCAGGGAGGATTCAGGCTAGATGCCCGGGAGAACTTCCAAATAGCCAAAGAGAGCGGTCCTGAAAGGAGGCTGTGGATCCAGGAGAAGCCTCATCTCTATCCAGGCTTACGACCCTCTTCCTCTTCCTTGTCCCTCCTCTTGACACATCCAAGCCGCTGTTAGGGTGACTCTGTACCTGTGTTTTGACTATTTCACGGATGCCGGGGGAGGGGTCAGTGGTCACAGACCCCTCAGGGCCCCAAAGATGCTAAAGGATGGTCTCGGGTACCCTGCCACCTTGGCCTTGCCATTGTTCCTGCTCTGGAACCCATGTCCTCACCACCCACACCAACCATCCCTAACGTTCTCAGGGCTGGGGTGACTATGAGTCTGAGGGGAGCCACCTCTGTCTGTTGGGAGATCTGCATGTGTGTTGTTACATCTGTTGAGCCAGGGGTGTGTGTGTCTGTACCTAGGTGGGGGGATGTGCACACCTGGGTGTCCCATTGTGGTTTTGCCTCAGCCTGTGTTCCAGAGCTCCAGACGCCTTCTGTTCTCTGTCCCCACCCTGTCCCTAGGGTCAGCTGGTGGATGTGATGAGTTCCAGGCTTCGAATTGGGCCTCTCTCCAAAGATGAAGCACTAGGGACTGTCTCCCTTGCTTCAGGACTCCTTGGTCAGCTCTAATGGCTGGGGCAGTGGGAGGCAGAGTTGCCGGTCCTGTCTTTGCATGGCCACAAGGGGGCTCTGGGACCAGATTTTTCTCCTTCCTGCTGGAGCTGCAAGGATTCCCAGCAGCCCTAGCACACAGAGCTTTTCTGGAAGTGCTGGCCATCCTCCTGCAGCTGCCACTAAAGGCTCTCTGCCAGGCTGGGAGGCTGCTGGAGGGGAATGCAGCCTTTGCCCTTCATAATCCTATTCCAGAAGTACCTCATTTCTCTGTCAGGAAGTCCTTCCAGCTGTCTACCCTCCATTTCTACTGCTATTAGGGGGAAGAGATCGGGCTGAGTGAGCCACCTTTCTTCTTCTTCTTCATCTTCTTTTTTTTTTTTGCGACATTAGGAAGGACTTCCTGGCAGAGTGAGGCATGAGCTGCTGGGCTTGGTATCAGAGGGAGGCTGAACACAGAGGGAATTTGCCTTTTTATCTAGGGTGAGGCTCTGGTTTTGTGGGTTGGGAAGAGTCCTCTGTAATCCACAGACACCACCTATAATTCCCTAGTGAGGTTAGAGAGGAGGGCTGGGTACAGTTACTTGCCACTGTGCATCTCTGACTGCAGAGAACCATGGATGTTGCTGGATCCTTGGGTTTCGGGGTTGGGGAAGAGAACTATGTGGAGTCTTTCAAAGGAAAACACCTGAGCCACTCCCTCCCCTGGCTGGTGATCACTGGCAGAAGGAAAGATGAAATGACAGAACAGTTTTTGCATCCACTTAAATGTGTCTTCGGTGTCCCTGTTAGGTCTCCAGATTCTTAGTTGGAACATCATCAACCTACTAGGCAAAGACTGAGTTGATGCAGGGGGCCCTTCCTGGAGTGGGAGATGACACCACAACTCCACATTCTACCACAGGGTGTGGATGTGACTGGTCCTTCTCTGTCCTCTGTACTTCTACTTTCCATGTGCGATATGAAATGTCATTTGCCTCTCTTTCTGGACTGTCTTCAATGCTGAGAGGGCCCTGGAGTTGTGGGGGTAGAAGGGTTTGGAATCAGACTCCACCTCGTGGAGGCAAATGGCAGACCTCCCTGCCTCAGTCTCTACATCTGTAGCATGAGCATTACAGCTCCTGCATCTCAGGTGAGCTTTATGAGACGGTGTGTATGAAAGAGCCTCAGGTCACTCAACTCAGTAGGTGCTTCTATCCTCTTCCTCACCCTAAGCTTCACTTGTTCTTGGAGAAGGGGAGATGTGTCCATCTCCCAGACATGAAGATGAAGGGCAGGAGTGATACTAAGGCCCAAGGATGGGGTCTCTGCTGGACATGCCTGAGGATCAAAAGTTTGGGCTCCCTCCTTCTCTTCATCCCTCTGTTTCTTCCTTCCCTCTTTCCTCATTGCCCTTCTCTGACTCTTCTCCCTTCTGCCCCTCCCCCACCTCTTTTCTTTCTTCTTCCTATTCTCCCCTTAAGTCTGTTCCTCCATCTTCCTCCCTCCCTCCCTTCCTTCCTTCCTTCCTTCCTTCCTTCCTTCCTTCCTTCCTTCCTTCCTTCCTTCCTTCCTTCCTACCTTCTTCCCTTCAGCATTAAGTTAGGTGACAGGGATTCTTCGGAAAACTGAGAAATGTACATCCTGTACCCCTGGACTAACTCCTGGACTTCTGCATATTGCCCCAACTTGGACTCTCCAACAGGTTGATGCTGCTGTTCTGTGAGCCTGGGTTGGGGAAATAAGGTGGTGATGAATCTGGTCCAATTAAACAATGTGTGCTCTGGGGAGAGAGCTGAACAGGACACGATGGTCCCTGTCCTTGGACTTGTAGTTAAAGAGGGAGACTGGGCTGTCAGTGGCAGTCTGACAAGTGCTGCCTCAGGGAGGTTTAAGTCTGGTGCTGGCGAGCCCAGGAGGTGCACTGGGGAAGGCTTCAGCAGAGGAAGTGAGAGTTGAGCTGGGTTTTGAGAGATGAGCTGGAATCTTCCCCATTCATAAGGGGGTGGGAAGAAAGGCAGTCCTGTCAGAGGGACCACCATGGGCAAAGACATGTTGCTAAGAAAGGGCAAGAATTCAGGAACTGCCAATAGATCAGTCTCGTTGGAGCCTAGGGAGCTTGAGGGAGACTAAAATCCTAATCCAGAAAAAGTTAAGCAACAATGTCTAATAGTTAGCTCACTGGCTGGACAAGAGGGTCCCGAACAGGGCATCATTGCTCCTGACCAAATGATGAGGAGAGGGTAGGACGGGGGATATTGAAAAGAGTGTCTCAGGCTTCCGTTTCCTTCCCACTTGCTGCCTAATCCTGGGCCTCAGTTGTCTTATCTATAAAATGGGAATAGTGATGCATCATCTACCTGAAGACAGGTAAGACGAAACAGTGTGGTTTCTTGAGATGCCTTCCAGTATTGAGAACTATAGTTTTATGATAACTCTGGGCTGTATGACCAGGGGAATCTTCATGGAAGACAAGTGTTTTGTGCCTGGCCTTAAAGGATGATAATGTTGAGCTAAACGGAGAGGGGAAGGCTGGGGGAAACGTGGGGACAAAGGGCAGAGGCAGGACAAGTGAAAGTCATGTCTGGAGAGCAGTGTGTGGCCGGCAAGGCTGGCTCTAAGGTAGGAGAGGTGGTGCCCCTAGCAAGGTAGGAATGTGACTTGTGCTGGTTGTGCTGGCTAGAGGTACAGAAGAAATACTCGTGGACACCAGTGTGTGAACCCCACCCTCACTCCTATCCACCTTCTCTCTGTCCCCAACCCTTCTGGGGTCCAGACTGGGCTGGAGAGAGCCTGGGGTTGGAGAGGGCTGATGGGAATCAGGGACATGCAAATGAGATGCAAACAATGTGTAAATCAGCCACTCCCCCCTAGACCCACTGCCTGAGGTCTGTTTTGTCTGATGCTGAGCCACAGGAGGGTGGGGCAGAGGGTTCTTTCATCTTCCTTTCCAGGGCTCCTCCTGCCTCATTGGCTAAGCCTGGCCAGATGTGGGAACAGAGTACTACTGTACTGCTTTTTCCCTTCTGCAGGCCAGGAGCTGTCCCCTGAACTAGAACCCTTGCCCCTTCTGTCCATCTCTGGAGGATTGGCCCGGTTCCTTTGGGAGCCTCCCAAAGCCCACAGGAAATGTTTGAATCTCCCTGAGAAGGAGAGTGAAGGGCAGGTCAGAAAGACGGCCTGGGACAGAAGGAGCAGCTGGGATGGGGCACAGACAGGGAGACTGACTGGTAAGGGACAGGGTGTAGAGAGGCCTGAGGAGAGCACAAATTCCCAGGAAAATGGATAGATTTGGACACAGTGAGCAAACAGCCCCAGAGGCCCTGAGAGAAACTTTCCAGCAGAGACCCTGACTGACAGAGACAGACGGAGGGCCCTTCACATGCATCCAGCCTGAGACATGCAGTACCAGTGCCTCTGTCAGCTTCCTCTCGCCTGTCTGCCTGTCCCCAGCTGATGGTCCCTTTGCCTGTCTAGCTCTTTGTTTGTTTGTCTCTTTGTTTGCCTGTCTCTCTCCAAGCTCCCTC
>NW_006430043.1:612353-613169 GCF_000325575.1 Pteropus alecto
TTGGTCCAGACCTCTCTATCTGTTGCTGCCCTCTGCCTTGGCCATTTCTCTATGGAGAGAAAACGGCCTGCTGGGATTGTGGGACCCCCGGGTCCTTGCCTCTTCGTCTTGGACAAGTTCTTGCCTTTCTGTCTCCCGAATTTTGGCCTCAATTTCCTCCTTTTGAGGATGGTCTGACCCTCTGTCTCCTATCATGTTTATCAGATTCAGGAGTGTGGGCAGGCGACTGTATTTATGATTGCTCAGACACTGGAACAAAGGGCTTAATTCATTTAAGAGGCAATACTACTTTTCAACCTTCTAGGGATAAAGCAAGGAGAGAATAATGACTGCAGCATGAAGCACATAGGTTAGACATTCATAGGGACTTCCCAAAAGGGCAGTGTGGGAAATATTAAACAGATCAGATAAAAGAGATTCGGCAACTACCTTCATAATCTCCTATGGAGAAGCCCCATGGAAGGTGTGGGGGAGATGAGCAACATGACCCTCCCTGGTCTGTGCAGTATAAGAAAAAGATTTTTGATGTTGTGAGGTAGCAGGGACTTACATGAGGAGGCTAGGGTACCAATCCCTGCCGTCACTCACCCTAGGGTCCCACCTGCACAACCTCCCGGGTTGCTGGGGAGAGGGCCCAAGGGGAGAGGGGTGTGGAGGAAGTGCTATCTTTATTCCCACCTCCACCCTGTTTCCCCACCATCTTCCCAGGCTCAGGACCACCCCGCCCCGGCCCCCCCGCCCCCCAATCCATGAGAGATGGCTGCTGGGGACGGAGTGATGTATGTAATGCAGATAAAATGTCAGCAATTCTAAATG
>NW_006430043.1:613225-632593 GCF_000325575.1 Pteropus alecto
CTCCCCACAGCAAAAGCCAGAGGAGGGGTGGGCCCAGGCAGCAGGAACCCAAATGAGATTTTGAAGAGGGAGCTGGAGGGTGGGGGGTGGAGGAGAGGAGGAGGCGGGCGGGGGCAGCGGGCCGGAGCTGCTGATGTATAGCGGTTTCATAACTTCCTCAGTATTAAAGGCAGGTTCATGGGGAGGGCAGCGCCATTAATCACCAAGCTGAATGGGGCTGGGATTTGCTGAGAGGCGCGCTTGCTGTCTGCTGCGCCTGCTCGGCTCAGGGTGGGAGGGGGCAGGCAGTGATGCCCCTCCTGAACTAGGGGTAAGGCCCTAGGAATCTATTCTGGGTGTTGGGCAAGTGGGTCCTTGCCAGTAAGGAAGAGAGGGCGGGTGCCGTGGACCCTGGCAGGATGATGAGGAGGGTTAGGACTGCGGCTAGAGGAAGAGGGGTAGGGGCTGGGGGGAATGATGGGGGGCATCAGCTCAGGGGACCCTGGGGGAGAAAACTGGGGAGGGAGAATTGTGCATTTGAACATGAAATTGATCACATGTAAATATAATGCAAATGACATGCAAACGAGCACAGCATTTCTCTGGGTCCATAGCTCAGGCATTCTCTTTCTTGGACTGAGAATTGGGGCCAATTTGCATCCAGTTCCATGCCCACTGCCTTGTTTCTTTATTATTAATATTTTCAGAGGGAGAACTCAAGGTCTCACTTGTTAAGGGGGTGAGGAAGCTAAGGTGGGGCTGGTCCTCTGGGCTCCCCGGGAAAGGGTGAGGCCACTGGAGAATGGTAGCATCAGGAAAACCGACATGCCTGAGTGACAGTGAGGGAGCAGGGTGGTAGGACCGCTGGGCTCTGTGCCTGAATTGATGGGAGTTAGAGAGGCTCAGCAGTGAGGCAGAAGATGGAGAGAGACGGACAGATCCCCACAGCTTCAGATACAGACCCCGAGCAGATAAGAAGAGAATACATCCCACGTCCTATGAAGTAGGCATTGTTCTTCTCTCCTCCAGGTAGAGAGCAAAACGGTCAGCCAAAGGTTTAGAGAGGTAATGATCTCCCTGAGGTCATGCCACTGGTAAGTGCTAGACCCCTAGCTTCACCCTCCCAGGCTCAGGACCATCCCAACTCCAAGTTCCTTTGAAAGGTCAGTGCTCCTTTCGACTCACCATCAAAGAATCTCTGAAAGAGATAAACAAAAATAGAGAGCAGATATTCATGTTGTCAGCAGGTATTTATTGAGCACCTAATAGGTATAAGGCAGTGGGTCTGTGGTCAGGAGAGAGAAGACTGACTTTTGAGTGCTGACCTCCCCAAACACACAGTCTAGCAGGGGCCATAAGGCATTTTAGCAATTAGTGAAACACTTAACAGTTGAGGACAAGAGTTACCAAGGAGGCACAAGCAAAAGGAGGATCAGGGAATGTTTCTGAGGGGAATGCCACATCTGGCATTTGATGTGGGCCTTGGGGAGTGGGTAGAATGTATTCAGTGGCAGAGATGGGGAGGGAAGATGTTCCAGTCAAGGTAGACAAGATGGGCTACGGTGCAAAGGCAGGAGAGGATGAAGAAGTGGAGTTTTCCAACGTGTTGTAGCATAGAGTGTGTGGAAAGGTATGAGGGAGGATAAGCTGAGACAGTAAGGGGGCTGAGGATGTGAGAGGGTTAGGAGGCCAAGCCAGGGATGTGGATGTTACCTGAAGGTCAGCTGGAAGTAGAGAATAGGGTAAATTATTCACAGTAAATCATACATTTACTGTGCACTAACCGTATGCCAGGGCTGCGCTGGTAACTTGGAATGCAAAGATCAGATGTGTTCCTGTTTCAGGAAGTTCAGTCAACAGCAGTGTCGTCATCAGTAAATGGAGTACAAGAGTGGGTCCCTCAGTGTAAGCGTGAGAATTAGACGAGAGTACCCACTTCCCATACTTAGGGTGTTGTCTGGTGTAGAAGGAAAAGTCAGGAAAGGTTAGCTATTGTATCATCCTTCTTCTGAAAGATGTGGAATGGAAGATAGAGGCAGGGAGAGGGGTCAGCAGTCCACCACAAAACTTGAAAGGAGGTGGAGTGGGGCAGCGTGGGTGGGAAGGAGGGGACAGGTTCGAGAGGGCTGCAGGCACAAGTGAAGGCAAGTGACAGTGCCAGAGACAGGGGCAGGGCAAGTGTGGTCTGGGAGTAGGACTGTAGGGGAGAAGCAGGGCGGGGAAGATTCATCCTTGGTCAAGTCCCTGCTCTATTGCTGGGTCAGCTGGAAGCTGAAGTTCTTGGGTCCTCTTCCCACTTGGCTACTTGGCCCCCCTCCCAGACTCATCTTGACTCCTCAATTGCTTAATTGGGCTCAACTTGTGGGAGATACTCCTCCTACTCTGCCAAATGTGTAACTTCCATCTTCCTGCTGTAGGACTTGGGGACCAGTCCAGTCCCCTTGGCTGTCTGTCTGTCTGATGTTTGTGTGGTCCCCTCAGGATAATTGCTCTGGACAACTCTAACACCGCTCAGACAGATTGGCTGGCCTCCTGGCCCGACATCTCCCACCACTGCATCAAGCCAAATTACTCAGCCCCCCCAAGCCCCAGGCTCTGGTGAAATCCGATTATCAAGGAGAGAGCTGTGCTGAGCTGACAGCTCCTCCAATAATTGCTTCCCAAGTAAGTGATGCAAATCAGCCCATCCAGCCTTTCCCTGCTCCTCTCCTTGGGATCCAGGTGTCCAAGCCCCAGGAAAGGGAGAACACCTGAGTTGGGGAGACTTGGAAGCTGTCACCTGCCTTCAGTTAAGTGGCTATCAATCCATAAAGCTAGTCTGTGTTGCCTTGGGGCTGGGGTGGGGGTGGTGGGATGGTGAGGCTTGTTGAGGGACTCAACTGGCTCTGCATTTTTTTCTTAACTGAGAGAGTGTCATTCTACCCCTCACTCTCACCCTTTGGAGAAGAATCCTGTGTATCCATTTCCCAGTAGAGTAGATGACGGCAGAGATACAGAAGACACAGAGATGAGAAGGTGGCTGAACCTGTTAATAAACAAATGGATGAATTCACAGCCTGGCTCCCCTGGTTCTCTGGATCTAGGAGGGAGGTGGGAGTGGGACCTGTGGGATCTGCAGATAGCTTTCTCCATTTGTGAGTCCCCTCCCCACCAAGCTAAGGGAAAGACATTAAGGATTAAGTCCCCACGGAGCTGCAATGGGGCTGTGATACAATATATCTTGGGAAGCTTGAGGAGTCTGATCAAAGCTTGAGACTGTGCCTCTACCAAGGAGGACATATCTTTGAATGCAGTGGCCCTTGCTCACCCCACACTTGGGGACCTTTCTCCACTTCCCTAAATTTGGGTCCTTCTACAGGCCTACTAATGCCTCATTTTTAACATCCTTCCTTCCTACATCTTTACCTCAAGTTCTTTATTTCTCTGACCCCCTCATCCCATCTCCTGCTGATCTTGGAGACCTGAAAAGTACTTTCCTTGCAGTTCTGAACTTCCAGCCCCCAACCCTAGCCCTTATGGGTAACTGTCTTTGTGAAAATTATTACGAATGAGTTGCCCAGTTCTGTTCTCTGTGCCCATGAGTCTGACATGGCTCTATGGCCTGCATCTTGGGTCTTCAGACTAGTATCTGTCTGAGACCCTGGCACATGGTCATAACAACAAAAACTAACCTTTATGGAGTGCCAGTTCTGTGCTAGACACAATACTAAGCACCTTATGTAATTCATTCATTTAATTATCACAAAAGAAGACATGGATTACAATGATTATCCCATTTTATAACTGTGTTAACTGAAGCACAGAGAAGTTAAGTAACTTGCCCAAGGCCACCAGTAGTAAGTGGCAGAGCTGGGATTCAAACCCAGGCAGTCTGAGTCCAGAGCCCACACTCTAAAAGCCTCTGCTAGGTCCCCTCTCCTCTCCAATGTTCTTTTAATGTTTATTGGGCTGACTGAGAGAGGGAAACTGCCCAGTGTAGTGGAGCTGGGGAGGATGGCTACATTGAAAGTCAAACATAAAAAACCTTTGGGGTTCTCCAGGCCAGAGGTGGTGGGAGCTGACAAGAGGACACCTGGTATTTGGGAAGAGGGAAGCATGACCTTCACCTTACCTATTTTTGCATTGGAGAAGCTAGACAACTCCCTTTCCTACTTTGGGAGCATGGAGGCAGGGGAAGGGCTGAAAGACAGCCTAGAAGCCTAAGTGAGCCCAGAGTCAGAGCTATGACCTCTAGAGGCCGATAGATGGCGCTCATGGCACAACACAGCCCAGGTAGCCCACAGAAACCAAAGGAAAACAAGCCAGCAGGTTAACCCCTTACAGCCTGGGCTCGGGCCCCTGGATCAGGCTGGTAGGTGGCAGAAGGTCCTATCCCAAGACTGGCCCTTAGGGAGTGACCTAACTCTCTAGGTTCTGTCCAGGCCACAGCCTGGGTCTGCTTCTGCTCCTGCCCTACAAGGCTCTATCTATAAATCAGTCAGCTGGTCCCTTGGAGATTTCCTAGAAATCCAGGAGACTAAGACATGGACAAAGCATGTTGGGAAAGAGACACCAGAGCTCGAGTTTCCTCTCTCAGGCTCTATCTGTTGAAAGTTGTTGGGTGTCTGTTTCTAAGCACTCCACAGAGATGTAGAGCTCCTCATCTCCATCTTCCCCCAGAGGGATTCATCAGGTGGGGAGGAATAGCATGGACTAGAGACAGAGAAGGTCCCCAGGCCCCTCTGGGGTCAGCTAAAGGGACTCACTGTGGGTTTCCCAAGACTCAATTTCTTCCTATGTCTGGACTCCCTATCTGTGGGATCCCTGGGGTGAATGGGCTTACAGGGACAGAAACAGTTATCTAACTTTTCTGGGAAGTTGAAATAGGGGCGTAGGAGGTGTCCTGAAGGATCTCCACTTATCTGTCACTCATTTCACTCATTCCTGTCTGCCTGGAAGCAGACTTGAAGTGTGGAGGGGCTGGCCATGATGATAAACTGGGAGTGCTTGGCAAGCAGGTAGCAGAGGGGTGGGGTGGGATAGGAGACAGAGGACAAGAACAAAACTAGGAGGGGGACAGCTTTGGACATTGGTATTGGGTTGGGGAGATGGGAGGGAATGGACTGTTAGGTGCAGCCATGAGATTGACATTGGTCAGGGAAGGTGTCCTGGACCTAGTACCTGAGGGAGAGGATTGGGAGGGATGAGAGATTATAGAGCTTGGCAAATAACAGGGCAGAAGAGGTAGAAAAGTCAAATGGTAAAGCCATGGAGACAGGGGCGTGGATAGTAATGGCAGATGGAAAAGTCTCAAAGCCATTATTAAGAATTAGGAGATACCAGAAATGTCTCTGTGGATGTTCTCTATATGCCATCCCGGAAGGGCTGCAAAGGGGAGGTCTCTTATACCTGCAAAGGGGAGGTCTCTTATACCTGTGGATGCAAGGGGGGCTAGAAATGATCTTTAGCTATTGTTAATACTCTCAGGTGAGTTGAGAGATTGGGGATGGTCGAAGCTCCTTGACTTGCAATCTCTTTGTGAAAAGCATTGTGGATGAATTTTTGGAAGAGTGTTGCCTTTTAGGGCTAGAATCCAGGATCTCCGAGGTTCTTACAGAGCCTGGCCCTCACTTCTCAAGTCTTCTTGATTTAGCCCTGAACTAAAGGATAAACTACAACTCCCAGCATCGCTTAGAGCTAATTTAGCACGCCTTCCCGAGATTTGAGAATTTCCTGCGGTAGTGGCCGCGGCTACACCAATCTCCTTCCCTAAACAAAGTAGACTACAACTCCCACTGTCCTCCGCGTCCGTGGGCGGGGGAAAGGAACCGGAAAGTGGATGGGGAGCTGGACCAGGTGAGGAAGTGAGAGGCTGGGAACCTGGGGCGTCGGGGTAGACTCGGAGCTCTCAGTGCTTAGGGGCGGTGGCAGGCGTGGAGTTGACGTGTCTCTGTTTGGAGGCCCTTCTCTCTGTCTGGGACTCGACGGGGCGTAGGGAGCGCCAAGTCCACGGAACCTCCCGGGAGGCCTGCGGGGATGGGGTTTTCCGGCTGACGGATCCCGTGGGCGGACGCGGAGGTTTCTTATGGAGCCTTAGTGTCGGCCGTTTTTGAACCTGGAGGGATGAAATGGTGTTTTTGAGTCCATGCTCTATTATTTTTATTATTGTTATTGGTTGAAGGATTTGCTGATTGTTCCTGTGGATTCCTGGAGTGCCCCCAAGGAATAAGGGGGTGGATAGTGTCTTCGATTCCTTCTTCACTTCTTGGATTTAGTGTCAGAAAGCCTATGTGGCTAGAATTATCGCTGGATCTCACCCTTGGTTTCCTCTGCACTTAATGTAATATGACACTAATCTATAAAGTATCTATGTTTCTTAAGTCCCTGGCTCTTGGTGACTGTAGAAAGGACTTCCAGTCTTCTTTTGGGCTTTCATAGTTCTTTGGAACATTAAAGTCGAATCACAGTGTATTAGAATCGTTTATCTGTTCTCTCACAGTAGTTTGTGACCCTGGCCTACATTTTATTCGTTTTGGATTTCTTCCCCACCGAGAGACTGCCAAAATACCTATCATGTGAGAGACCCATAAATATTGGGGGAGAAAAGTGAGTTCACTGCTGGTGGTAGATTGGGTGGATTTTCTTATTTTCATTTCATAGATGAGTTAAATGACTTGCTTAAGAGAACATTCTTAGAATTGAAACCAGCACTAGAAGTCGAGACAAATGACACCCACCCTGTGGCTCTTGCTAGCAAATCAGGCTTTGAAACCCTGGAACATGGAAAATAAGTCTTTCTCACTTTGTGTGCCCCCAGCCTTGCTGTCTCTATCGTAGGTCTCTAAAGACAGGTAGGCCCAACTTAAGACGAGAGAGATCCCAGAGCTGGAGCAGCCAATCTACTAGTGTTGGTGCTACCTGGGGAGATGCAAAGCAAGGACTCCTGAGACATTCGAGTTCTCCATAGCTCCCTTCTCTGATGTATCAGAGCCCACTTGGCCGTGGGTAGCCACCTGGGGAGATCTGTTAAAGACTTATGAGAGATCAATTTGGGGGAAGAGTACCTAAGTTTGTCCCCTGAATTTTTTCTCTTTTCCTCTAGGCTAGGGTCAGAGAACAGGTTGATGAGTCAAGTTGTTATGTCAGCCCTGAGTTCCCATGTGGGGGAAAAGGTAACTCTTGACCTGAACATGGGGTCGAGCAGGAGAAAGAATCATGGTCCCTGCTCTCTGGGAAGTCCATATGTGATAGAAATATGTCCAGAGCCTCAAGCCGTGGGAAGCAAACAGTACAAGTGGGCAGCTGATCCTTCAGTGAACTCTGGGTATAAAAGTGGAGAGGAGTCCATCAGGAAAGGCTCCTTGGTAGAAGGTAGTTTTAAATAGTTATGGACAGAGCTGAGCATGTGTTGACTACCTAATAAGAACTCAGACCTTGGAGATGTAGAGGGAATTTGAGCAGTGACTGGCCTCTGATTTCAAGTGTGTGGGGTAAGGGACAAGGTATGATTTCATGAAGAAGCCACGAAGGTAACACTATCCTTCACCAACCATTAGAAACACCTGAGAAACTTGTTTAAAATACAGATTCTCAGGCTTTGCGCTAGACCTACTCTGTTGGGTGGGGCTGGGAAGCTATGGCAAATGCTGGCATGTCTTGACGAGGGAGGGCTTTACCAGAGGGGTAGTTTGACCTGCATCTTGAAGGGTGAGTATGATTTGAATGTGTGGAGAGTTGAGGAGTCACACTCCTGGTTGACTCAATCTGTGTATTTGGTTGGGTTTGTAGAAATGACGTGCAAAGTTTTAGGTGTTGGGGTAGGAAAGATATTTTGAAAGTGTGAGTGGAATGGTTAGGCTGGAACTGGGTTTGCGTGGGAGTGGTGAGAAGGACGATTGGAAGGAATGGACTTTGTAGGTTACAAAGCTTACTAGAGTGCTCCCTCTGCCTTCTTACCTCTTCCCTCTTTCTCTTTTTCCCTTCCTCCTCCCCCTTACACATAGCATCTCATTCTATCCCTTATATCAGTATTATTAAGTGGGTATTCTTATTCGTAGTATTTGGATGAGGAAGCTGAAGGCTCTGGCCATGGTTATGTAGCTCGTAAGAGTCTATTCTGAGAGTGGTATCATCCCACTCACCACTAAGGATTCTTGAATGTGGTCAAGAAGCTGGGCTGGGGCAGGGAGTGTAGAATTAGCAGGGTGGCTGATCAAACATGTGGGTGGTTAAGAGCACAGCCTTGTATCACATAGTTTGGGTTCAAATCCCAGCTTCATGTCTTGCTAACTGTGTGACCCTGGGTAAGTTGATCTTGCTAAGCTTCAGTATTCTTACCTGTAGCATGGAGGCAATAATTCCCACCTCTTGGGGTTGTTATGAGGATCAGTGAGGTGTATCTGGCACATAACACTTGCTCACCACCTGGAAGCTATTGTAATTGGCCCTGTAGTCTCTGGGCTATGGCTTTATACCTGCATCTCATTCTTCAGCACATTAGTTTCCAGGACACAGCCCATCCTAGCTGGGCTTGTTTTATTAAAGGTGACATTAAAAGTGCTGAAAGTTTGCCTCCAGTAAATACTATTGGAAACCTGTCATATACTTGGCACAGCCTAGGAACTAGCGACTCAAGACCTGTGCCTGATGGAAAAGAGGTTTGGAGTGCGGGATGGTTGGTGGTTATGGGTTATTCTCACCAGGTAATGAATGAAGAGGAAGATACTTGAAGGGAGTGAGAAGGGGTCTTTTCATTACCAAGAACTACAATGAGCTCAGTTATGCCTGGAGGATATGAGATGACTAACCAGTCTCTTCTGAGCCCAGGACATGGTATTAGGGGCTCTGGCCAGCCTGGATCCCTCCCACTCTACGGCTGAGGGGACCTCTGTTCATCTCTTTTCTAGGGAACGGTTACGTGGCTGTGCCCCATGCTTACCCATTGGGGCCTCAAGTGTCCTGGGAGCCGGCAAGTGTCCTGATGGAGCCCCAGCCCTGCCCTCAGAGTTTGGCTGAGGGCTTTCTGGAGGAGGAGCTTCGGCTCAATGCTGAGCTGAACCAACTGCAGTTTTCGGAGCCCGTGGGCATTATTTACAATCCTGTGGAATATGCATGGGAGCCACATCGCAGCTACGTGACCCGCTACTGCCAGGGCCCCAAGGAAGTGCTCTTCCTGGGCATGAACCCGGGACCCTTTGGCATGGCCCAGACTGGGGTAAGCGGCTTGACTTTCCTTGGTGGGTGGAGTGGGAAGCTCCAAGGTAGATGCTTGGCTGCATGTGCTATGGAGGAGGAGCATGTGCACAACTGTGGACATGTGTGGGTGTGGGGGCCCCCTTCCCCTCCCAATATACACACTGGCTCCTGTGGTCTCAGACACTCTCCCGGCCTCATTGCCCATAGTTAACCAAGCACATTAATGGTAGTTCCGTTTCCCCTGTGAGCTGTCCACTAATTGCCTCTGAGAGCCCTTCCTTCCGCCAGCCCCATCTTTACCTTACCGGATCTCCCCTCTCCCTAGAGTGTGGTTGGGATTAGGAGAAGAACCAGGACTGCTGAGACCTCAGGAGAGACTGGTTGACAGGGTTGGGTATGGAAGAAACGCAGTGCATTCAGGCAACCTGAGTCCTGTTTCTTAGCTGAAGAGAGGTTCAGAACAGAGCCAGGGTCCAGGACCTGCTTGATTTCCTTTCAGACTTCAGAATGAGTGACTGCCCCTTGGTGGGGGTGTTTGGCAGGTGGGGGAGGGTAGGGGCTTCAGGGCAGGAGGCTCAATTGCTTTTATTGACCCCAACTGTGGGATGAAAGGTGATCAATGATGATCGATGGAAATGACAGCCTGAGGCTTGAGGCTGAGAGGGCACCCAGAGAGCACTGGTCAGCCCTGTCCTTGTACCTTCTCTAACCCTGGCAGTCTTTCTCAGACCATCAGTCTGTCCTCAATACTACCCATCATGCCCAGTGTAGGGCCAGATATCCCCATGCACTCCCTGTATGTGGTCCCAGACGGTAGTGCGGGTAGAGGCAAAGAAATAGATTCTTATAGACCGCAGTCCACAATGAAAAATTTGAGGAAGACAAGATCAAACCACAGGTTCAGGAATCTGTCTCAGGCCTTTGGGTGAAGGTGGCAGAGTGTGGGGTGGGGGGAGGGTGGGGGCTGTCCACACTAGATCCTCATGGAGGGTGGAAAGGGGTCAGTTGGTCCAGAGCCCGGGTGTCAAGTCTCCAGTTTGAAGCCCTCTTGTCTCTCTCCTTCCCCACAGGTGCCCTTTGGGGAAGTGAGTGTAGTCCGAGACTGGTTGGGCATTTGTGGCCCAGTGCGGACCCCTCCCCAAGAGCACCCTAAGCGACCAGTGCTGGGACTGGAGTGCCCACAGTCAGAGGTGAGCGGCGCCCGGTTCTGGGGCTTTTTCCGGAATCTCTGTGGACAGCCCGATGTCTTCTTCCATCACTGTTTTGTACATAATCTGTGTCCTCTGCTCTTCTTGGCTCCCAGTGGGCGCAATCTCACCCCTGCTGAGCTGCCTGCCAAACAGCGAGAACAGCTTCTTGGGCTCTGTGATGCGGCTCTCTGCCGGCAGGTGCAGATGCTGGGGGTGCGGCTGGTGGTGGGAGTGGGGCGGCTGGCGGAGCAGCGGGCGCGGCGGGCTCTGGTAGGCCTGATGCCCGAGGTCCAGGTGGAAGGGCTCCTGCACCCCTCACCTCGGAGCCCACAGGCCAACAGGGGTTGGGAGGCACTGGCCAAGGACAGACTGAATGAGCTGGGACTGCTGCCGCTGTTAACAAAATGAGCCCCCTTGGGGGTAGGACACTTTCAAGGCCGGCAAATCGTTCTTGGGCAATGAGATGACTATATGCCTCCTGGACTGGAGCAACAAGGTCCTCCTTGGTTGCTAGAACCTGCCGTGGCAGTTTTGACACTACTACTTGCCCTCCTGATTCCTGCTTTCTTCCCCATCCTTTGAGCATTGCCTCTTTGGTCCCAGGGTACCTCATTCCACAGAGTCAGCACCTGCAAACTGCTTACTTCACTGTTTCCTTGGGAGCCTGTATTCAACTGAGAGTGACTTCTGTTTTAGAGAAAAGATCCTGCCAGGATACCCACACATTCTGATAGAACAGTGCCCTTCAGCGGACCCTTTTCGTCGCACAGACCAGGACAAAGCATGGGACATGGATGTTAAGAATGAACTTATGGAAGACAGGCTGGATTGGAGAAAGAATTCAGTGTGGCAGAGTGGGAAAGATTAGAAGACCTCGAGTTTCATTCCAGCTTTGACACTTGTGAACTTTATGACTTTGGACAAGTTCATTAACTTCTCCAAGCCTCAGAATCCTCATCTGTAAAATGGGGATCCCTACCTCATGGGTTTAGTGTGAGGATTAATTGACGTAACACTTGAAAGTGCCTTGTGTGTTGCCTGGCACATGAGTGCTTGTTACACCTCTTCTTTCTTGCCTCTGGGGTGGGGAGTCACTGCACTACAAGGGAAGACCCTCCATTTGAAGACCTTGCTGAGCAGTGGGGTGGTAGTGGGGGTGGAGGTAGTGGGGGTCTCCACCTGAGGCCTGGGTGAGGGGCAGACTCTTGCCCTGCCAGAGATGGATCAATGACATTATGAAAAGCCCAACCTATCATTTTTCAGTCTAAGCATTAAAAGCTCCTATATCTTTTTGTGTTGGTCCATTTTTCCCTCCTGCACGTCAGAGCTAGGAGGTAGTTGTGTAGTTTTTCCCCTCTTACCTCTTCACTGCAGAGTGTTCTCTTCAGTAGCTAGGGGATGGTGTAAACAGATCTCCAGTTGCCTTACCAAATCTGCAAGGTCTTTGTTAGGAGCTGTCAAGTGTCTGCTACTGGAGGTGCTGTGGGGAGCAGATGATGGGTGCCTTGTCTCTCCAGCCAGCTCATTTCTTATGTCTGCTGCATGGTGGGTTGGTGTGCCCCTTTGGAAGGGTCAGGAAAGTGAATCAATTTGAGAGCAGAGCAGGTCTTGAGACCACCTCAATGAAGAATACACGGTTGGACTCTATCTCCTGGAACAGGTCATCTCCAGCTTTCAAAATTAATAAGATTTTTAGTATAAGTCCAGTTCCCCCCCCACCCTTCTCCATTGTATAATACAGAATTTGACTGGTGTTTGTCCTTGGTTCTTTGGAGGGAGCCTCTAAATCCTTGGAATTTTCCAAGTGATAGGAATTTTTGTTATTCACGATGGATCCCTTAGACCACACCTGAGTTTATGCTGAAGTTTAACTGAGGGTGAGGGCTGACCGTGCCTCAAAGATCAATCATGTGATTAGAGGGTTGAGGCTTTGAACCAGGTGATAACCAGCTTGACCTCCAGGGAGGGGATGGGGGCTGGAGATTGAGTTCAACCATGTGGACAATTATACCTATGTAATGAAATTCTAATAACTCTGGACACAGGCTTTGGTGAGCTTCCTGGTTGGTGAACACATGATGTGTCAGCAGGGTGATGTGTACTTCTGCGAGGAAAGGACACAGAAGCTGTGTTTCAGACTCTCCCAGGTCTTGCCTTATGTCTCTTCTTTTGGCTGGTCTTGATTGGTACCCTTTATGATAAAACTGTAATTGTAAGTGGAGAGCTTTACTGATTTTAGTGAGTTTTTCTAGCAAATTAGTGAACCTGAGAGGTCATGAGGACTCCTGAATTTGTAACCAGTTAGAAGTATAGGTGGCCTGGGGTCCCCTGAACTTGCAGTTGGCAACTGAAATGAGGGCATTCTTTTTGAAGACTTTGCCCTTAAACCTGTGGGGTATGAGCTAACTCCAGGTAATTAGCATTAGAATTGCATTGCAGACTTTTCTCCTCTCTGCTGTCAGTGCTACAGTGCTAACTAGTCAGTACTCTGTGTTGCAGAACACTGGATTAGCCAGTGTGGATTAACTGCACATTGTTCCTTTATGTATTTAGCTGAGGCAGTCAGGGAAAGCTCTTTGGAGGAGGTGGCATTTCAGGTGGGCTTAGAGAGTGGGACAGTTTTGGAGAGTTTAGAGAAAAGCATTGTTACGTTCAAGGGGTGGCAAGTAGATGAACATTGACTTGGCCTAGTTGAGAAGAAAAGCTGGAGAGGGAAGTTGGGGCCAGCTTGTGAAGGGTCTTGAACATGCTAGACTACTCTTTCAGTATTTAAAGATGGGGGAAGTGAGATGCATAGAACACACACTTAAAACGCCCAATAATAGGTGGAAACCCATAGATGGGGATGAGGGGGCAAGCCACATAGGAGGCGTGGTGTAGGTGCAATGGGTCAGGAATAGGGTTAATGTTTAGGGGACACATCCTAGGGGGATAGCAGAATCTGGATGAAAGCCTAGAATTGGGGTGAGGATCATGAGATAGTGGGGGTAGTTTTGCACAGTGCATAGAGGCACTTGAACAGCAGTGACCAGGATGGTGACTTGAAGACAGGTGTGGCAGAGTCACTGCTGGATCTGGCATTTAATGGGGCTATTGCCCTCAGTTTTGGGGGTGTATCTTGTTAGGGAGAGGCTGATTAGGGTCCCAGGCCTGCCTTTTCCCAAGGGCACTGAATTAATAAAAATACCACAGGTGATGGCTTAAACAACAGAAATTTATTTTCTCAGTTCTGGAGGCTGGAAACCCAAGATGCAGATGTCAGCAGGTTTGGTTTCTTCTGAGGCTTCTCTCCTTGGTTTATAGATGCCCGCCTTCTTTCTCTGTCCTCCCATGGCCTATTAGCTCTATGTGCGCACCTACCTGGTATCTCATAAGGACACTGGTCATATGGGATTAGAGCCCCACCCTTATGACCTCACTTAACCTTACTTACCTCTTTAAAGGCGTTATCTCCAAATACAGTCATGTTGGGGGTTAGGGCTTCAACATACAATTTTTTTAGGGGGGACATAATTCAGTTCATGATAGGCACCTAAAGTCATGTCACTGTTTTTTCTGTCCCTCACCAGTATAACCTCTAACAAACGAGGGTAATCAGGAGTGCCTTTTCTCCAGTCTGGGGAGTAGAGGCTCGTATGGTGGCTTAGCTAGTTGACTTAATCCACCAGACTGATCTCTACCCCCCATTCATTCTAGAGCAGTTTCTTCAGTACAAATAAGAGTGTCCTTAGGGAAGGGAAGTTCATTGTTTTCTCGTGAGCCAAAGGGAATGAAGACTTCGGTTGCTACAAAACAATATTGTGAAAAGTATTTTAAAGCCAAATTGAAGTGATTTGTATCATCTAGAGTTTTGCAGTCTGATATAGTAGGCACTAGTCACGTGTGGCTGTTTAAATTAAAATAAGTAAAATAAAAAGCTTAATTCCTTAGTCACTAGCCATATTTCAAGTGCTCAATAGCCACACGTGACTAGTGGCTACTGATTGGATGGCACAGATAGGGAACATTCCATCATTGCAGAAAGTTCTTTTGGACAGCACTGATCTAGAGATCAGTGGCTTACAACCCTGCCTGTGAATCATTTCACCTGTGGCGGTTTAAAAAAGACATGTTCCTGCTCCACTTAAGAGATTTTGATTTGGGAGGTATGAAGTGTAGCCTTGTATCTATTTTTCTCTTTGTGCTATGGATATACAGCCACGATTAAGGCAGGATTGCACTGGTGCCTTGAAGGCAAGGAGTGGGTTTCTTATTTTCCTTTCTCCAGTATGTAACCCCACACCTGGCACAAAGTAGGTGTTCAGGACAAATGGTCAAGTAATGCATGAATCTGGTTTTGGAGATCTACCCCATGGTGCCATACGATAACATGAGTGTTCTCAGAGTCTGTTGCTTTTGCCCGGTGATGGGGATTCAAATTCTGGTTCAGAGAAGTGGTAGAGGCTTAAAAGTCCCACTCCAACACACACATGCACACACACATACACTTGATAGAGGCCAAGCTGTGCTTGGGGTGAGAGTGTTTCTGAGATTCTGAGGCATGGAATGTGTTGGGGCAAAAGGAGACTCCCTACTCTTTTTTTACATTACTGAAACAGGGTGACAAAGGAAGATTGAGTCTTGAGTTTGACTACTGTGTGATCCTTCACTTTTCTTTCTCAATTTAACATTTATCGATGTCCGCTGTGTGTGCCATTTCCCACGCCAGGCACTATAGGGAGTGACAGAGGTGAATTAGGTGGTTTTTTGCCCTCACGTTGCTCACTGTCTGATGCTGGGAGATACAGGCATATAATTATGGTATAAATCAAATGGAAAATGAGTTGTGAACAAGTTCTAAATAGTGCTCTGGATACACTCACTGAGGAAGTGATTAACCATCAGAGTGTAGGTAGGAGGTGTGAGTGCCTATGAGAGAGTTCTCTCATCACTTGCTCAATCTTGCTACCTCCGAGGAGTAGCTGTTGGAAAAAGGGGCCACTGTGTCAGATCTCCCCAACTGCCATGGGATAGAAAACAGGATGAAGGGAGGGGCTGGGGGGCAGAAACTTGCAGGAAGCAAGGGTTGGGCGTGGCTCTATGAGGGATGGGAAGTAGGGCTTTTTTTCTTTGATCTGTTGTTCTGTGAACCTCTGGGATGGAAAGCTGCAGCAGGTTATGTGGGGCGGGGGTGTCCAAGTGCTGGAGCAAAGAAGACCAGAAACCCAGCCTGGGCATAAGCTGGGCAGGGAAGATAAGTGGAATGGAGGGAGGGAATAGTGATTGTGGCCCAGCCCAGACTAAGTCTTGACTCTTCAAATGTTCTTGTTTAGGAGAATGAAGGCCAGCTGTTTTCTATTTTTTCCTAATGCCCCAAAGAAGGAAATAATTTCCATTGGAGCATGAGACATTGAGATTAGACACATGGATAAACTTCCCAGCTATGACCATCAGGTGATGCAGAAATAAATTGCTTTGGGGGAAGCTGAATTGCTTTCTTCTATGGAGGCCTTAATGCCACCCTGGCCCCAGCCCAAGCTTACCAATCAAAGTTGAATTATAATGTATTTGGGGAAACTTTCCCTTTTTCTCTCCTTCCCTGTTTTGACCCTCATTCTGTCTAAAAACAAAACAAATGAAACAACTGCAGTAAGATTTTCTTGCATATCTTCTTGCCCATTTGTCTGCCCCTACATCTGGCTCAAGGATCTCAGTCTGATGTCAGTCTCTAGGCCCAGCTTGCAGAGGGGGTGGCTGAGAGCCCAGAACAGTCCTGCATGGTGGCCTGTGCCAAGCCGGGTTGCCATTTCCATTTTCGTTAATTGAAGCAGCTTGACCCTTATCATTTCAGGCCAGCAATTTCCTGTCTGCTGGTTGGGAGTGTGTAGAGGACATTCCTCAGCAGGTCATTCTGTCCTTCCATCTACCTTGATGGTGCTAACTCCTAGTCTAGGCTGCAGAAATCACTCTCCTATTGCAGTTAATAGGGAAGAAGCCCAGCCTCACACAAATGCCCAGCTTCTCCTCTTGGAATCTCAAACTTTTCTTTGGAAGCCCTTCCTGGTATCTACCTTCAAGCCTACCTGTTATAATTTTGGCTCAGTTTTGTTTTTTTGTTCAGTTTTAAGAAATGTAATGACTGATGCAGTTGCCTCTCAGAACCTGGTCAGATGATGTTGTCTGCAGTGGCCTAAGAGAAGATCTTGGAAAGGCACACCGTGGAGTGATTGGAGTGTGATGGCTTTACTCCAAGTGTGAGAGTGCATGTGTTTCACTCCTTACCTGGCTTTGAGGAAGGTCTATGTATCACCCTGTGAGGTGACTGAGTTAGCACGATCTTGTTCCTGTGCGTGGTAGTGTCACTCTGTAAGAACCATTCCAAGGGACAGGGTGATGTGTTCCCTCTTAGGTGTGGATCTCCAGTGTCTTACATGCATTTGTGTGCTTTTGCGATCCATGGGGCTCTTTTTTGTCTTTGCATTTTTTTAAATCTCCCAGATGGACACTTGTGTAATCTAGTGCGACTCATCTTTGCTGCTGTTGTGTCTGTGTGTCTGTAGTATTTTTGTGTAGCCTCTGCATTTTCATGCCTCTTCAGGGGACTTGTGTCTTTCTGAATGTCCTCTGGCTGGGTTGGGGAGGGGAGAACAGAAGGAGGAGCCCAGACACGAAGGGGAGCCATCCGGGTGGGGGGAGTGTGTTCAGAGGGGGTACGCTGCAATCTGTGACTTGGAAAACAGATTTGCGGAGGAGGCGAGCAGCCCGAGCGTGCGGAGCGTGCGGGGCGGGGGCGAGGGCCGCTCTGGCCCCCAGCTCCTCCGCAATCCAATTAAATAACATTTAAATGCATAACCAGCCCGCGCGGCGATGAGGCTGTAGATTGGAGCGGGCTCGGTGGCGGGCCGCGCGGGCGGCGTTTTGTGGAGCTCAGCGATTCTGGCGGCAATTTCCCCGCTCGGCGCGGCTTTTACGAGCCGGCTCCCGGCGCCCGCCCGCTCCGCTGCGCCCGCCCCTCGCCTGCCGCTTCCCGCCACTCCCGCCTCCACTATTTTTTCTCCTTCGCCTTCTTTGCAGCGTTCTGGTCTGTCCATGCGCGTGTGTCTCCCTCTGCGTCTCTGTCTCTGTCCCTCCGTCTCTTTGGGTAGCCTCTGCCTCCCTTCCCATCTGGCTGTTCATCTCTTTCCTCTCGTCTGTTTCTGACTCCCTCTGTCTGTCCGTCTGTCTGTCTGTCTCTCTCTCTGGGCGTCCTACTCTCTTGCGCATCCTGTTTCCAGCTCCTGCCATCTGTCAGCATTTGCTTCTCTCCCTGTTTCTGTCCCTGGCTGTGACCGCTGATGGTCTCTCCACGTTTTTCTGAATCACCATCTCGTCACCGCTTGTTTCTCTTTGCTTCCTTGTCTCTCTGCCTCTGCGTCCTCCACCCCCAAACCCTTCCCCTCAAGTTTACTTGCCTTTTCCCACAACTCAGAGGCCTGCGGCTGGGCCGTTGTGGCCTCACCACATCAGCCTTCATGCCGCAGCCTGCCTCCGAATGTGTGCTGATAGGAAAGGCAGAGGAAGGAAAGGAGGCATAGGTCATAAAGAGGGAGGAGCACGGTGGATTTGAGGGGATCGGGCCCAAATGGACAATAGTGGAAATAAAGGTGTTATGAGCGCATGATTGGAAGACACCCGTTAAAAAAACTACACTTTAAGAGCTGAGCACATCCAGCGCCAGGGGACTGAGGTGCTTCCTTTTCAGGTCCGGGAGAGTACTAGAGGGATGTGTTGCCATCGGAGCTCCACACTCTTCCGTGGGTTGGGTGGAGATTGGGGTCCTTCCTGAGGAAGCAGAGTGGAGGCAAATCTCTCTAAGGAGGAAGGCAGGGAAAGCAACACAAGCCATTTTGTTTCTTGTGTGGGACCAAACTCCATTGTCTCCTCTTCCTCTTCCTCCCTTTCTTATCCCGGCTCAGGCCCCTCAACATATGGAGCCTGCCGTTTACCAGATGCTACATGCCCATGCAGATTCTGGGGAAGATCATTCCTGACAAAGAGAACAGCAAGGGCAAGGGCCCTGAAGTGGGTGTGTCTGGTGTGTTGGAGGAACAGCAATGAAGCTGAGATGGCTGGAACAGAGAGAATAAGGGAAGAGAAGTGAGGGGTCTAAGAGATCATGGGAACCAGATCTCATAGGAACTAATAAGTCTCAGTGAGGCTTTAGCTTTTACTCTGAGTAAGATGGGGAGTCATTGGAAAGTTTTGAGTGGGGGAGTGACATGATCTGCCTTATATTTTTACAGAAAATTCTAACTGCTGTATTAAGACTAGGTTGAGAAAACAAGGGCAGAAGCAAGGAGACCAGTTAGGAATCTATTTTAGTACCGAGAGATGATGGTAGCCTGGACCTGGGAGGTGACAGTGGAGGTGGTGATGAGTAGTCAAATTCTGGATATATTTTGCAGTGATAGCCAAGGGATTTGCTGATGGGCCAGATGGAGGGTATATGAGAAAGAGTGAAAGTCAGGATGAGACTAAAGGATTTGGCCTGAGTGACCAGAACTGTGGAGTTGCCATAAATTAACATAGAGAATACTACAGGAGGAGCTGGGTTTGGGGGGAGTCAGTTTTGGACATATTAGGTCCGGGATGCCTGTAAGAGGCAGATAGATTCACAGATCTTGAGTTTAGTGGTGGAGTCCAGACTGGAGATATAAATTTGGGAGTCATTAGTGACACTGAATGAGTTCCCTTAAGGAGTGAACGCAGATAGGAAATAAAGCACATCCAGTGACCGGGTCCAGGCATTTCGATTTTTAGAAGGTGTGGAGCTGCAAACAAAACAAAACAAAAAATGCCAAAACATCACAGCAAGAAAGATCTGGGAATGGGATGTGGGGGTCTCTTGCCTTGATCATTCTTCATTCCCAGCCACCCTATTGAGAGATCCTCATTGGACCAAATCTAGATGGTCCCAGCCTAGTCACTAGACCTTGGCTTCATTCTCCCTCAAACTCCACTCACAGCCAGACTGACCATCTCATGCCAGCCCCATCCAAGGACCTAC
>NW_006430043.1:632640-664913 GCF_000325575.1 Pteropus alecto
AAAAGAGAATTGGGGTGAGAGAGGACCCAAAGATCTTGGTTTGTCTTCACTGCTTTGCCAAAAGGGAATCGGAGACCCTGAGACACAGTGACTTGTCCAAGGTTTCTCTGCCAGTAGATGGCCAGGGATCCCAAGACAGAGTTGAGTGCTCTTTATGCCACCTCATTTGCCTTTTGGATCACTCCTCAGCAAGCAACAAATGCTTACTGTGTACCTATTGTACCCGTTCTATGCAATGGAAGATTCTAAGAGGTACAGTGGAAACAATTTGTGTCCTCAAAAAGCTTGAACTGAGGAGCCCTGAATAATTTTCCCATTCTTTTCTGATCTCTTCACTTTCATTTCTTGTGACTTCCCAACATAGACTCTCTTCTTTCCTACTTTATGCCTTAGGTCTTTCTTTCCCTCCAAACCTTGCTCCAACCCGTCCTTCCAGAACCCTCTCCAGATCACCTGGGATTACTCTAACCTATTAGGTAGCTCAGGCCCCAAATCTTGAGCTCTTTCCCCATCTCTCATATCCGATCCACATGCAAATTCCATTAGCCTTGTCACCCAAATATATCCCAAATCTGATCACATCTCACAATCTCTACTTATACAGTCCTAACCAAGACACTTTGCCTACTCTGCTGACCACAATAGCCCCCTGACAGATCTCTCTTGCTTTTCCTCTTCCAGTCCATTTTCCACACAGCAGTCACTTTGACCTGAAGCCCCCACACCATCTAAGTCTTTGTGCTTCTTACTATTCCTCTGCCCTTCAAACCAGTCTCCCTGCCTTGGTCGCTTTTCCCCCAGGTGTTACCTATCTTCTTCCCTTCAGGCCCCTCGGATGGAGTGTGCTGGAGGGGCTGGGGCTGTCCTCTGTCCATGGGGCTGCTGAGGACCCCTGTTGTGGGAGGCCATCTGCCTGGAGTTGGGATGGGGGATGCTGTGATATGCTGAAGGGGACACTCAATGGGGAGGTCAAGAAGTAAGATTGAGTGTGTCTCTGAAGTGGCCAGGAGCACTCAGAGAGTCTATTTTAGATTCTCTTTTCCTCATTTCCATCTTCCATGTTTCTTCCTATTCTATCTCTTTTTGTTCTCATAGCTCTTTCCGTTCTGTCTCATGGACTGATTCTTCATTTTTGGATTGGGCCGTGGGAGGGATGCCTCGCCAGCCTCAGGGTCTTGAGAGATTCTCCAGTCAAATGAACTATTCCTGACCCAAGCCTCCTTCCCACTTGGGGGACCTGGGCTGGGACAGCCAGATGGGGAACATTGATCTCATCCTCTCCAGCCTGGGCATCCAAGCCTGAATCATTCACCACTTTATCCCCAATACCTAGCATGGCACTTTGCACCCAGTAGGTACTTATTAAATATTTATTGAAAGGATGAATGAATGAATGTCTTAGCATTCAGCTTCCCTGTCAAACCCCTGGCCTGGCCTCTGATTCTTTAAACTATTAGTTTTAAACTTTGATGTGTACATGAGCCACCTGGGCATCTTGTTAAACTGGAGAATTGGATTGACCAGGTTGGACTGGGGCCCGAGAGTTCTCATTTCTAGCGCATTTCCAGGGATACTGATGCTGCTGATTCTCAGATCTCAGTTTGCGTAGCAATGCTCTAAGGGGAGGTGTCTCTCAAGCAGAAAGAACCGCCCCCCGTCTTGACCTAAAATTGAAAAAGAGAATGATGAAGATTGAGAGACTCTGAGAGATAGTGAAAAAGAGAGGAGCCAAAGGAAGAAAGGAAGCCTGCCACCACTGGTTTAATGGTCCCCACAGCCCCTCAGGAGTACCCATCCTCATGGTTTCAGGATACCTGGAAGCACCTGCTGTATCTCCTGACATGACCTCGTTTCCCCAAAGCCTCACCCCTGACTTGGAGGATGAGGCTCTGGAGACACTTGCTATCGCTTTGTCACTGATTGTCCCCTTACTTCTGAGAACCCTGAGAGTCCCAGAAAAGAAAGTTTGGCAGAGGACATGTTTGGAGTTTTCCTTCAATTTCATGAACATTACCCAGACTACCTCTCAGCACCAGGCACACAAGTGAACAAGAGGCAGGAGGCCCATCCAATGGGGAAGGAGAAACTTGTTTGAGAGAAGTTGGGATTTGAATTTCGCCTTGGAGGAGGATAGGGAGAGCTTTGGTGAACATATGGGAGCCTTAGGAACTGGTGAGAGGGCATTCCAGACAAAATGGGCTGGAAACAGGATGGTTCAGGACATGTTCTTTGAACCATAAGGGGACCGGCAGCTGGGTGGGGAGAGGCGGAGTGATGGAGGAAGGAGAAATTGTAGGAGTTAAGTATGAGTCTTCATGATGGAGGACTCTAAATGCCAGTCTGAGGAATCAGTACTTTGGTGCAAATGCTGTTTTATTTAGTCTTCATCAGGGAGCCATGGAATGGAGTTCCATGAGGAAGTGTGTATTTGGAAGAGATGTTTCTGGGGAAGGCCTTGGTTATGGATTTACCTGACTCACTATGAAGGGCCCCTTCTCTGGGAGTTGTCTTATCAGTCCGTCTGTACTCACTGGAGATTCTGTCAGGCTTTGAAGGTGAGAGGGTGGTGCCTGGGTTGGGAAAGAGCCAGGGGTGAGTGTTTTTTCCCCCACTTAATTTTGTTAATATGTAGGAAGTTTTATGAACGTCTGCCTTAGCTTAGGTTCTCTCACCCAGGGGCCTCTGATGAGGACATTCTATGGTTCAGGAAAGGGAGAGGGAGGGAAAAATAAGGAGGTCAGTATTTCGTGGTGTCTAAGATGGTAACAGCATGGCTGGTCCATGCTGGTGACCGCTTGCACTTACTTACCTGCTCAAGACTGTGCTTCAGTCTTCAGTCCCACCAACCACTCAAATCCCGCTCAGTGTTTCAAGACCTTGGAGAGGGTGCCTCAGGCATGTCACCAGTGCCATGTGCTTGGAGCCTTCCCTGCTTAGAAACATCCAGTGCTACCAGGCCAGGTATCAGCCTTCCTAAAATCAACTTTTACTTTAATATGTATGTATTTCACACACAGGCATAGATGAGTGTAGGCCCTTTTTTGCTGGCTTCTGGAGAAGGGACAGCATTTTTGTGATTGTGGGAAGGAGCCTCCCCCACAAATTTGGGGTTTTCCCAGACGAGGACCCATGTCCTTTTCTCCCATATGTCTTTGTTTTCTGTCACTCTTACTGGTGCTTATTCCTCTTGCAGGCTGGAAGTTGTGCCAACAAGGAGGACAGACTTTATTTCTGTGGGAAAGCATGAGATATCTTCATATGACTTATTTTGGGTCCTAATGATCCCTATGCTGATGTGCAACGAGCAGGAGCAGCCAGGAGCAGCCATCACCAGCATCACATGGAAGATGGACAGATTGATGGGCAGGCAGGGACTTCATTCCAAATAGGCCATTCAGGAGTAGGAGTAGGCTGAAGAACTTGGGGACAGGAAGCTGGTCCAAGGGCTATCACACCTCAGCCTCGGTTTCTCAGCTCTGAGACAACTTTGTGAGGATTAAGTTTTGGATTCCTCTGCAGTAACTATTCATCCTTAGGTTTCCTTTCCAGGAACATTTTCTCACCCTCACTTGTTTATCTGTTCCTACTCTTTCATGGGTATTTTTTTATGTCTGTATCTTATGTGGTAGACCATGTCAGATCTTTCTGAGAGGGAAGATATCGTCATCTTCCACTTCAGCCACTGTATGATTTCTTTTTGGTTGCTACCTTCAAGCTGGCTCCCAGATGAAGGGCTGCCAATCATATGCCATCCCACCAGGTCCTGCTGGTCACTGCGGGTAGTGCCTGGAGAGTGAACAAAAGGCCAATTTGAAGTTTGGTTAGGCAACGTGATTGGAAGAGGTAAATCAAGGGAGAACAAGAGAAGGTGGGAGAATAGAAAGAGAGTCTAGCAAAGACAGGGGAGAGCAGAGATGAGGCAAAGTGAGGGTAGGGGTGTAGGATCTGTAAAATGGGGATAATAGCATTGTTGTCAGGAATAAGAATTAACTCGTGAAGTGCTTGGCAGGAAGTAAGCATTATATAACTGCTCGATAATAAAGATAAAAATAAATGGAGGTAATACTGCCTATATCACAAAGGGCGTTATCAGACTCGGCTTGTAAAATACTTTGTAAACTGTAAAATGCTAATGCTTTAGCTGCTATGATTATCATTCCAATCGTGCAGTGCTTTCCCTCTGTCCTGTCTTCATGCTAATGAAGGGGGAGTTGCCAGGAGGAGGCTTGGACCCCTGGGTTTTGTTCTGCTTTGGGGACTGTTTCCTTCCTCCTCTTCTCAACCCCTGGTGAGCAGAGTCCAAGCCTCTGACCCTCCCTGCTGCCTCAAATGCCCTGCGGTGTGGTGAAGAGAAGGTAGAGGCTGGCAGGAGGGGTGTAGGAGGGAGGCCAGGGGGAAGCCAAGCTGAAAATGAAAGCTGGGGAGGGGGCAATGGAGCAGCGCCGCCCAGAATCATGTTTGCATAACGAGCTGCCCTAGCTCTGGCTTGCTGTTTTTCCAGATAGGGCTCTTCCTCCTTTGTTTCTCAGCCTATATATATTCCTGCCTCTTTTCTTCTTTCTTCTCTCCTAGCCATTCTCCTTATTTCCCTTGCCCCTCAATACTTCTCATAGCGCCCCTTCCAGTTCCCTGACTCCTGCCCTGAGACTCCATTCATTTTTCCTTCTGAACTAGGGTGTCTCTGTCTGCCGTCCAGTCCTCCCTCTGCAGGGTTCTCTGTCTCTCCATCTCCCCCTTGCTCTCCTTTGACCTCATCTCTGTGCCTTTTCTCTCTTTCTGCCTCCAAGTCTCCCATCTTTCCCCTCCTGCTTCCATTTTCTTCTTTCATTTCTGGCTCTTGTTCCCCTTAATGGCCTTTCCGGCCCCCTGCCCCCCCAGCCTTCACGTCTCCTCATCTCCTGTTTTCTCCCTGTCAGCATCACTGCTTGAATTTAGGGTCCACTGCATAGTCCTCATTCATGTGATGAAATAATAGTAATAACGAGACTAAAATTTAATGAGCATTTACTATGGACAAGGCACCTCTAAACAATTTACGTATGATCTCACGTAATCTTCTCAATAACCCTGTGAGGTAAGTATTATTATCATCCCTGTTTTACAGATGAGGACCATCAGGCACAGAGAAATTAAATAACTTACTGAAGAAGGTCCCGCGGTTAATAAGCCTGTATGGCTAAGGAGCCTGAGCTCTTAACCACAGGAATCGATACTGGCCCTGGGAGAAGCTGTTCTCACTTTCTCTCCCAGTGAGGTTAAAAGAGCCCTCTTTCTTTAAACATCATCTTCGCACCCCCAAATTCCTTCAGAGGTCATTTGGTCTCTTTCTCTGCACAAGTCTAGATCTAACCTAGCTTCGAGAGCTCATTCTATACGATAGTGCTTCTAATGATACATAGCCAGACACTTTAAGTATCCTAAGTACTTTATGCCTATCATCTCATTTAATCATCACATTAACTGTGAGGTGGCTATTCTTCTCATCCTCATTTTGCCGGTGAAGAAACAGAGGCACAGGGAAGAAAGTAACTTGTCCATAGTCACGGTTAATGAGGCAGAGCCAGGATTAGAGCCCAGGCATTTTGGCTTTAGAGAACCTGCCCTCCTAAACAGTGATATTGTTTGTCCAGCCCCTGGGAAACAAGTTTCAGTGTCCCCTATCATTGCTACTAGCCCTGGCTGATTTGAGAGGTTCTTGTGGTCCATCCCATCCCTCAGCTGTAGCCTCTTTCTCTGGCACTGCTGGAGGTGGTGTCATCTCTGCCACGAGCACTGACAGCCCTCAAGATCTGGTCAGGCCGCTAGCCCTAATTGGTGCCCGAGGGGATTTGTTGGCTGCTGCCCCCAGGGAGCAGGGACAAGTGTTTTCCAATCCAGCCCTGCTGTGCTGCCTCTGAGCCGGACAGCTCCCTCATTCCAGCCCATCCCGGCAGCTGATTTACCTCTGTGGCTGGGGGATTTAGCTGCTGTCCTGGCTCCTACTATAAATCCCTGGGCAAATAACCAAGCTCTGCATCAAAGCAACCGACAGGGGAGCGAGCAGGAGCAGATGGCGGCTTTGGTCATGGGGTAGAGAGGGCAGAGGCAGGTAAAGAAGGCTCCAAGGCTTTCTTGTGCACCCTGGCCACAAGGCCAGGCGGTGCCTTGCTCAGGCCCATGGAGTTCCTCTTAACTTTCAGAGGATTTAACTGCCCCACCCTGGGATGTCCTGATCCTCAACACTAGTGGGTTCTGCTTGGTTGAAATTAAGTCTTATCTCCGCCACCCCATCTAAAGTCTGTTTGCCTGACATCGCTGCAGAAGGAGCGAACCGACTGCCATCTCTGGGTTTGATTATGCTTCAAAGAGTCAAGCATTGCTTAGTTTCCTAGGGCCCTGTATAGCACATATTGGATGTAGTTTCTGCCCTCCCAAGAGAAGCTCAAACTGAAGCAAGAAGTGGTTAGAACTTCCCAGTGGGAAGGGGTAAAAGAGGGTAGGGGCTGAGCAAGACCTCCAAAAAGTAGGCCTGGATGAACCCCAAAGGGTGGGGTACTTCCCAAAAGGGAAGGAGGGAGGGCTGCAAGTTACTTACTTCCCTGTGCCTTGAGACCGCAAAATCTTCCACCTTGTGGCCTAGACTCAGGAGCACAGTATGGCTGCTTTGGGGTCCACACTGGAACTGGGGACAGGTGGGACTGGTTAGGATTGTCCCTGTATCAGTGCTCCTTGTTTTTTTTTGGTTTCCTTCTAGCCCCTCTTTCTCTCATTCCTCCAGTACCTTCTCCCTGCCACCCCTGCCTGGTCCCCTCTGTTCCTTTTCATTTGCCTTATCTTATGGTGGCAGCTCTCCATAACCAGAAAGGACATCTTTCACTCGACTGACCAGCCAGAGGTGATGGGGTTGGGCTGAAGATTGGGGGCTCTGGTTCCGCTCCCTGGAACCTCGCTCAGCCTGGAGCCTGTCCCTCGTGTCCGTGCCATTTTGTTCTTATACTCCTCATCCATCTTCCCTGTCCCCCATCCTTGCCCCCCTGCCATGGCCGCCTCCGCCTGGGAGATTACAGACACTGAATCAGCAGCCAGCACCATGTTCTGCTGACAGGGGACTTTCTGCCTCTGAGGGCTCCTTGGTGGGTTCAGGGCCCCTCCTGAGGCCTGGGGGCTCAGGTTGGGGGAAGGAAGGGCTGGGAAGAGAACAGGTGAGTAGAAAAGAAGACGTGAGGGCAGAAGGTAAAGGAGAAAGGAAAGAGAATGGAGAAATAGAGGGAGAGAGAGGGGCAAAGGAGAGATTTGGAAGAAGGAAATATAGGAAAAGATGAAAGAACAGTGAGGGATGGGGAGAGAGGGTGGGAATATGGTAAAGAGGTGCAAGAGGGAGAGGGGGTATGTACAGAAATTAGGTGGAGGTGAACCCATTTACCAGCCTGTAAGCCCAGGCCTGCTTTCTCCTCTTCCCTAGTACCCATTCAGGAAGGCCCTTCGGAGGCCCAGATTCATTGGGACTAGGCTGAGGGGTGCAGGCTGGGGCCCTCAGGCCCTGGGTCTGGGGCTCTGCTTTGCACCTCCCTCTCTCCCTCTCATGTGGTGGTTTGTACTTCATCTTGTTTGCAGGGCGGCTGGGCCTGCTCTCGGGGTTTAATGATCTGTGCCATTATTTATAGCTTTGCGCGCCGAGAAACACACTGAATTTATCGCTTGCTTCTATAAATAACCCTGGCAAACGGGTGCCCAGGGAGGAGGGCTGGAGGGGGAGGGAGAAGCAAAGAAAGGAGAGGTAGGGGGTAGGGCAGAGGAGGTGTCTGTAGACTCTGTCCCCCAAACAGGGTGATGTACATGCTCAAGGACAGCGGAGGCTGGCAGGACTGTTTAAGTGTGGGTGTGTGTCTAAGGGCAAGTTAATCTAAACAGGACAGTGATGAGGGGAGTGATTGCATGTTTCTGAGGGCATATGTGAATTGTGTATGTGTTTGTCTCTGGTGCCATGGTGGTGGTGGTGAGGTTGGAAAAGCACAAGGCAGCCCCAAGGAATGGCGAGTCTGTAAATGGATGTGCAATAGCGCTGAGAGGCAGCAGTGACGAGAATCAGACTCCTTTCTCTATGGTTGGGGTGACAGAAAAAGACTACAGTGAGACTTTTTTTCTCAGAATGCAATGGCAGGAGGAAGAAGTGAGGCCTAGGAAGCAGGCTGCGTATTTGTCTGTGTGTCAGGCTGGGCCTGAGGAGGCTCCTAGAGTCTTATAGAGCAGCTACCAGAGACGCCAGCTCCAAGATCCAGAGGGACCCTGGCTTTGGGCATGGCGGATGGAGAGATGGTGGTAGGGGTTGTGCACTTGGCTGTAGCACTCCTCAAAGGACCCTGTTGGCACGTTCTGACCCACTCCGTGGGGGACCGCTTAGGCCTGCCTGCCCATGCAAAACAAAGCCTTCGCCCCTGCCACGGGTTCCTCAACTCCACCCTCAGCACTGCCCAGGACAGGTCTTGGGGACTGGGAGCCCTGGCACTGCTCAGCCAGAGGGCAGTTGTCCTGCCTCCTCCGTCCCTGCCAGCCTGCAGTCTCCTTCTCAGCACTTGACACAGAAATGGCTGTAGCAGCGATTAGCTCCGGGAAGCACTCTGCATCTCTAATGAGGACATTTGCATATATAACGAAGAACCTTCACAGGTGTTGGAAAAGCTGCCCTCCTTTCTTTGCTTTCTTCTCTCCCACCAGCTGCTGCCCTGACCTGTAGCTCTGGGGGTTGGGGGGAGTTCCTGCGCATTCAGATGGGAGATGTGACGAGGGGTCACAGGAGCAGGCAAGTTGCTGGAATTACCCTTTCTGGGTCAGAAACAGGCAAGGTGAAATCTCATTGTATCAGTGTTGCCCAACTGGCCCAGCGATGTGTGTACATGTGTGAACATGAGCCTGTGCACGTGCACAGATAGAAGGTCAAGGTCAACATGCCCATCTCTGCCCTACTGCGCTCAGCATGTGGTAATATACCCAGGTCAGTGCAAGTATGCATAACACATCCCAGGCTGCACCCATGCGATGCACCATGCACATGGCTGCCAGCACACGCTTCTTCACACTCATGCCCTGGCACCAGAGCAGGCAATTAGAGAAAAATGCACCTGCATCAATGTTTCCTCCATCCAAACAGGGCCCCCTTCCTCCCTCCTTTATTTTCTCCCTCCAAACTGAAGTGTTTCTCATGGTGTCAACAGCCTTTATTCAGGCCAGAAAACCACCCCCACCATGCTTATTCAGACCTATTAAGCACATGAGGCCATTTTTCTTTAAAAAAAAAAAAATGAGTAAGGGGGGCCCTTATACCCTTGAGTGGTATTGAAGAGGAAGAGAAAATGCCAAGGCCAGGGCGGCTGGTAGGACTGCTGGTTAGGAAGGTGGAAGGGTGTCTAGGGAGGAGCAGAGACTGGGGGCTAAAGTCACCACAAGGTCATTCTCAGGTTATCCCCTACAGCCTTGACTCTCTGGCTGCAGCTCAGCCAATCCCTGGCCCCTGAGGCCTCCTCCCGCCCTCCTGTTGGTCTTGTGGAACCGCGTGACAGTCCCCCTCTCTGGCAGCTGCCTGGGATGATGGATGCAGCTGCTCAGCTGTACCTGTTGGGGGACAGGGATTGCTCTGCTCCTAATTACCTCCTTCTAGAGCGGGGGCTGGGGCACTGGCTGTACGGCTCCTTCTTGCTCTACTGGGGCTGGGGCTGACACCCAGAGCTAGAGCCAAGCCTAGAGGCAGGCATCCCCTGAGCTGCTCTGGAGTGCTGGGGGACATGGGGGAACTGGCCTGGGGTGTGGAGATGGGGAGCACTTCTGGGAGGCTGATAGAGGGAACAAAAGCACAGTGATGTTACCACAGCATCGGTAACCTGGGAAGCTGGGATAAGACTTTGAATAAATGACTTTTCTCCAAGTCCTTCCCACAGACTCAGGTTAAATGTCAAGGAAAACTTCCTGACAGTCAGGGACGAGGTGCACTTGAGCAAAAGACAGAAATGTGGAGGCAGAGGTTTGAAAGACTTCTTAGCAGGTAAATGAGATCATCCTTTTCCTGCCCAATGGGAGGCTCAGGGTAAACAGCTGCAGAGGAAGTCAGCTGGCGTTAGAGGGGCAGGGCATGAGGATAAGCTTGGAATGGTTTCTTGGAAGGGTATGGTTGGGTGATTCTGAACTAGATGTTTGAGGAAGTTGTCACAGGTCAGTGCGGGAGGCTCTCTGTCTGGGCTGGCTTGGGGAGGGACAGGGGAAATCTCAGGATTATAAAGATGGCAGAACTTCAGACTTCTCCATACAGGCACTAAGGTCTTGGAGGCAGACTTGTGCATTCAACAATTCACCAGTGCAGCAGATGCCTAGGGGTTGTGAGTGCCCAGGATGGAGGTGGGCAAAGAGAGGGTGATGAGGGAATGGGACCTCTACAAGATTTGTTCTGTCTCCAAGATCTTACGAATCCCCAAGTTAGGATTGTCCACGGGTTTTAAGATGAGAAACCAGGGCAGAGTGAGCAGAGAGCTGGTGAATAGCCCCAGGAATCCTGGCTGCCATCCCTTTTCCTTGGGGGCAGTGGTTATGATTGTGTGGCTATGATATTCATTAATACCACAGGTCACAGTAACACAGCCCCACCAGGATTCATTAGTTACAGTGCCTCCTTGTTTGGAGGTCTCTCAGCTGAGGGAAGAGGGGAAAGGTGTGGCATGAGCCCCTTGGTACTCTGGGTCTCAAAGGAGGACAAAAATAAAACAGCTGTCCCAGTAAGGCAGGTCTTCGCATTACTTCAGTCACAGCTTATAGTGAGAAGGGTAGTGGGCAGGGAGGCAAGGGACAGGTGTCTCCTAATGCCCCGCAGTGGCCCCTCATCTAAATGTTTCCCCATCTCAACTTTGTCTCTCCAGGGCATCTCCTCTTCCTTTCCACATTTGCATGGGTCTCAGTTGGTTGACCGGTCTTCACAACAGTGCCCCCACCTCCCACCACCCAATTTCACTGCCTGTCTGAGTTCCTGGTCAGCCCTCCCCCACCCCCACCCTTGCCCTTTCACAGTGGCATGAGATTTGGGGAAAGTGTCAGATAAGGAAATGCTCACCCTGTTCCTGATGCGTGTGCGTCTCTGCTTCTAGGAGGGTTTTTTCATGTACACGCTGGGGTGCAGGCCCGCAGAATGTCTGTGAGGGTGGCAACGCTCTTGCCCATTCAGGGTGGTTATGAGAGGGAGACAGAAGGGGCGGGAAGCTGGCTATCCATCATCTCCCTGCCAGAGCAGACCAGGGTGGTTTTGTGAAACCAGGCTTTTCTGATCTTAGCATCATGCTTATGTGTGCATGCACGCGTGCACGCACACACACACACACTCACACACACTCCATGCATAACACACACACTCATCCCTACAGACAGCACACTGATACCCAAACTGACAAGCTGGGGGCCTCAGGTTTTCTCCCAGATAGTCTCCTCTGTGAACTCCTTCCAGGGCAAATTTCCTAATAAACTTCCTTGCATGGGTCCCTCTCCTACCCCAGATGAAAACCTTCCATGACTCCCTGGTGCCCATGGGTGAGGCTTAGACTCCCTAGCCTAGCATTCAGGCGGATCTGATCTGGTCCCAACCTGACTTCCCAGCCTGGTCTCCCATAATCCTCCAACAGGAATATCTTCCTCAAGAAGATGGGTCAAATGCACTTATATTTTCTCCTTCTGCATGAGTCACCAGGGGATGTGCCCTCTTCCCACTCACATCTCTATTGGGTTAGGTCCATCTCCTTCAGGGGGCCTATTTGACTGCCTCAGCTTACAGCAAGCAACTTCTTTCTTAGCTGGGTCCTTGACATTTGAAGAATAAGACTTTCTACAGGTTGGGGTAGAAGGACACTTTCTCCCCATTTTTAAGCCTCTCAAGGCAGGTTCGTATTTATTCATTTTTATTTCCCTGGTGCCTGGCATCTGCATGTGTAACAGCTGAGAGCCTGGCTCCCGTGAGGAGCATCCATCTGAATTGGATCAAGTCCCTGCTCTGGCTCTTCCTGGCTGTATGACCCTGTCTGAACAAGCAGCTTACTCTCTCAGGGCATCAGTTTCCCAATGGCACCATGAGGATGTTAGAAGTTCCTACTCTAAGATTCTGTAATTTTGTGGTGGTAAGAATAGAGATAGATGCACAGACAGCACCTTTCACCATAGACACAGTAAGGAGGCTGGGGTGGTAATTAGGTCAAAGGCAATTAAACTCAAGGACCCAGAGAGTTCCCCTCAGGGAGATTGGTGTCAGGTCTAGATAGATCATGTGATCTTGGACCACTTCCTTTACCTCTTACACCCTCAGTTTATTTATATGAAAACTAAGATTAATTTTGCAAGTTTCTTTGGAGCGTTAGAGACGATTCAGTAGGTGGAAGATAAATTCATGCACACAATCTGTACCGGGACTCAGCTATTTGGGGAGTTGTGCCTGGGTCCCCCTCCCTTCTGCTTTCTCTTTGTGTGGGATCTGCTGTTTCTTTTTTCCTTTATTATTGCCTGGGAGAACCCATCTTTATCTCTCCTCCAATCAGCCCAGGGGGCGGCATTGGCATCAGGCCTTAGTGGGGTCCCTAATCCGTAGCCTGCTGGAAGGGTCTGGGCGGCAGAAGGCCCCAGTGAGCTTCCAGTCAGTTCCTTTACTAGATCTCCTATGCAAATACTGCTCCACAGACATCACAGGATTTCCCACCACCCCAGATTCCCATAGTCCCCACTACCCTGCCTCCAAGACATCCTGCCCCCCATCTGACCCAGACCTCTGGATCTCTCCCAGCCTGAGACATGTCCCCCTTGCCTCATCACGCTTCTCTGAGAATACTGAGGCTGGAATTGTCCAGAGGCCAGTAAAATTCCTCAGAAGTGTGAGGAAGGGGGAAGGTCCTCAGTGAGGGGAGACCCTTGTCCTATTTTATGGCCTCTGACTCCCTTTTGCTTCCCATGTCATTCCTGGGAGAGGTTAGATGAAGGCCCCAGTGTGTACCCCCAAACCCCTGTGCCCCAGCCTCCACAAGACCTTAGAGGCAGGAAACTTTCTTTTCAGGTAGTTCAAGGGGACCTGGAGTATGTTCAGGGGATCACAGAGTCCGCCTTCCCAGCCCCTCCCCACTCTGTGATCTCCAAGGACCTTAGTGCATCCAGATTGGGGAGCAGCTGCTCTGTTTACCATGTAGGTTTATCCCACTGATGCCTCTCAGCCCAGGGCTCTTGAGGGAAAAGGGGATGGACTGTGGGAAAATCGAGGGAGAGGAACCAAGCCCAGCTTTGGAAGGAGGCGGGTTGGTGACTTTTCCCCTCCTTGGAGCAGCTGGGAGGATCTAGTAGAGCCTAGAGAAGGTTTCTACCGGGGAAGGAGGATCCTAGAAAACAAGCAGAGGGGGCAGAGAAGGGTCAGCAGTTTGTGGGGGGACTGAAGTTGCTGGAAGTGAGAGTTAGAGCCAAGAGCAGAAAATGCCAGTTGGGACTCTGTGAAATTGGTTTGGTTGTGAATACAGACATCGGGATCACTGTGAATAAGTGTGTGAGGGTGTTGGAGGCTGAGGCTGAGCCTAATGTTTCACTTTTATGACTGGGGCTGGCCTCTGCTTGTGGGAAGCCCAGAGAAGGAAGAGGGTTGGGCAGTCACACGGCACTTGCCTCTGACCAGGGGCTGGCGTTTCCTGGCTTTCTTTTGCTCTTAGTTTCCCGGCCACTCTCGATCTGATTGAAAAATATATACTCTCCACTCTCCACAATCTCCTATGTTCTCTCCAACTCCCATCCCCGCTAAATAGTTATATATGAACTTTGACCCCGGGAATCTGCTTAGGGGGAGCATTTTGGTAAAACATGATAGAGCCTCATAAAGAACTCCAACAGCTTGCAAACAGTCTGTGCTAAATTGCCCCTTCAAGTGAAAATTAAAGCAAATGTCTGTTTTATGGCCGTGTTTTCGTGGGCTGCAGCTATGGCAGGAGCGTGGGCGGCTCAGAGCTGGGAAGTATACAGAGGGTAGAGGAATTCGGGGTGGTGTATACCCGAGCAGGGACAAGCTGCTCTAAATGGAGGCCGTCTGGTCCACTACTGCATCTCTCCTTGCTTCACCCTTTTTTCTGGGCAGAAAGGGTATAGAAATAACCCTAGCCTCTGAAAATCTCTTCAGGTCTCCTCCTCTCATAACGTGGTTTTGAAGAGTTCTTGCTCCTTGTAGGGGACTCGTCTCCTCCAGCACCCGTGGCTCAAGCCCTGGGATCATCTTGGCCAGGGACTTGACCTGGGGTCTGACACCCCCAGTTTCTTTGGCGGGCATTTGGGGTTGCTGCTAGGGCAGAAGGAGGGACTGCTGCTCAGGTCCAGACCACTGCCCACACTCGCACTGTTATCTCCAGACTCAGTCCACCTTTGGGTATTAGGATTCTGAATGAGACTGGTTTGAAAAGAGGTTCTAAGGCGATGATGATGATGGTGGCGGTGGTGGCGGCGGTGAAGGAAACCACCGATCTACCCTAATCCTTCATTGTACAAGTGAAGAAACTGAGGCCCAGAGGGGACATGTTGGGGAAGATCCTTGGATTGGGTGCAAGGAAATTTGGGCTCTGCTTCTGACCCAAGTCATTTCTCCTCTCTGGGCCTCAGTTTCCTCATCTATAGAACTAGATCAGATTCCATGAACTCCAGGGTGCTTTTCAGGCCTGTGAAACCCTAGAGAAATAAGTATATAATAATGACAATGACAGCCCATGTTTATAGACCCCTAGGATGTGCCAGATCCTAAGTGCATTTTCCATGGGTCATCCCATTTAAGACTCAATTTTATGAGATACCGTTATTCCTGTAAGAACTCTAAGGCACTGAGCAGTTAAAGAACTTGGCTGAGGTCTTTCAGTGGCAGGTGGAATTTGAACTCTGGCAGTCTCACTCCAGGGCCTGGGCACTCAGTTATTACTCAGATGAGGACTGGATCGAGGTCACCCAGCTGGGGAGTGGGTGCCCAACCCCTCTGACCCCTGGGTGCCCAACCCCTCTTCTCCTTCCCCTGGACCAGGCTGCCTGTCCAGCCTCAGGCTGTCTGAGGCTGCTGGAGTCTGCTGTATTTGGGGCCATGAAGTATAATGCTCAGGGCGCACCTTGGAGAGGGAGATTTCAGAGCTGAATGAGGCTTTTTGAGGGAGGCTTTGAGAGGCTGAGAAGAGCTTTTAGGTATATTATGAGGGACTCCAGGAAGCTGTGAGGGTTCTTGAACAAGAAACAACTGTACAATATTATATAAAATCCCCTCCCTGCCCTTCACCCAGTGGCTGTCCACCTACGAGATCCTGCAATAGGGTAGCTGGACTGACCCAGCCTGAAAAGCCACCCAGTGACATCACCCTCACCCCCATGCCTGTCCCTTCCACCCTGGTTATTCCAGCCTCTTCTTAGGGGCTTCACTGCTAGAACTGGATGTTGGATCTGGCTTCCTCCTCAGAAGACAATTTATGGCGACATGTCGGAGACTCTGTTTTAATGAAGTTGCAAAAGTAGGTTAATGGGCTGTGGGTGTTTTTCATTCCCCTCCCCCTGCCCCATCTCCACCTCTGGGTAGATGAATGATGCCTCTCCCAGCATGATGCAAAGTCAGCCTGAGGATCTCAGGCCTGGACTCACGAGCTTACACATCTCTTCCTTGGCCTTCCGCTCAACTCCTTAGCACCCCTCCCTGCTGCTGAGAAGGTGCTCAGAGTATCTAGTGCCAATCTTTCCTGCTGTCACTGTGGCCCAGAAGATGCTCCAAAGTCTGGACCAGGACAGGCAGCCTGGTCCAGGGGAAAGAGCATGGCATGTTGAGTGGGACCAGGGCAGGGGCTGGATGGAGCAGGGTGGGACCCTGGGGAAGAAGGAAGCTAGAGTTATGGATAATGGACTTCTTTTGGATTGGAGAGGCTTGGAGGTAGAAGTTTACCAAGCATGGACCTGGAGATCTCTGTAGGTTTTGCGGGGAGGAACTGAGTTTCTGGGAGCCTCTCCAGTTGCTGTCCCTGCCCCTCTCATTCATTTCTGTGTCTCCTGGTACTGTGCCTGATACACGGCTGCCTTTGCAAATGTTTGCTGAGCGAACGATGAGTACGAGAGTGACTGAATCTTCCTTTCCTACCCCCAGTCTCTGGGGATAGAACTCATCCTCACCCATGTTCACCTCTGAAATGGCCCTCAGCCTGTTCCTGCTTGGGACCCCTTCCCTTCCTACCTTTCTGCTCAATCCTTGCTTGACCCTTCCATCTCTCAGAGAGTTCCATGATTAAGCTGCAAAAGCAATTCTCCATTTGTTTGCCTGGGTCCAAGAACTGGATATGTCATCCCTGGAGGATGACAGGAGAATGGTCTATAGTTTTTTCCTCCAGATTCTCCTCTGCTTCAGCAACACCCAGGCTGGGCTCTAAGATTAAGATGAGAGCTCAGAGCCTGGCTGTTGTTGGGAATGCATACCTAGGAGGACCATTCTGCTGCCTAGGTCCCTGTCACCAGTCCTTCCTTGCCACAGAAAGCCGGGGGCATGCACAGAAGCTGGCCTCCAATCACTCTCTGGGAACCAAGGATCCTTCTGCACTTCCAACTGCTTGTTGTCAACAAACGCGGCTGGGGGCCAGGGATTGGCACCTGAATACCAAGATAGGATGGAGCAGGGCCTCACTGCCCTGCAACTTCTGATTATCTCCTTCTTCCGGGAACCTGGGCCACCTCTGTCCTTACTCCATCCTCTGGCTTCTCTGGGCCCAGGCAGAAGTACAGGTTTGTGGCCTTTTAGATTAACCCTATAGAAGACCCAGAGAAACCCCACCATAATCCCCAGGGCAACTCCATGGTAATCCCTACAATCTTACCTCCAGCATCCAGAATCTACAATAACAGCCCCAAACCCTACAGTAACACCCAGAACCACCTGGCCCAGGCAGTGCTGCAGTCCCACCCCAAAATGGCACGGGAACCTCAACCCAGCTCCCCACAGGAGTGCCTCTGCCTTCCAGGCTGGCCTGCTCTGCTCGCCCCCAGTGTGCTGTTTTCTTTCCTGACCAGACAGGACATTCTCTTTGAAGACTCCAGTGCCCTCCTCTACCTTGCTCCCCACTCAGTTTCACTGTGGCCAAGGGAAGGCCGGGTTCACAGGGCTCGATGTGGGTCAGTCTGGGTCCAGTAGAGGGACCCAGTTGTTTGCCACCTTGTCAGGATGTCTGAGGAACTCAAGCAGGAGACCTAGAGGTTAGACTTTGGGAGGCCCTGCCTGAATCAGTGCAGTTTTATTCAGAGATAAGCGAGCAGAATGAGGATGCAACTTATCTTTTACTCAGTCCCAGCTGAAGGCCTCCTCACCTGAGATGCTGGGGAAGGGGTCTGTGAGGACAACAGACCAGATGGCTCCTAGCGGGCCAGGAAAACCTAGAAGCCATGATGGTTTACACCCAATATGGGAATCCTGGGGCTTCTGTGGAAATTTCCACCGATGAAGAGAGATGGGATTGCTGGGTTCCCAGGACCATGGGAACTAGACACTATACATATGTACATGCATCTACTGTACAGAACTATTTCAGGTCTGGGTCGGGGGCAGGTATGGGAGGTGAAGATGAGGGTAGGGTTGGGAAATGACAATTCAGAGGGAGGACACAGAGGCTGGTCACCTTGGTCTGATGGAAGAGGAGACTCGTACCCAGGGCTGACTTAGGAATAGCTGGAGTGGGTTGTTCAGTACAGGAAGGAATAGGAAACTGCAACCAAGGGTTTCAAGTCAGGAGGGCTTCATGGAGGAGGAGAGTGGGCAGCAGGATTGGAAAAGAAGAGCGAGGTAGAGTTGGGGAGGGTTCTGGTTGGGGATTCTGAAGCTCTACAGGGGAAGAGGACTGTGAGGTGGTTCCTGGGCAAGCTGAGAGTTCAACCTGCAGTCACCAGAGGTTGGAATCTCTGGATATAAAATCGTAAGGAGAATTAAACATGGAGTCAGGAGGCTTACGGACTCTAGGCTTTTCTCTCAAGCCTTGACCTGGAGCAATTCACGTGCACTTTTAGTGTCTTTTTTCTCTAATCTTAGGGTATAAGAACATCGAGCATCCTTGACTTTTTTTTTTTTTAAAAGCTTCTGACAGGTGAAAAAACTACTTGGGAGGAGGCTATTTGGACCCATGTTTTAATAAAGCAATGTCATTCTTTCCCTGATATGTAAGGAGGCAAGTTCCGATGGGGACTTAGACAGCGTTCTAGTCCTAGCTCTGCCACGAGCTGGTCCCTTTTATAAGCTGCAGTTTCCCCATCTAGGAAACAAATAGAGTTGCACTGGCTGATCACTCAGGGCCCCATCCTCCACTTGATATTTGCTTAATAATTTTCAAGGTCCTTATAAGAATCAAATGAACTAATGAATGCTGAGAAACTTTGCCAAAACGTAAAGCATGCTCTCATCGTGAGGGGTTGAGGGGCTGCCTGAGGCTAGAGGGAAGGTGCTTTGCCTTGGGCTATGGGCCACAGTCCACTGGGGCTGCGACCCCCGCAAGCAAATGCAGGGAGCCTGGCTCAGGTTGATGCCACCCCCTTCCCATAGCTATGCCTTCCCCCTTCCCAGCCCAGCCCAGGCTCTGGGAACCAAGCCCTGCTGAAGTTGGGGGTGGGGCTCCCAGAGGAAGGGGCAGAGGGGGTGGGAGCCTCCCTTCCAAGTGGCTCCGAGCTGGAGCACAGCAATTACGCAGGAGGATTTATGTCCCTTTGCCTTTAATCGGAAACTCCGTGTCAAGAAGAAAAATCTGCACTGTCCTCCGGCCCAGCTTCCTGCTTTATCATTATTATTGGAGGAAGGTTGATTTGGAAACTTAAGGAAAAGTGGGATTGGGGGTGGGAGCCATCAGGGAAGGGGAGGCGTGGGGCAGAAGGGTGGCCTTCCTACTGTTTGTTCTGGTTTGTCACAAGAAGGGAACAAAGGACAGGACAGGGGCCGGGGTCCTGGAGGGCAGGTGAGAAGAGCCTAGAGGGACACTAGGGGAAGGTCAGGGGCTAGGGGGGTCATGGAAAAAAGAAGTGTCCAGGAGCTGGGGGGATACCAGGAGCAAGGGAAAGGGTGGGTGACTGTAGGGGACAACCAGGGGTTGAAGGGACTTGGGGAGAGAAGAAGAGAACTGGGGCTCCTGGTGGAGGAAAGGGCAGCGGGGTGCTGGAGGGACACTGTCAGTGGGGCGAGTGTAGAATGGCCATGGGGGCTGCCAGGGGCTCCCAGGGGATGCTGGGGGAGAGGGAAAGTGGGGGATAACCAGAGGGGACATAGGGTGAGGGGAAGAGGAGGGCTAAGGGTCATGGAGGGAAGAGGCAACCAGGGGCTGGGAGAGGGAAGGTGGTAACCAGGATAGTCAGGGGCTGGGGCTCGTGGGGAAAGCTCTACCTGCTGACCTGCCCCAGGGAAAGCCACTTCTCCCCTGGCCCACTCACCACCCATTGTCTCCTGGTTTCCTGGGTGGAGGGGCTGGCCTCCCACAAAGCCCCAGGTGTCCCCCTTCCACTTTGGGAGCTATTGCTCCAGGCGATGGGATGTAGTGACTGGGAACATGCTGAGGGGAACGCTTTGACTCTCAGGCTCTTTCAAGGACTGGAACAGAAGTGTCCAAGGGGGAGAGGCCTGCGCCCTGGGAAGGAGGGAGATCCAGGAGAGAAACCACCTGTTCTAGCATCTCCCACATCCCTGATGGACGTCCCCCTAGTGTCTGCCCTGTCATCCCTCTTGTCACCAGGACTTCACTCTGGTGTGTGGAGAGGCACTGGCTCTCGAGTCAGTCCCTGGTGCTGACATCTGTGTGCACCTCCGTGAACCTCAGGTTTATGCCTGTAACATGGTGACGATAATACATACATGAAAGTAATATCTACACGTTGTCAGGATTAGAGACAATTAGGTAAACGTATCCAGCGTGTAGAAAGCCTTCAAAAGACACCATGCCCATCTGTGCCCAATACATGCAACTTTTTTTTTCATTTACAAAGCCCTGATGAGTTCTCTATGCCTTTCCTCATTTGATCCTCATGACAGTTTAATGAGGGAGCCTGGGTAGGTGTCATTATCCTCGCTAGTGATGAGAACCCTGGTACAGAGCCCCTGAGTGACTTGCTCAAGGTCACACAGCACATTACTGGAGGCAGCTGGGTAAAACAGCCCCATAACACAACGTAAGGGGCTTGAAGACCTTCCCCTGGGTCTCTTTCCTCCATCCTTCCCCTGAGGGCCCCACACTGAGCCCCTTGTCCCTGGGATCCAGGTCGAGTTTGGGGTGCGCAGTGGAGTGGCTCTGCTTTCCCATCCTCCTTCAGCCTGGGGCATGCCCACTGTCACGTGCCTCCTCCCCAGCTCAACTAAGAGGTTTTATAGCCGTTTACGAGCAATTTCTGTCCATATATCACCGGAGATATATAGCCAGGCAAATATTAGGGACCCAAGCGGAGGTTTTAAGAGGCGAGTTTTACTGCTGCTGAAAGAAGGCGTGATGGACAGCCTGCGGAGACCCACCTCCCTCTCTCATACGGCCGGGCGGTGGCAGCATGGACTGGCGTTCAGCCGGGAAAACTGTCTGTGAAGCCTGAGTGTCATGCTGGCACCCAGAGAGGTGCCCCGGTGGAGGCTAATGATCCAAGGATGGGTCCTGGTCTTCAGAGAGCCGTGGGAGTGGGTGGGGAGACCAGAAGTCACGGGCTGGCTTGGACAGAACTCTCCAAACCTGAGCAGGAAGACACTGAGTTCCAGGGGATTCGATCCACAGAAACATGGATTGAAGTGAGATGCCAGGAAAACACTGCCCCACGTGGGCCACTGGAAGAGACTGCTGCATTGGCCCTTCACTGAGTCTTTAAAAACTGGATCTGAACAAGGAACCCCCTGGCCAGAGGCAGAGGGTTGTACAACACGGCCTTTACACCATTGGGTCCTGCCCAGTGATGAAGGTGTGCAGAGGAGGTCATCTTTGCCCTCCTTTGTCACTCGTCCCAGGGCCCAACTCACCTGGCCCTTGCCCTGTGTGGGCTGCTGGGTTTGGGTGGGCGCAGAGGGGTGAAGAGAGCCTTCTTGGCTTTTAGCATATGGTGAGAAGATGTCCCGGGGAATCCTCGCTCCTGATTTAAGTGGCTCCGACAGCTTTATGGTGCCTCCTCGAGTGAGCCCCCAACGTTGGCCATTTAACTTTTTAGCGTCGTTTAACGCTTAGGCTCCAGCAGACAGGCAGGCCCCTCGGCCCCAGAGGCAGCAGCACTAAATCAGGACACTCTGAGGCCCCGATAAATAATTTTTACAGGGCACGAAGCCCATAGATCACCAGTGGGGGTGGGGGGAGAGTGGCTGTGATATTTCAACCAGTTGTCATATATGACTACCCCGTGCTCTGATCCAGGTCGTCCACATGGCAGCTGGCTTCACAACCACAGTCAGCTCCAGGGCCCCTGACACAGGACATGGGAGGGGTGATTGGGAGATGGTGCCTCCAATAACCCCACAGCCAGCAGATGGCTTGGGAACTCACAGTCTGCTCAACCTGCCCTAGTCTACAGAGTGTGGGTCCCCCAATCCGAGGTCCCGCTGGCACTGGGAAAAGGGAGGGCTCAGGGCAAGGTAGGCAGAAGTGAAGGGAAAGAAATTTCTGGAGCCAAATGGTCACTCTTCAGACCACCTTCCTTGTTCCCCAAACAACTGCAAACCTGAGAGCCCATGAGAGAACAGTATGGTGCATGCAGCCAGAGGGAAAAAGGCGGCACTAAGGGATGGAGGGAACATGCACGGAGTCAGCTCTGTGCCATTCTAGTGAAAGAGGCAGAGCAGCAGAGAGAGAGGTGTCAGGGGAGGTAGAAGGAGAAAGACAGGGACAGTGGGGAGGGGAGGAGAGGGACAGAAAAGTAAAGACGGAAAGACACAGAAAGACTCAGAAAAAAGGAGATGGAGGCAAGGGGAGACAGACAGAAACCACCCAGAAAGGACACTTTAACAGTCTTTTCCTATAGCCTGATACCTAGCCAGAGAGATGGTGGTATGGACAGGCCCAGGGAGGGGTGGCATGTGTGCTAGGCCCGTTGTCTCCTGCGCCAGCTCCACGCTGCTCCCTACCCACCCCTCCCCTCAGTGCCCTTGCCCCGTCCCCTCATCTGTAAGATCCTGGGATTTGCAGGGACACTTAATCCATATGGAGCTGATTCATTCCCATCTAAATCATCTCCATGAGCCTCCCTAAGAGCCCTCTGATGTGCCAGCCGCCATTCCTCTCCCCCGGCAGTGGCGGGCTGGGGGCTGCCAGTAAACAAACCTCAGCCGCCATCCATCCATCCCAGCGTCGTCCATCAGTCCCGCCGAAACCATTCATCTCCGCACCCCTGCTTCCCCCACCTCAGTCCTCCAATCCTTCCATTGGTCTGTCTGTCCCTCTGTGTGTCCCCTCCTCCTCATGCCCCTCTACTAGAACCTCTTCTGCTCTGCCTTATTCTGGGTAGGATCTTGAGAGGTCATCTCTGCCACCCCTCTGCCTGCGGACAGGAGACTTACGTTACCCCTGGTGCAGCAAGATGGGCTGTCCTGGTTCACCGCCTTCCAAGAAGAGAGGCCTTCTGGTGGTTGCACTGTGTATCATTGACAACCCACACTCAGGAAAGTTCTTTCTTCTGTCTGGCATGTGTATCTAAGATTCACGTAAGACCACGTGTCTGGACATGGGTGAGGATAAGATTATTGGGTTCTGTGCAGGCGTGAGAGCCTCCAGCATTTGTGATGTGTACCTCTATGGGTTAGTGTGGTATATGGAGTGCAAGACCAGTAAACAGCCCTTCTTCTCCCCATCTCCCCCAGCAGAGTCCAGCCCAGCACGTAGTAGGTGCTCCAGGTTTAGTTTACTGGCCATGATCTTGTTTATTAGCTCCAATGAGTCCAGTGACCTCACATACATCCCAGAGAGTTTTCAGAAGAATGACACAGTAGATCTGATACAGGGCCCAGATCATGGCACCTCTAGCCTGGCAGGATTTGCAGGAAACACTAAGGAGTATCTCTCATTTCTGTCCTCCCACCCAGACTTCTTAGCCTAAGCCTGGGCGTTGAGCTTGCACAGACAACTTTATGCTGGCAATAATGGGGCTGAGGAAGAGGAGAATGAGCAGGGTGCTAGCGGTAACTTCCACGTCACCAAAGCAGAACCCTCACATGTCGGGGAGGCCCTTATGTTTTACATACGCCAATTAACAGGGGGAGGGGGTGGGGGTCATTGCTGCTCCATCCCTGGCCTTATGCATGGTGGGGACTTCCACGGCACCAAAGCAGAACCCTCACATGTCGGGGAGACCCTTATGTTTTACATACGCCAATTAACGGGGGGCGGGGGTCATTGCTGCTCCATCCCTGGCCTTATGCATGATTGTACTTCCCCTCTCAGGTCCTCATGTTAGCCTTGGAGTGGTAATTCTGGGGGGAAAGCTGGGAATCTGCTAGCTCCTCAGGAGAGGAGGCAGGGGCAGTTCTGGTCCCATCTCAATTACTCCATCCACAGCACCAGCTGGGGAACAGGTCTGTCTCTGGAGTAGAGAGTTTGGTCAGACACTAGTAACCATTCAGGCATGAGCGAAAGAGTTTAGAGTGGTGAAATCGGAGTCACAAAGGGTGATGGCAGCATGTATGACAAGTGGCACAGTAAGGGAGAGTGGGAGAGGCAGAAGAAAGAGAGGTAGAGAAGATGGGTCTTCAGATGCCCTGAGCAGCTGGTGTCCCATCACTGCCAGCCCCTCTCCAAGACCCAGGACGCCTTGTCGAGCACCTTACCTTCCTCAGACCAGACCGGGTAGAGAATCTCACTGTGGGAGTCCCAGCCCTCCCTTTTTTTCTCTGCCTCCCCACACTATTTGCCAACACCTTTTCCCCTTGTCATTAGTCCCCTCCAGGGAGCCACTGTGAGTACACAGAACAGGTGAAGCTTTTCCAGCTGCCATCCAGCTGTAAGGATCCCTGACCTTGCCCCGCCCCCCACAGAAGTAAAGGCTCTGATTCTAGACCAAAAGATGAGAAGAGTGGGGTGCGGGAGAGAGGGGCCGGAGGGAGTCATGGGGAAGCTAACCACTTGCCCCAGTTGTGTGAACATTTGTGTGGGAGGGGAGGGGCCTGCAGGTGGCAAGGCCCAGCTTAAAAGTGATAGAGTGCTTCTTAGTTCTCTGAGCTAGAGACATATGGGGTATATAAGACCAAGTAAAATGAGAAATTATTGCCTAAGAGAGAGAGAGGACACAGGAGAATAAGAAAAACTTCACAACAGGGAGATCCAATGCCACCTGCCCCCATCACCATAGTGACCTGATCCATCTGTGCTTGACTGGATCAAAGTCTGAGGGGGAAGGAGTCCTGAGAACTGACCTCCAGGACCTCCAGGGGAAAAGCTGGTCTCCCAGAGATATATTTCCCCAGTGTTACATAGAGCAAGGGGAGCGGGGCACAGCTGCTTGAATGCTCGAGGTGGGACAGCTGGTGGAGCTTTTCCCATCTTCTTCCCTCCTCTCTCTCCATCCCTCCCCTCTCTCTAGTCCAATGGGGATCCAGTGCTCTCTTCTCCCATTGGCCTATCTCTCATGGTTCTCCCCAGCCTCCTGCACAGGGTCCTCCTCATCCACTCAGCAGCTCCCATCCTCCCTTGTCTCCTCCGAAACTTCTCTTCCTGCAAGAAGCCTATCAGGCCTTTTCTCTCCCTATGCATCACCCCTCCACCCGCACCCCTCCCCCCAAAAAAGAGTCTACTTAAACTTGTGACTGATACAAGCCCTTTTGGATCTATTTGCGGCCTGGAGCCTTTGTCCAGCAGGGTTTGAAATTTCTTTGGTCTATACATCCTCTATCATTCAACATCCATGTGTCCAAATTGGGCCGTGACCTCCACAATGCAGGCAAGGAGCCAAGGGTTCATCTGGTCACCAGCACAGCTCCAGGAGCAACCTGATTTTTGATAGAGTTGACAGCCCTTTTTCTGACTTCATGAGGCAGAAGTGTCTAGAAGGATGCCAAGGGGCCTTAGAGGACCACTGAGTGTGGCCGATGCACTTCCGCTGGGGAAGTCATCTCCTGCCTGCCACAGCAAGCAGTCACTGAGGCTGGACAGCAGGAAGGTCTTCCGAAGGCTCTTTAGGTTGAAGGAAAGATTTCCAGGTTTCAGTGAGCCTTTGAGGAGGGATGACCTTGACATTTCCAAGTTCTGAGGGAGCAGAGGGGTCTGTGAATCTGGAAAGGTTTACTTCTACCCTTGCAGGACTGACAAGAGGGAGAGCTACTTTCTCTTTCCAGAGCCCTGACGCATTCACTCTCAGTGCTGTCCCATTCACAATTTCTTAGATAATTGTTTGTTCCTTGGCCAGAAATCTGGTTCTTGAACATCCTCTCCTGTTCTTTCCATGATCTGGGAACCATCTTAGGGAACCAACTCCAGCTCCATCTTATGGAGCCAGAAGAACTGAGAGGCATTTCTGGACAGTGACATGGCAAACCTACCACGAGATGGGACTGCTCCCTTATGGGACTGTCCTCTTCTCTTCTTTGGATGTGAAGGGAAAGGATGTGATCCTAAGGGGAAAGGGTAGGGTTGACGAGAGCAGGGTGTGATATCAGCTAGAAGGGCACCTCCGCCCAGCCGGCCCAGATCCAAATGTGCACATGATGGAAACCGTCTTCACGGCCAAGGGCCCCTCCCTCCCAGGGAGAAAATCCCACAAGTGGGGAACATCTGGATCAAGCCGCAGCCTTGAAAGCTAAACATCAAAAGAGGGTTTCCGAGTGACCCTCCCCACAGGCCCTGCTCCAAGAGAAATTGCAGATCTTCCTGCTTGAAGCTTTTAAGTGTCACAGAACCCCTCAAGTTTGGGATTGCTCCTTATTCACGGAGACAGATGTCCCCGAGTGAGCCGGTTGGGTTTGATTACCCCCCGCGGGAGAGGGTGTGTGAGACCGGATCCTGGCTGTGTTGGGGGCTAGCCTGGGTTTTAAAGCTGTGATGAGGGGCTCCAGCAGTTCAGGCTGGGGGCTGGGGAGAGCAGGGACAGGTGGGCCTTTTAAAACGTGCCTACATCAAAGGTTTGAGTAGGCTCCCTTCCCAGCATCGGCGCCTCAGGGCAGGAAAGCAGTGATTTCATCACATAACTGCACGTAGGACATATCTCAGTCTGAGAACTTCTAGGGAATGTGGAGAGGGGAGGGAGGGTGCTCCCCAGAGGGGAGAAAAGGGCAAAGGGGGTTTCTCATTTCCAAAATAGCCTGCCCGGGCCAAGGAAAATGGGGCCATATGCTGCTTCCCTCCCATTCTGCCCCGTGGAGGGAGAGCTGGAGGGTGGGGTGCATTCTTCCAAGGTGGGGAGGAGGGAGCAGCTGCAGCAGCAGGATGTGGGAGCAGCATCTGGATGGAGAATGAAGGGGAAACAGAGGCATCTTCCTCAAAGGCAGAGCACGTAACTCCAGGAGACATTGGCTTTTCCCTCCCTGGTCCCCAGGCTCTTTCCAGGCCTAGAAATCAGAGAGCATAGCCATGGACAATCGTGCTGGCAGGGGGCTTGGACTATGTGGCTAGGGAGGGGTTAGGGAGGTGTCCCAGAGCCAGCTGGAATCCCAGTTCACATTTGAGTAATCTGCCTGCAGAATGAGTGAGAGCGAGTTCTGGGATGTTCACATCTCACTGTGACTTTGATTTAAGAAACCAGTGTTTTATTCTTGGGGTAAAAGGTGACCTTCAATTTGGAGGGGTGTAGGGAGAAGTACCATTTGCTTACAATTTACATTAGACCCTCTTTCCAGACACCTTGTAGCCCCTCTTCTCTCCCCTTTCCGCATAGAGGTTTGTGGATGTGCAGGTGCTCCGTGATGCCTGGATGTACCTCCACTGTTGCTCCTTCCCACACTGCTCGATAAAGATCTATTTACAGTTCTTTCCCCAATCTAGACTGCCAGCTCCTTAAAGGCACAGACTGCCTTATTCTTCCTGTGTTCTTAGTGCTGGCACAGTGCCTGGCAGAGGGTAGGTGCTCAGCCATGCTCCCTGCTCCATCTCCCAACTGGAGCTCATTCTCCCATGGCCAATGTTCTGGGGAAACAAAGGACAACCCACATAATGATTCTTAGCAGCCCAGAGCCCTCCGAGGGGCTACAAGGGCAGCTTCTAGCTGACTTCCTCAGGGAGTCTTTTGGGAGGACCCTAGCTGACAGCACTTTCTCTCGCCTCTGAAATTTATTGTCCATAAGGTTTACCTTCATAGTCACATTTATTGTGATTCTTTTTTAAATCTAGGATGGATATGTCTTTTTTTTCACACGAGACTCAGTGCTCTTTGGGATCAGACTCTTTTATCCCTTCACTTTACATGGCCCCCAGTGCCAGCACGAAGCGAGAGTTCAGTCAAGGTAGTTTGGCTGTTAACTGGCTGACCGTCTCCTCCAAGTGTTGGTGTCTCAATTTTGATATGGTAGCTTGTCTGGGGCTCTGATAGCTGAGCATTTGGGAGCTGCTTAGTTGGGGATGTCCTGGCCTGATGGGGTGAATAGGACACATGAAGGAGCCCTTATCTCAGTGAGGTGAGGACACGGGCTTGAATAACTCTGCAGGGTGAGAATGCTTGAGGGGGATGTTGTGGAAATGGCAGAGATCAGTGAGTTTTATTTAGAAAGACTCTTTGGGAGAGGGAGTTATGAAAGAAGTTGGAAGGAAAGAAGGGAAGGTCTAAGCAGAAGTTGAAGGGTGATATCCCCCTAGGATAGACTTGGCATAGGGCAAAGAGGCTAAAGTAGCTTTGCCTGTGGGTGAGGGCCCAGGTAGGAGCCTGGCAGGTCTTGTGTCCAGGAGGGGTCCCGGCAATGGTAAATACCCACTCTATATTCTGAGGATTGTACCCACCTCACCATGACCTGCTCCCATTCCCCCTCGAACTCTAGGCCAGATGGGATCCTATATCTCACAGTGATCTCTAGGCCCAGCCTAACCTGTGCTCTGGCAACATCGCCTGACACCAATCTCAGGTCAGATCAGCTTTGCTCCACACCCTCGAGGTCCTCTCTGGGGCTAAAGCTGCCTTTGAAGTTGATGGAGAGAAGATTGGTGAGCTGTGCGCTGAACCTAGATCTCCCAGCCGTCAATGAGGTGGGGAGGATATCCACTTTGAGCCCTTTTACAGGGCTGAGGTGTTGACACTTTAGTTGTCAAAACTTGAGTTTTTCATCCTTGAATGCTGTGTGAGGCTGACTGAATTGCCAGGCATCTCTGAGCTGGAGGGTAGCAGCATTGCTCAGCTCTACGGACCACCATTCACTGCACTCCTGGAGCACAACTCTAGGTGGTGCCGTTCACGTAGAATTCAGTGTGCATGACAGGCCCCTCCCACTCCAAGCTATGTGACAGGGGCTGCCATCATGCCCTTTTTGGGTCAGGGTTCTGTACAGCACCCCAAGCCGAGAAACTAGGAATGTTCAAGTGAGGCTGAGACAGAGAGATTGACAAAATGAGATCCAGAGTTTAAGTCCTCATGAGAAACCGGAGCTGCCTCTCAGAACCACAGGACCAAGGAGCAGTATGCAGTCTTAGACTAGGTAGCAGAAAAAAAGAAAGGACAAATTCCATCAATCAGAGAAGGAACACTGCCTTAGATTCCCAGATTGAAAAGGACAACCTGGATAACCTGTATGTAAGCCCCCAGCAGGGTTGGTGCTTAGTAGGTATGCAGTTATTATGGGAATGAGAATCAGTGTCTACATTCCAGTCTCTAGGTTTGGGGGTTCTTGGAGGCAGAAAGGCATGGGAATTTGCTGAAATCTGAAATGGGATCCTGACCCAGATGGGGGTCAGGAATTCGTTTCCTTCCCTTTTTCTCCTTCTTAGAGAAAGCTTAGTTCACTGTTTAGGATGAAAAATAACAACCAGATGAATGAAAGAAGGATCATCAGGAATGATAAATAATACGCTCCAGATGTGGCTTCAGAGCACAGCATCTGAATGAGCACTGCTGCCTCCACATAGTCACCTTGGGGGGAGATCCCTTATTCCAACAAGGCTGCAATGACACAAGCTTTTGTAACTCCTCTTTTGGAATAGTCTTCAGTATATGGGATTTGGTTTTCGAATGTCCTTATTGATGACAAATTTTCATTCTTTGCTTTTGGGAATCAGTCAAAAAATAGTTTATAGTTAATAATAGTTGTCTCGAATATTTTGTAAAATGGCCATAAAGTCCATTTTTAAAGGAGACTGCAAAAATATTTTAATCAGTAGAGGAACTTAGGAAATAAATATATGTCCTTTTTAGGTGGCTGCTTTGAAGGACAACCCTGGTTTGTTCTCCTGCATTTGTTTAAAGGAGCTAATCACAGATATATATCCCATGTTGTATACTATATAATTAAATAATGTATTATAATGTTGAAGGCTGTATGCTAACCACTTCCTCCTCCTTCTCTTGCTATTATGAATAATGCCTCTGACAATGTATATGATGCATTTGTTTTTGCCAAGGGAGGGAGGAAGTAGAGGCATAGGGCAGACTCAAGTGAGGAATCAGTACAATTATCCAGGGCAAAGTTTTGGATCCCCATCTACACTTGAGAGTTGCCTAAATCTGCACTCCTCTCTGGACTAGCTCTGTGTTCATTGTTTCAGAGGATTTGGACAACTGGCCAGAGTGTGAACAGCCCTTTTAGGGCAAGATTTATGTCTTAGCTTGGCTCCCTGTCATTCACCTGCAAAATTCATCACTGAAATCTAAGAGAAGGCACCTGCTGGTTCGTGAATTATGTTAAAATGTAATTTTCACAAAAATGGAGGGGGTGCGGACAAAATGAACCTACACCACAAATCTGTTTATAGCAGTTATTAGTTAACCTAAATGTAGAACTCTCCAGTGGAAGAAGTTTTCAGCAAGATTTCCTTTCCTGAGGGAAGATTAGGAAGAAATGGGTGGACACCAGATCAGGGAGACTGAGGGTCATTCTCAGGAATACTTACCTGCCTTGAGCAGTGGCGTCTCTGTCCATTTGAAAACTGCTGTCTCTGGGCTTGAGTTGGGTGTGTGTGGAGTAGTGGAGGAGGGATTGCCTGGGCTGAGGGGTTGAGGGAGGGATGGAATGACCTCCAGGAGGCCTAGCCAGGCAGAACGCTTTGTGCTCCTTTGCTGATAGACCAAGCTGCAAATCAGGAATTTATTAGGAGCTGAGACTCATTTTCCCACCCTTTATAGCCCTGACGACTCCGAGCCAAACTCTGGCAAGGGGCTTCCTCATGGTTTTAATTAGACAATTAATTTTTTATTGAGTCGTTTGATTTCCGGAGCCGATTTCACTCTCCCTCTTGTCTCCCACCTGCCCCCCAGCTGTGAACAGCCACAGGGAGACAGGAGGATTCAGGGAGAGTGCAGAGAAAAAAAAATGCTGTCTGCCTTTGAGGTGATATAGGCGTCAGGGAGTGGGGAGGGGGGCGGGAATCGCTCTGCCACCCTCAGCTGGTCTAGCACCAGAGACACTATCCAGAGCTCAGACCTGGGCTTGCAGGGCTTGCACAAAGCCTTTCTTAGCTACCCCTCCAAGCTTCTCCCAGGCTGTCCGGCTAATTAGTAACATGGCATGGGAGTGGGGGCAGGGAACAGTGCCGAAATACATTAGCAGCATTTCTGCGGTTAATCCTGGCGTGCTTGGAAGCTGTTTACCCTCTACCCAGGGATTAGGAACCTGTTTGAGTTAGAGGGGCAGAGAGAGGCCAGGGCTGGGGTCTGTCCCCCACCTGCTTTTAGGAGTTGGGGTGGGGGCGCTGAGCCAGCAGAAAAAAAGAAGTCTGAGAAACCTGTCTCCAATCTATCTCCCTTATTGATCTCCCTGCCGTCCAGCTGCTGGCCTGCTTTTGAATCTTGATCCTTTCCGCTCCTGCTCCACCCATGGCCACTGCCCTTGTTGTCAAATAACAACTTGACTTGGAAAGGTGGGGAGGAAGAGGTGAGGATGCGGTGTTTAGCAGTAGGGATACGCTGGGGTGCAGAGGGGTCCCATAAAGGTCATATGTGTTCTCTTGGAGGAGGGAGGAGTCCCCTCCTAAGTTCTGACCATCACCATACTCCACCTTGAAAGGAAGAGAAGGCTAGACTCTAGGAAGAACTTACTTTCAGTAGCAGAAACAAGTAGCTCCTTCTTCAGAGTTTCATGATATGGCAAGACCAATGTTTTATTGAGAGCAACGTTGCTCAGAGGCCTTGGAATTGCAGGGAGTGACAGGACTGTTTCCTCAGGTGTCCTGTTGGTGGGGACATTGTCACTTGTTGTTCCAGTACAAATATTCCTGAAAGTGTACAGACACACACACACACACACACACACACACACACACACACACACACACACACACACACACACACACACACACACACACACACACACACACACACACACACACACACACACACACACACACACAGCGACCACACTGAAAGACATCTGCAGACACAGAAGTGGGCTCTGAGGAGCCTCTGGGCACAGGGCTCTGGGGTCCTTGCAGGTCAAACAAGCCCCCGCAAAAGAAAAAAAACAGGTTACCATTCAAAGAGAGGGGCTCTGATGACCCTCCTCATCACCCATGTTCTCCTCTAGCCTGAGTGCAACACCAGCTTCTGTGAATGTGTGGACCCATCTGCCCCACCCCCACTGGGGGGCCCAGGAGAGCACAGACTTTCCTTGGGGCTCAGGACAGAAAGAAATAGCACAGATTTATACTAGATTGTGAAGAGCACAAAGATAAAAAGACCCAGAGATCAAAATGCCTCCAGAAACTCAGTGTGCAGACTTTTGGATCTAGGATTTGTTCTGTAAATAGATTTTCTTCTTTTTCTGGGAAAACTCACATTGAGTGATCCCTCTGCTAGGGCTCAAGGTAGTTCCATGCTGGGAGTGAGAGACAGCCCCAGGATGGGACTCTGTGAGACACAGTCCTGCCTCCTGCTGGAGGACACCTCTGACAGCCTATCTGCTAACTCTCAAGCTGTGCAGAATGGAATTCAGAAATCTGCAGAAGAAAGGGACAGAAAGGTTGTGTATGGGGTGGGGGTGAAGGCAGAGCAAGCCCAAGATTATCCATTGATATTTGTGCCTCCATGTGGTTCCATGTGGGAGAATTCAGACCTTTCAGGACTCAGAACATTGGGTGAGGGGGTGCAGTATGTGCGTGTGGGGATCCTAAGCAGGGCACCTCTGGGACAATGGGAACAAAGGCCAGGCATGTAGGCAAACCTCTGTCAGAGAGGTCATGCGTGTGTGTGTGTGTGTGTGTGTGTGTGTG
>NW_006430043.1:664938-672521 GCF_000325575.1 Pteropus alecto
AGAAATGGTGAAAATAGGAGAAAAAAATAAATAAAAATGAAGGCACTGAAACAGAGAAAGAGCAAACTAACAGGTCCACACAAAGAGATGCCGAGAAATACCCTGTGAGCTTGGGGAGTGGGTGGCAGACAGCAGGAGGCAGGGAGGGAAGAGCCTCAGGAGGGTCAGCAACCAAAACAACTGGCCAGGCTTCTGCCTGGGAAGGTGGGCAGGAAGGCGGAGAGGGTGGGGGACTGCAGAGAAAACCCCCACTTGCCGGACGGAGGAAAGGGGCAGTAATGGAGTCTGCTTCTCCCAGCTCTTAAGCTAACAGCGTTCTTCCCCTGCCCTCTCCCTGAGCCCAGGCTGAGATTGACGGGACTGCAGCTTCTCTGGGTCCTGGGTGGATTTGAATAATTAAGTCATCTGGATTCTTATGATTTACCATTTTCAATGATAAATAGACAGCGCCCAAGCCAGCCAGTTGGCAAAACTCTGGCTGCTAGTTATAATTTGTCAAGCTGCCAGCAGATTCATGTTTTATGCTAATGGAGAGAGACTCATTGACTAGGGGGAGGCAGTGACCGGGTCAGCTCTTTCCTCAGGCACCCCAGAGGTCGAGAGGTCAGGGGAGAAAGGCTGAGGCCGGTATGGATTTTCTGTAAGGGTCAGTGTAATTTTATAATAATTCAGCGAGTACATATACTCTTGCATACACAGAAGGTCATGTATGCAGAGAAATGTTCAGATCTGCATGCACCTCCCAACACACGCACACCTGATCCTGTGCAGGCGTCTGGGCCCAGTGCACATAAGTCTGGAGCAAGGAAGACTTGTCCACCCCCCTTCAGCTTACTTGCACATGCATACCCTTGCTGTCACCTTCAGGCTCGTGATTACACCAACGCGAACCTGCAGCCTGCTCAGAAACCCAGATTAGCCTACCTCCAATATTCCACCACCACCACCACCACCACCAACAATGCACACCTCAAAGATTTGGAGGGCCCTCACCAACCATCCCCAACCCTTTATTTCAGGGCTTTTCCCGCCTGCCTATCCCAGTGCACGTCTCTCCCTCCAGTGGGGGAAAACAAATGAGTCCCAGGGCAGTCCTGTTTTTCAAACAACTGGGTCTGGGTAGCTGGAGCTGGGAAGACAGGCACTCTGTGACCAGGCACATGGGAGGCTACAATTAAATTCAGCTGAATGCAAACTTCTTTTTCATTAATTTGTTTATTTATATATTTGTCCACACTCTTCGACGCCTCATAGGGGCAAGAATCTTTTTTGACAGTCATGACAAACTGAAGTAGAGACAATGCTTTGCACATAGTACATTCTAAATAAATATTAGTGGCATGAACAACTGAAGCTACAGACTTCTCAATGGAATAGACTGCTCATTCTCCTTCAGTTCTCCACCTCGACAAACCTTTTTTTTTACATCACTGGTTTGAGAGGCCAGAGAAGAGGTGCAGGTCTAGGTGAAAATCAACTATTCCTTGATGCAAGGAATTTGGGCCTCTGGTATGATAAGACATTCTAATTTTGTACCAATTGAAGCAATCTGGTCTCAATTTTGACCCCCAATTGCCCTCAAAATGGATCAATGAACAAGGGAGGCCTGAGGTAGGAGCATCTGCCCTTCTTCCTGCCCTGAAGAGAATTTGAATTTGCTTTGAGCAGCTTGTAAGCAAGGCTGGAAGCTGCCGTTCCTTACCATGGCAGCTGTAAGGTTTGGTGGGGCTGTGAGGAAGGATTAGGGGCAAGGGAGAAACATTCCATTTCCCTGTTTCCCTCCACTCCCATATGAGGGAGAAAAACACAGTGGCAAACTGAACAGAGAAGAGGCCAAGGCAACAAGGAGAGCCCAAAGGCAGAAGATGCTTCCAGTGTCAGGCTCCAGGAGGCAACTGCAGCTGTCGGCTCTGCACTGAGATTCCGGGTCCTGCGAAGTGAACAGGGTTCCTTCCTTCCCCGCTGGGCCAGGTAGGGACAAGGGAGCTGCTCTGGGCAGACAGTCTGCATCTGTTCCACCAAGACCTGGAATGAGTGACCTTCCTTCTTTGCTGAGCAGGTGTGGATGGCGGTGGGCCCAGCTAGTCAGAGTTGTTCCTTGGAGAGACAGCCAAGAGCCAGAATCGACCAGTCTCTCCATCCAAGGGCAAGGGGACCCCTAAAAACCCTGGGAATAGGGAAATAGGTTTGCTTATTTAATAGTTCGAGGTGCTGACCTGGCATCACTGACCTCACCTCCCTGCAGCAAGGTGAGCTCCTGCAGATCTTCACTTACCCTGGGAAAGCGATGGCCTTGGGGGCACCAACAACTCCACCTCCGTGGGCAGGGACAGGGCTGCAGATGGCTGGAGGTGAGGAAGGCTTTTCTGGGATTAGCCATGGGGATGTGACGGCAATAATCATGATTGATATAGAAAACAAGTCGATTCATCCCTCACCTGATCTGCAAAGCTTACTCCCCTTTTTGCTCTTTACTTCCAATCCTAATATTTGCATGCACGTAATGAACTCCTGAGGGTAGGGCGCTCGTTAGCTTGCCTAAAGGTCTCAGAGCAAAGCCTCTGGGATACAAAAATAGTACAAGAACCCCAGATGGAGAAAGGAAGGAAGAGGGAGAAATATAAATGAAGGACAGAAGCTCAAGAAAAGGGAAGGAAAGCTAAAAGCAATGCTGGAAAGTGCAGGACTGAGGCCCCCTAAGGGAGAACTGCAAAGTTTACTGTGGACATGGCTTTCCAGCTGGTTTGAGGGTCCTTTAGCCCATCCTCAAGGCTTACGATGCTCTTGGAAGACCTGGCTGACCTCAGTAACCTGCCCCATTCCACTTTGGGGAAACAAAGAAGTTCTCTAATTGGCTCTAACTGGGCGGTTGTCCGGGGAGCACTTGAATAGGGTATGGGAGTGCAGGTCTAACAAGCCAGACACATAGCTACCCCAATCTGAGCTCCTCCGCAGGCTGAATCTAAAATCACTTTACCAATTAATCTCTTAGTATATATGAGTTCAGTGAAATATCCTACAAACCTAAAGTTTACTTGCCCTAGTAGGAAACGTCCTCATTCTCTTTCAAGAGTGAGATTCTTCCTCTGGCTCCTCCAGCACTTGCAAACCTCATGCCAAGCTCTTTACAGATTAATCCGACCCCTTCTGGAATGGAGAAACCCCTTGGCCTAGAAGGTAGTTTTCTGAGGCAGGGTTGGAGATTAAGGATGGCAAAGGAGGAAGATTTTTCTTCTCACCAAAGAAGAAAACAAAGACGTCCTTCCCAGAGTGGACTAAGACTTATCTTTGCCCCTCTCTCTTCTGCACATATACAGGCAGGCTCACTAAGATTATAGGAGGACAGGACCCTCCAGCAAAGGGCTCATTTGACATGTAACCAAACTGAAGCTAAAGGTCTCTGAGTCAGAGGGTCACCAAAGAATAAAGCAGCCCAGTCTCCAGACAGCCTCGGCCAGCAGAGTCAGAGTGGAAGTGCTAGGGGCAGCCGGAGAGGGAACAGCCTAGGAGACAGGTCCACTACCTGCTTCTCTCTCAACTGCCTCTTCTGCTTCATGTGCTGGTTTTGGAACCAGTTCTTGACCTGCTAAGCTTCAAGGCCAGCCTGGCTGAAGCTGGTACAGCTGCGGAAGGAGCTCCTCTTCCAAGCTTGGTCTGCTGCTTTGCTGGAGAAGCTGTTGCAGGAGGCCTGGGCGGGCACTGGAGCCAGGGGAATGATGGTGGTAGGTCAGGGACACGGCAGCCCGATGTGCAGCCTCGTGGGGCAACCTGGTAGCTGGGAGACCCTGCCTCGGCCCCACCTGGCCTCTCCCTGCCCACCCTCCACTCTATGCTTCCCCTGCCTATGCTCCTCCTGAATGAGATCCCCTTTCTGTTGACCTGTTTTTGTTCTCTCCTTTTCTTTCTTTTCTCTTTCTCTCTCTGTATCTTTATTTCCCACTTTTCCTCCCTCTTTTTGCTTTCTTTCTGCCCCACCTTCACTTTTTCTCCCTCTATTTTCCCTTCCTTCACTTTTTCTTCCTTTTATCTTTCTATCTTTCCTCATTTCTCACATTTCTCTCTTCCATTTCTTTTCTTTTACATTTTTTACTTCTTCTTTTGCTTCCCTTTTCTCTTATTTCTAGCTCCCTCCTTTTATTAATTTGTTTTCTCTTTCTCTATTTTTTCTTGATTTCTCTTTGTTTCCTTTCTGCTATTTTCATCATAAAACTAATTAAATCCTGCTTGTTCGTTCTCTCCTTTGTCACGATTCCCTCATGGTCATCTCTCCCAGCCACACTCCCTGGGGCCCTTTCCTCTGCCCCCAGCATTAGGGCTCCCTCAAATCTCTGGTTCCCTCACTGTCATTCTCAGCTTTTCCAGTCCTTTGTGCTGTTTCCTCGACCTTCTTTCTATCTTCCTTTGTTTCTAAATTCTCTCTCTTAGGCACATGGCATAAAACGGCGCCCTCTCCAAGTCAGAGCTTCTGTCCTGTCTGGCCAGCTATCCTTCATACCATTCTTTCTCATCTTCCCTCAACTTGGGGTTCAATCTCAAGGGCCCAGGAATAGGCCTGTTTCCCCTAGTTGAAAAGTTAGGGGCTGGATCCACAGCTCCCTACTACAGGCTTAGAGAAGCCTTGCCAAACTCATTCTGTCAATCCTAATAAAAAAGAGAAAGAGGAAGAGAGGAAAGGAAAGCATAAAACAGACAATCCCACAGATTGTGGGGTGGAGGGTGGGGAGAGGGTAAGTGTTCAGGAGGTAGGGGCATAAAGGGCTGGCTTCATCAAGGAAGGAGGAGGCAAAGCCCAGAGCCAGGCGCCTTCTCTCAGAGCACCCAGACCCCCGCAGCCGGCAAAAGCAGCAGCAGGCGGCTCTATTTTAATTTTGGGATAGCGACGGGATGAGACCTTCCAGCCAACTCCTCTAGGCTGGAAAGGTGCCCAGGGTCTCAGGATAGGAAGACAGAAAGGGGCTTAGATTTGTTCTGAATATCAGTCGCCTCCCCGTCTGCCCCTGGACACAACCCTCTCAAGGACCAGTGTTTTGGAGACCAAGCTTTAGGCAGTGCCGGCTGTGGCCTCCTACACCTCTCAGCTAGAAGGGCCCAATTCCGGGGGTCTGGTAGAAGCAGGTGCCAGGGCGGCAGCTGCATTACCAGCAGAAAAACCTCGGGCTCAGTGAAAACAAAGGCCTGGGCGGTTTTGGCGCTCCTGACCGAGGAGGCGCTCCTGTCCTGCACTTTCCAGCATTGCTTTTAGCTTTCCTCCCTTTACTGGAGGTGGAGGCGTGGGCCAGGCGGGACCAGAGAGATCACTGCGTGGACGTGGGAATTTTCTCCCCTGTGATCCACAGCCACTCCTGGCTCTTTCAAAACAAAACAAAATAAAGCCAAACAAACAATAAAACAGATCCAAATCAAATGAGCCGGCTGTCTCCTGCCCAGCTCTTCAGGCAGCACCACAAACCTCAGGTGCAGCCGAGACTCTCCGCCCAGGCCGGTCTTCGAGAGTTCTCTGGCGACTCCGCAGTGCACCTGCTGCGGCCTCCACCCCTCGCTTGCTTTCCCAGATCACCCTGCAGGTCTGGCCTGCCCAGGCCCCCCCCGTCCCCCGCCACTCTCTTCCCCGGCCCTCCAGTTCAGCCGCTCCCTCTGAACCCACCCTCTGCCCTTGACTCCTTTTTGCAGAGCCTTCTCCATCCCTTCCTCCCAAACACAGGATATTTCTTGGAGGGGGGCCAATCTCAGCCCCGAGACGGGGCAGGGAGCTCTTTTCCTGCCCTCCTTTGTGAGCTGAGAAAATAGGAAGGTTGTGCTGGGGGCGGGGGCGGGGCGGAGGAGGGCACTCCCTTGACTCCATCTTAGGGACGTGGGTCTCTAAGTTAACTGGATTTAAAAGGAGGAGATATTTGGAAGTTATTCCTTATTTCGTGTCACTCCTAAGTTAAAATCAGCAAGAGGTCCCGGGGCAGCAGGGGCTGAGGCTGTCCTGGGCAGAGACTCTGGGCGGGTACCCAACCCCCCATCCCACAGAGTCAGGAGCTGCTATTTTCGGCTACTGCTTCTCTCCCTTTAGCCGATACCCCTCTTAGGATCTCTAAGCGTCTATAAGGGTTTGTTAGGGTGAGCAGGTTCAGGACCCTCCGGGTTTTTCTATATCAGCCCTGATCGGGAAACCAGCAAAAGCATCCTTCCCTCTCACTTTAAACCTCAAAACCCCAACTGTGCTCCCTTCTCCATCTCCCTTCAAAAAACTTTTCTTAAGTTCGTGCAAGTTGTGTTTGGGGACGGAAGTTATCACCCTCAGACTCTTTGAGTCTTTAGGCCCCCGATTTCTCCTGTCCTCAGTTTCAGTAGCAACCTTTCTCTTTCCTCTGCCAGCTGCCACCGTAGTCCCCAAACTCAGAGGAGAGCTGCTCTGCCCCATGCTTGTGACAGACGCTCAATCCCAGCCCAAAGCCCTCGAGGTGGGCAGATTAGTAGCAGGAGAAAAGGGATGGAGTGAGTGAGAGAGAGGCAGGGTGGGGAAGGGAGGGAGGGACAGACAGACAGACAGACGGAGGGAGGGATTGTTTTCAGGATGAGGCGCAGCCCTCCCGGGCCCAACTCACCTGCTCCGGACCGGCTCTTCTTGATTTTGATCCACTCAAAAGTTTGTCCTTCTTTCAAACGGTCCCAAGAGGAGCGCAAACTCTGCCATCAAGGTGGGAAGGGCACCCCCGAGGGCGAAGGCTCCTCATTCAGAGCAAGCCCCAGGGAAGTAGGAGTCGGGTCACCTTCCCCAAAGTGGGGGGCGAAGCAGTGCTCCAGAGAGGGGACATTTAATCCCCCGGGGCAAAGGGCCAGGCTGTGAGCCCGGGACTGCCCGGGGCTGAGTGGGCACTATAGAAGGAGTGGCCAGGGGGGCCAGCCCGGCCGGGGAATTGGAAGGAGAGGGATTGGGTCCTTGGCGACGTCTCTTGCTTCTTCCAGTTTGTGCCCTCCCCAGTGTGTCCTAGCTCACAACATTCCCTAGACCCCTTCTGGGGCGGCACTCAGGGCCGGGACAAGGAGGAGAGGATGAGGAGGGCGAAGAGACCCTCCACAGCCCCTCCTCAGCCCCTGCACCACCGCTCCCCCCCTTCTCTGCCCAGAGCTGAGGGACAGAGAATTGCAACTAGAAATTCGATCGATTGGTACGAGGGACCACGTGATCCGGGACTGGCCAATGACCAGGCCGCCCGGGATGAGCTAATAATGGAAGCAATTTGTAACTTTCAGTAGCTCTCTAGGCCTGGGTACCGGAGGGAGGCGGGAGGAGATGGGGAAATGGGTACCCCCAGTCCTTTCACCCTCCTCATTCGTCCAGGGGCACCCGGATCCCCTATCCCACCCTTCCCCAAACACACAGGCACTGCCAGGGTCCTCCTCTCTTGTCCCACTGCGGCGGCGGCTCTAGAGCAAGGTAAGCGGGTCCTCCACCCCTCAGACACCACTCCTCCATCCTTTCTGGCACCTGCAAACAACGTCCCCCTTCCTGCCCCCACTAGACAATTTAAATCCGATTTTGTTTTTTCTCTTAGTTGAAGGAAAAGAATTCCTTTGTATTTTTTGTATAATCT
>NW_006430043.1:672573-690450 GCF_000325575.1 Pteropus alecto
TATACTTTTCGGGAGGTGAGTGGTACTTCTTGGATAAATTTTATATTCCCTTCTTTTGGAGAGGAGCATTCTACTTATGGAGGGTTTACTTTTGGCGGGGGGCGTTGAGTTACACCTTATGTTTTTACAAGTTTCACTTCTCTGATGATGTCAAGTGCATGCCTTTCTCCAACCAATCTTCCCCATTGCAATACTTACAAATAATCACTTAACAGATGTCAAGTTTATTCGTTTGTTTTTCTCCCCCTCACTAATTTTTCAACTGTGACTGAATCTCTTTGATTTTTTTTCTCCATGGGTGGACTGAGAGTTAAGTTTGTGTTGATTTCTCTTTTTGTTTTGTAAATGAATTTATTGTTTGGGAAACTCTATGGCGGTTTGAGGTCTCTTGATTAATTCCAACCTCTTTTCTTTTGAAGAACAATCTACTTGAAGTGTTTTATACATTTTCCTCATTTTTGTTTGTTGTGTCTCAATTTTGATGTACTGTATTTTATTTCCTTTTAAAACCTGATCTCTTCTTTAATCTTTTGATGTTAAACCATTCTAAAAGTTTTTATTTTATAACTTCAGCATTTTGTACATTTCTTTACCCCTCCCCAACCCCCTTTGCACTCCAGCCTCCTCCATCTCAGAACCCCCTCCGCCAACTTCTGCAATTCCTAGCTTCAAATTTGACTCACCCTCCCAGCGAGAGAGGGATGCCTGGGAAGAAAATGTGCTACTTGGATCAGAGCCTATATTCTGGATTCTAGTTCTGGGCACCTCTAGTTCGACACTCCCTCCCCCGACCTAAGCCAGCAAAATCAGGGAAAGCAGAATTTCTCTTCGACTTTTTAGTCTGAGAGTAAGTTTTTTCTCCATGGCTCTATTCTGGGCAACTCTTTGGTACATAAAGTTGAATTTTAAATTCTTATCTTTTCCGTAAATTCTAAGAAAAGCACAAGAAAATATTTTTCTCCCCCAAGTATAAGCTATTAGCTTGAGGAGAGACTGTTGGGTCTCTTACCTCTTGAGAGAGGATTCCCAGAAAAAACAAACAATGTTTACTCCCCCTTTTACGTGTGATTAAGGTAGAGGTGGCGGGGATTGGGGAACCCCATTTTGATCTCTGTTATAGCAGATCACTTCTGGCCAGTGAGGTCTGGCTTAGGAGAGTTTGGGATACATCCCAGCTCTGAAGACATTCTTTTTAGTGAAATAAACCATTTAAATGGCATGATATGGTTTCAGCTCCTTCAGATTCATTGCAGGCACAAAAACAAAATTACGAGAGTAATCTGTGTCCCGAAGATCTGCCTCTGGTGACTTTTGTTCAGTCCTCTGAGGGAAATGGAACTCAACTGGGCAGAAGTAAAACTGCCACTGCTCCTCCCCTCCTGGGGCTCCAGCGTCATTGTCACATTGACATTCCGGGCACATTCAGCCCAGCCCCCCAACCCAGCTTCTCCCAAGTATGAATCTAAATTACTATTAATAAGGGACCGCTCCAAGTTAATTGGCATTAAAAGAATTCATTTCAATTTGTTAATATTAAATGAATGCTCTGCACTTTAGCTCCCTTCTTCGCTCCGGAATCCCAGATGAGTGATGGGAAATGGGGTGGGGGAGTCAATGAGGATTTTATTTCTGACTCTCCAGCTTAGCCACTGTGGTGCCTCCCCTGGGGGCGGGAGATCAAGGCGCAATGGGGGCCTGATTGGAGAATGTCTGATAGTTTCTTCTGGTGAAATTCATCTGATAGAGCTGGAGCTTGGGGGAGGGCAGAGGGGTGAAGAGGGAGAGGAACAGAAAGATTTGGGGGACATTGTGGAGGAGAGGAGGGACTAGGGGAAAAGCGGGGAGGGAAAGGGACAGAAATGGACAGAACCAGGATTGTGGGCTATGGGGGGTAACACAGATTTGTGAAGGATGGTGCTGGTAGTTCAAAAACCCATCTAGAGCAGGAGGAGCTGGGGGTGAGGGTGGGGTGTGAGGCAAAGCAGCTAGGGGTTCTGAAGCTCTCTGAGCTGTGTGACTTTAGGCAAGTTGCTTAACCTCTCTGTGTTGTTTCTTGACCTGTAAAATTGGGATAATAATAATAGTATCTATCTCAGGGGGTTTTTTGAGTCTAGATGAAATACATGTAATGTGTTTTCCACAGTGCTTGGCACATAGAAACTACCAGTAAATGTTAGCTTTTTTCACAGCATAGTAGTTGGAAGCATGGATTCTAGAGCCAGACTGCCAGCTTTTGACTCTGAGCCCTGCCTTATACTAGCTGTGTGACCTTGGGCAAGTAAACCTCTCCATACTTCAGTTTCCTGTCTGTAAAACAGAGTTACTAGTACCTAGTTCATAGGCTATTGTGAGGGTTAAATGAGTCAATATATGTGAAGTGCCTACAACAGTGTCAGTTATGTAGGAAGCCCTATATAACCATCAATTATTATTGCTGTTGCTTTTCTGGTCTGGGAATGTTGGAAATAGGGGCATGGAACCTCTTAAAAGGTTGAGAGCTCAACAGATTCTCTGAGACTGTGATCATATCCTCCCTCTCCCCCCATCCCTGAATTTGGTCTAACAATTGGGGTACATGGGGTAAAAGCAGGGGAGAGTGAGATACAGGGCCCTGGGAGCTGGGACACCTGAATTCTTCCCTGGCCTCTGCTCTGGCTCTTGGTGATCCATTTCCAGTGCCTACAGACTTCAGGAGAGGTCATTGCTTTTTTCCCTGGGAGGACTGTGATGGGAGAACTACTTTCCTGGTCTAATAGAAAGCTCCCGATGGTAGAGAGTTAGTCCCTGGAGTGTGGGGCGGGAAGATAGGGTGGGGCAGAGGAGACTGACATTTACCAAATACCCTCTAACTATGGACCAGTCCCCACATACCTGACCTCACATACGGTCAAAGAGATGAAGTGACTTGCCAAAGACAAAAAGCTAGAAAGTAGGAGAGTTGAGATCTGAATGATGGCAAATTTGCCTGATAACAAATCTTAACTCCTTTCCATTGCTACACACTTGATGAAGGGTAAGGTGGGACATAGGTAAAGTTGGGACCAAGATGAGGCCAGGACCGTAGGGCAGCTGGAGGATGGTGGGGGCGCGGGTAGGAATGAGGGTGGGAAGAGGCCAAGAGGGAATGTTTTAATCAGAGAAGACTTCCTGGAGGAATGTTTTAATCAGAGAAGACTTCCTGGAGGAGGAAAGTATAGTTCAGGGTTTGGATGGGAAGGGAATGAGGATAGAGAGTAAAGAAGAGGGAGGGAGTGGTGCATTGGCAAAGAAGGAGAAGAAAGGGCCATTCAAAGGCTGGGTGAGGACATGAATCCAATATGCCTGGGGTTTGCCTTGGATTTGCCTTGCTGGCACCAAGTAAAATCAGTTACTATTTATTGAGGGCCTACTGTGTGCTAGGTATATACGTTATCCCATTTAAAGCTCACAACAACCCTGACAACTGGGTTTTTTGTTCCTATGTCCAAAAGAGTCAAGGCTCAGAGAACTTAATTTCCACTTCAGGTCACACATTTGGTAACTGGGTTTCCCTGGCACCAAAACCCATGCCTGAGCTGCCTGCAAAGCATGTCTTGCCTTCCATTCCTAGTTCAGGTCCTCCTGCACCCCCACGTTTATAGTCCCATCTAGTGACTGGAGATAGGTGTTATTAGGATGAAACCGAGCAGGGTGGCTGGCAGGCAGTGGAGATAGAAGCCTTTCTCACATCCTTTGAAGAAGATGAATAGAAGAGTATTCTCTCTGGAGTGAGGCCTCCAAGTCACTTTCTTGGGACTGCTGATCTTGGTATGGACGAGAGGACCTCACTGAGGGTCACATTATTTTCTGGGCTGTGGACTCTGAGAGGGGAAGGGAAGAAGGCAGCTTAGGTGTGGGTTTAAGCCCTGGATTAAGACTGCCAGTTGTTCACGAAAGTCCTTTCTCTCCTTGTTGCATGAGGACAGAGAGCATCCCAGCTGAACACTCCACTTCCCAGCTGCCCTTGATGCAAGGTGTGTCCAAAGAGGAATATGAGCCAAATGATGTCATCAGAGCCTTAAGATGTTGGGTAAGTTCTCCTTTTTATGAGCCAGAACAGATGTACCTGAGACTGAGCTTTGACTGCAGTTGAGGAGAAATCCCTGAGAGAGGGTAAAGCAACAATATGATAGGAACCCAAGGCCCTGCTGTCTGCTCTCTGGGACTGCTCCCTTTCAGACGGTTATGTGAGAAATAAACTTGTTTTCTATATGTGACTGTGGTTTGGACTCTTTTGTTATAGTACTTTTGCCATCATCCTTCCTAATTAATACACCTTCTCACACTATATTTATCAGTTCAAACCCACCAGCAGGATTATATCGGATCATGGAATAATTGTAATAATAACATTTATTGAGTGCCAGAGATGCCGTACATTTTTTAAAATTATCCTCATGATAGTCCTTCGAGGATAATTGAAACTATTATTTCAACTTACAGGTGAGGAAACTGAGGCCCAAAGGAGATAAGTGATGTGCCAATGGGCACATAGGAAGTGGTAGAGCTGGGATTCCAACCCATAGAGTGTGCAGAGCTGAAACTCTTCACCGTGGGGCAAATCCCTTCTTGAGGACAGGAATGGAAGAGACCTTGGAGATCATGCTATACTTGGCCAAGCTCCTTTACGATCACCCTAAGGGCCTGGGCATCTCCCACCCCCACTTCAACCTAAGAAACTCGGCTGGACACCCACGTTAGATGGTGCATCGCTACATAGCTTTATTTGAAGAAAGGACCCCACAGCTAAAAACTACTTGAAAACCCCTGATAAGTTCAATCCCCCTTTCCCATTTTTTATTACAGATGAGGCCAAGAGAGAGGAAGTAACTTGCTTAAGGTCATGCGCTTAGTTTTGCTGTCAGTTTTCTGAATCCGAGACAAGTTCTCTTCCCACCATGTTGGCTGCCAGAACAACCCACGAGAACAAAAATAACCCAAACCAGGCAAAGAACCTGTGTCTCTTCAGATAATGCTTTGGGATAGTCAAGTTATGTTTCTCTCGTTTCCTCTGTGTCCTTTCTGTTGGATATCTGCCTCCCTGGGCCTGGGGAACCAATGGGTGGCACTTTTTCTCTAGCCACTGCCTCATCTGGATGGTTAAACATGCAAAAGAGAACCAGGGCCACAACCGAGGCAGGCCGAAACCCCTCTGACTCCCTCTAGTCTTCCCACATCTCCCTCCTCCTTTCCTAGTAGCCCACCAGGGAGGAGAAGAGGGAACACTATCATAAATTTCCCCTATTTATACAAGAAGACAGAATGTTTCTTGTGCCAGAAAAAACACAGAGAAGGAGCTGTCAGGGGAGAAGGAACCCAGCTCCATACCTCCTGAGGCCAATTTATCTTTCCCAGTCATGCCCTAGGGGCTGCCATAACACTGCCTGTGTGACCCGCAGGCTTGGCTTGGGGGGCAGCCAGGACCAACAGTGCCTGGGCTTTCTTTTTGATCACAGCCTTCCTGTTCCATCTCAATGGCCCCTTTCCCTCTTCTCTATTTTTAAAAACAAGTTTCTTGAGATATAATTCACATACTATACAATTCATCATTAAAGTGTATAACTCAGTGGTTTTAGTACAGTCACAAATATGGGCAACTATCACCACAGTCAATTTTAGAACATTTTTTGTTGCCTCCAAAGAAACCTCAAACCCTTTCATTATCACCCCTTTACTCCCCACACCCCTTCCAGCCCTTAGCAAACCCTAATCTTTTTGTCCTTATAGATTTCTCTATTCTAGACTTTCGCGTGAAGGAAATCATACGTATTATGTGGCTTTTTGTGACACTTCTTCATTTAGCATAACATCTTTGAGGTTCATCTATGTCGTAGCAGATATCAGTACTTCATTCCTTTTTATAGCTGGATAATTTTCCATTATATGGACATGCCACATTTTGTTTATCCATTTGTCAGTTGATAGATATTTGGGTTGTTTCTACCTTTTGGATATTATAACTCTCCCTTTACTCTTATGTCTCTAGATAGCATGGATCATACAGAACGAGGTCTGTAGGCAAGAATAAGTGTGTCTTATATGTGGGAGCACCCAATATCCATGAAAGCAGAATCTTGGGCCATGTCTTCTTTTGTGTTAATGACGTATAATAAGCTGGAATATTCTTCTCTGTGCTAGTTACCAAGGGGGCAGCTACTGCCCATTCTATATCAATTCTTTCTCTCTCTCTCTTTTTTCTTATCATTATTGTTATTTTGGTTACTTGCTATACTCCTCAGACTGGAGGACTCAGAGCCTCCTCCAGGGGTTTCTGACATACTTGAGTGGAGAACAGATGTCTCTCCACTGGGGAAAAGGTTCTCTGAGTCTGGTCTCCAGTGATCCTCCAGTATCTCACAGCTGAAGGGAGGTCTGTGGAGGCTCTGGGGTCAAGGGAAAGTGGAGGCGTGACTAAGCCTGAATGCAGGCCTCCTGCCCCTACCTCCTTGCTCAGCCTGTTTCAGTCTTGCAGACATGCTGTTAGCTTCATCCATTCACTCGAACAGTAAGCATTCATTAAGCATGTGACGAACCCAACAGACACTGCCCTTGCCCTCATGAACCTTGCAGTTCTAGTGGTGAGGGTAAGATAAATACAAGTGAGCAAAATAATAGAGAGTTGTATGAACTCTATAAATACTTGTTGAATGAATGGATGAATGAAAATGAATGAGTGAAAAAATGAGTACTTACTATGTGCTCCAGAAAGAAAATGTAAACAAATCAGAGTTAAAAATCACTTTCTCTGGCTACCTTTTCTAGTCTGGATGTTTGCACTTACTTTGTCCCTCAGAGGACATGGTGTGCAGATAATGCAAATTATTAGCTAATAATAGCTACTATTTATTGGATTAGTCATGTACCAAGGGACTTACATATCTCATTGATTTTCACCCTTTGAATTAGGTATAATTATCCCCATTTTGAGGATGAGAAAAATTGAGACTCAAACAGGTTAATAACTATTTGAAATCACATAGGCAGCAGTAAGTGACACCACATTGGTACTGGACTCTGGGGCGTGTATCTGTTTTCAGTCTCAGCTCTCCATGACAAATACATCTTCTGAGGCCCTGGCACAGAGAAAACTGGCCACCCTCCCCTGTCTTGACTCTGCTCGGTCCCTTCCCTTCTGCCCAAAGGCAAAGAAAGCTGAGGAGGATGTGCCAGTTCCTCTCTCACAGCTGTGTCCCTGGCTATACCTGCCTTGTGGGTAGGAAGGGAAGGGTCAGTTTTGCTTTCAAAAGCCTTTTCCTACCAGTGCTTGCTGTGTGGGAGGGATTATGAGAGGCCTGGTTGGTGTCATCCAAAGACACGAACGAGCCAAAGAGCTGATGCTGTTGACAAGAAGGGGACCTCAACAAGGCAGATAATCAGAAGCCGATGATTGACAGCCCTTACACATCCCTTTCCCCCTGCTAAATCAAGCCTCTTACATAATCTTGATGATAAATAACGCATTTTTAACACATTGTAATTTTCACATGCATTTGTTCACTTCTCACAGAAACGTAGAGGTATCCAAAACTGGGCTTATTACAGAAAAAGAAAGTTTGCGAGGCTAGAACTCAAGCGTCCTGCTCAATTTTATGTGGTGAAATTTATATAGGACTTACTGTGGACCATGTACTCTGTTAAATATTTCATGACATTAACTCATCTACTTTTCTCTACCACCAAATGAAGCAGGTATTAGTATTATCCACATTTTTTTTTAAGATGAGAAAACTGAGGCATAGTAATGAAGTGTCTTGCCCAAGGTCGTGCAGCCGGCAAGTGGCAGAATATGAAGCCAGTCTTCGGCCCGAGAGTCTGTGCAGAATCACTACACCAGGTGGGCTTGGCACAGTGACTACATTTGGGAACTCTAGTTTGTTTTTCTGGTGACCCCCCCTTCCCCCGCCTCCCTCAGTCTTTATGGCCCATTGGAACAAGCAAGTCAGAGCTGTGGCTCCCAGGGTGACGATCCTTCAGCTGCCTCCTTGGCACTGTCATCTCCGCCTCCCATCTCTTGCCAAGGGCTCCAGCCGGGAATACCACAGACGGTTTGCCATGGATCAAGATTTCTCCAGAGAAAGCTCACAGGAAGTCTGCTGTGAGAAATGAAGTAACTTGCTGTTTCCCCTATTCCCTCATCGAGAAGAGCCAAATGAAGTCACTGCACGTTTGAGCGAGTGCTATCAAAGCACAGCCTCTGGCCAGTTCAGAGACATATGTGGGCTCATGTGGCCTGTGAGTGAATGGCTGCATGGAAAATTTGAGGTGGTGGGTGATTGAAATAAAACTTCTGTAGGAGAGTTGTGTGTCATTCATTTAACAGTATTCCCTGACACAGGCCCAGGGGTGTGACCATGAGCTTTGAATAGGCTTGTTCATTATTTTACTTGTTATCCACTTATTTACTCAGTATATTCTGATTGCACCTAAGAGGCACTGAGCTAGGTGTTGAGGATGGACAAGAAAACATACCTGCCTCACAGGACTCAGTCTAGGGAGGGGAGGTAGGAGCAAGATTACTGCGATTTGTACCAAATACTGAGGTAGGAGTGTCATTTAGCACAGCCATTTGACATCATTAACCCCAAAGCTGTCCATCCTTATCTTCCCCCACCTACTCAGGTCCACTTCACACGTAGCCAGAGCAGGCACCTTCCCTCCAGCTTCTTTTGCCTGGATCCCACTTTCCTTGTGAGCTGTACCATTTATGTCAAAAGAGAATCTTGAATCTCTAAATCTGTTTGGTTGCAGGCAGAGACAGAAGTGGCACTAAGCAGTGGAGACAAAGTCCTAGGGTCAGGAGGGCATCCTGATAGAAGGGGTGGAGGTGTATTTCCCCTTGGCCTCCTGTGTTCTCTGGGCCTGGAGGTTACCCCATGCAGCCTGCATCACCTGGGCTCCTCATCTCTTGTTTCTAGTCGAGTTTGGCCAGCAGGGGTCCTGGCAGAGAAGGGAGAGAGGAGCCAGGATATTTGTTGCCCACCGCCTCCTCGCCTGCCTGAAGTCCTGGCAGGAGTCATGGTTCCCCAATGGCCACAGCTTTGCTGGATAGTCCCTCTCCTCTGACCCCAGCTGACATCAGGCTTTGCTGGCACCATTTCATTTCTTGCCCCTTTGGAGCTTCCTGGTGCCTCGTCAGCCCTTATTTCTGTCCATGTTCCCTTAATTTTGTCCATGCCATGAAAATTGTCATGTTATTGAACTCTTTTTAGTGAAGCCCTTTTGAATGAGGCATTTGCTTCTTGTTGGAACCCTGACTGGCTCACCTGGTTGCAGAGGGGGTGGGGTATGGGGCAGTATGGGGTTCCAGGCTAGCTTTATTATCCCTCTTCTCCAAAGGCTTCCAGAGGAAGAGAGAGGGTTTGGACCAGTGAATAGGTGACAACTCTCTACTCAGGGTTTTCATTTGATGGTTGAGGAATCACTGCCGCCAGCTCCCCAGAAAAGAGAATCAAGAGGTAGTGCAGGCGGGTGCCGCAGGAAGGCTTGTGGTTAGGCCAAAGGGAAAGAAGCCGATTATTGCTGAGGGCCTACCGTTTGCTGGCCACTCTGACATCTGTCTCCTTAAGCCTTCCTAGTCCCTTAACCCCTCCAAGTACCTTATCTTCATTTTACAGGTGAGAAGATTGTGGCTCAGAGAGGACAGAAATTTCATCTGCCCCAGTCACTCAGACAATCTAAGAGATGCCTCACTTTGGAATCAAAGGATTTGGAGGGTGACAGATAGATCTGGGCTTAAGTGGAAGCATTGCACTGGGAATTTGGAGCTAGATTGCATAGATGTGATTCTTGGATCCACCTCTTTCTAGCTGTGTGATCTTGAGCATGCTACTTGACCTCTCTGTGCCACCATTTCCACATCTATAAATAAAGGGCTGATAATAATAAATGACATCTACCTCACAGGGTTGTGGAGACAGTTCATTGAGTAGTTAGGAGGTCCTTAGGAACAGTGCAGCAACACCTGGAACATTGCATGTAAGTGTCAAAAAACTGAACCTCATGCCACCTCATTTTCTACCCCCTGCCCTCTTCTTAACGCACTCCTCCCCTACTGCCTTCCCAAAGTCCTGAAAAAGAGTGAACAACCACGGGGGAGCGCCTTGACAAGCCTGTTGATCTCCAAGACGTTTGTGAGCATGACATGCCCTGTCCTGCCCCCCAGGCACCACCATTTTGGAGAGAGCACAAGGACCAGAGACATCCAGATGAATCATCCGCATCAGGTCCCTGTACCCAATGGGATCAGCCTCGATGCCTACAAAATGGCCTCTTCCCCCTAGCCGCCTCACCTTCCCAGTGCTACGGGGGGCCTAGGAGCTCTTGGTAACAGCACATTAAGCCCCTGTTTGTGGGAACTTTAATTTAAACACAAGTTAGAGACGGCAAATGACTCTGGCAACCAGATAAGTCATCCCAGGAGAACAGGGAATAAGCCAAGAGAATCAGCTGAGTTAAGGCCTGAATTTAAACTACCATAGATACTCAGAAGCCTGGAACAGGTAAAGGCTGGAGGTCCTCAGTGAAGGACCCCAGAGCCCCACACCCAAGTTGCCCTGCTCTGGGCTCCAGCCCAGCTCCCTTCTCTGCCATTCTCCAAATTTTTTTGCAAAATTCCAACCTGATTTCTGATTCTATTCCTCCCATCCCCACTCCACTGTTTTGAACTCAATTCCTTTACTTTATTTCTCAGTCTTTTCTGTTACCCACTATTCTGAGAAAGTTATACTTGTTATCTACCCTCTATCTGCTCTATTATAATTGTAGTCTAATACATCCTGCCTAGTGGTGGCTCAGGGGCTTTCTGTTCAGGAGGCAGGTGTGATATACGGAAATAACCTGAATGCTAAAAGACCGAGGCTTCCTTTTCTGGGTCTCAGTTTCCTCATCTGAACAACAAGTGTGTAAGAGGATCTTTAAGCCCTGCGAGCTCTGACTTTTCACAGGAGAATTTGAGGACAAGGACATCTGAGGAAATCTCCATCGTTCTTTAACCCCGGAATTTTCCACTGTTCTAGAAACATTGTTGGGTATTTGTGGTGGAGGGAGGGGGAGAGCAGTCAAGCCTGTTTACTTCTTTGTGAGGGGGGTCCCCAGGCTTTACTTCCACCCCTTCACTCATAGCACAGACCCAGGCCCAGACCCAGGCCCAGGAGAGAAGCTGACTTTTCCAGCTCTGTCAAGGCCTGCTGAGCCCAGCTCTGTGGGGCTGTGGCTGTTGAGATGTTGTCACTGTCCTCTGGGGTGGGAGTGACATATGTTCCCTCTGTCATAGCACCTGTGAAGATAGCTGAGGGATGGCAACCCCCAAGAGGGCAGAGTTCCATCTTCCTCAGTTGACCTTGAGAAATATTCTTATTCTGTCTTTCTGGGAGGCTTAAAGTGAAGGCAGAGCCGTCATAGTCCCAAAGCCTCCACCAAATGTGAAGCTGCTGTCCTTCAGAGAGTGTAAAAGAACACACCTTGGCTATGACAAGAGGGAAGAGGGTCAGACCACAGGCAGAACTTCCAGGTTGGGTGCTAGAGCAGACTGTGACCCCAAGAGATTATCCAAAAGAGAAAACCCATGGTGCTAGGTCTCAGAGGATGTCTATAAGGCCTGGGGCACTGGCAGGGATGAGGATAGTGACCCCAAAGGCCCCTACCAGCTTGTGACTCAGGAATTCAGAAGGTCCCTGCAACTGGCATGGAAAGATCTTGGCATTTTCTCTGGCCCAAGGCCTTTAGACAGAGGTGAGCAGCTGACACTGGGGTCTGGGGCCCAGCTGTGTCCCCACATTACCCGCCCCTCCTGTGTGTCTGGCTGGCCTTGGAGCCCCAGGCCTGCCCGCCATCTGGGCAGCTCAGAGGAGAGCCCACTGCCAAGGGAGTGCCAGCATTGATTTATAGCCCACAACCTTGGCAGGCTCGGCTGTGTGCCCGGAACCTCCTTTGCTCAGGAAAGAGGCGCACCTCTTAAAGGGGCAGTGTCGAGGGATACAGGAAAGTCCGGAATGAACACTGAGGCAGACAGGGGGCTGGTAAGGAAAAGCCCCACCCCTTAGGATTCTGGGTAACTGTCATTCCCTAGGAAGCTTCTCCACCATCCATCATACCCTCATCATCCACTTCTCCTTTGTAGACTTAGCCCAACTGTAACAATTTAATTTGTTTAATGTTAGTCTCTTCTGGTAGACTGTAAACTCCGTTAGGGCAGGACTCAGATCTGTTGTGTTCATCTCTGTATATGCAGCACCCAGCACAGTGCCTGGCACGTAACAGAGACTCAATAAGGACTTGACAAGCATAGGAAAAAAATAAATAAATGAAGGTCCTTGTCCAGAAGGTTGGGGTAGAACCATGTGCCTTTTCAGAGCCTGCTATGGTTTTTGAGACTCTGCAAAACCTGCCCCTCCCCCTGGATCTCTCCACCAGGATCCTTCCACGTAAACTGGGACCAAAGGGGCCAATGTGTTACCCAGATGCACTTTACTCCCCAACTTTCCTTGGGTCATCTCTCTTAAGTCTCCATGCAATGTTCTTTTCATCCCGTATTCCTTCCTTCAAGAAGGTTTCTCTAATTGCCTATGGTCTCAGCCCCTGATTCAGATACCTTTTTCCCCCACCACTTCTTATCATGGAAGTGCTTCATCCATTCATTCATTCAGCAATATTTACTGAGTATCTTCTGCGTGCTAGGCATTGGGTGCTGAGAATTCATAAATAAATAGGACAGACATGATTCATGAACTCAGAGACACTATATTTTAGGGGGTGAGACAAACAAAAAAAATAAGTAAATACATAAATGCAAGCTGTGATACCTGCTATAAAGAGGGCTAAGGTAATCACAGACAAGATGGAATGGGGGCCCATTAAATCAAGCGGTCAGAGAAGTTTTCTCTGAGGAAGTGACATTTGGGCTGAGACTTGAAGAGCCAGCTGGAGCCCTGTGAAGAATGAGGGAACAGCATTCCAGGAGTGGCTCAGTCACCTGGGTGTGCATAGCAGAATCTCGGGGAGCAGAGGGAGGACTTTTCCAAACTGCCTACTCCCATCTCTTTTGCATTCTGACAACTCCTATCCCTTTAGTACAGAAGGACCATTGTTTAAAGGCCTTGGAGAAGCAGTATCAACCTCATCTGGCAGCTGGTTAGAAAAACAATCTCAGGGTCCACTCTAGATCTACTAAATCAGAAAGTGCATTTTATCAAGATCCCCAATCATTTGTAAGCACAGTGTTGTTTGAGAAGCAAGATCTAGATACCACCTCAAAGGTGGAACAGTGTGAGGACATTGTCGAGCAGGGTAGGGTGGGGGCGGACAGGCAGAGTGGTTGCTGAAAAGTTTGGATTTGAATCAGAGATGGGGTGTGAGAACGTGCATGCATTTGTGTATGTGTGTGTCCAGCCCTCACGACCATGAGCTATCTGAGGCTTTACATCTCTTGGCCCTTTTCCTTCCGTGAGTGTGATTACCTGAGGATATATCTTTACTCCACTGTGACAACACCCCAACTTCTACCTGCAGCTGCAAGTCAAATGGAAACTGCCAGCCTCTGGGTGATTGGGGACACCTCTGAAACAAGGCAAGGCAAGCAGATCCCTTGTTCCTGACCTCCGGCAATCCATTTATCTGACCTAAGTCTCATAAATGCATCCTGATGAGCCCAATCGCTTGCTAATGGTTATGAGCTGAGACCTGGGGATTTATAGCTGAGGCCTTGGTGGCCACAGACAGAAGCAGGGCTGTGTGCAGGAGACTAGGCTCTGCGTGACTTCAGTTCATGGACCATAACGGCCCCCTCCTCCCCCCGCCTCCTGCATTTGGGGCAAAAGTAATGCTCTAGGGAAGGGGTGGGGGGCTGGGGAAAGAAAGACCTCTGGCTACAGAAATCCCAGGAATGAAGAGTGAGTGTCTGGGAAACTGGCCCAGCTTGGCTGTGTGTCTGTGTGTCAGGGTCGGGGGAGTGGACATTGGAGAAGTAAACATTGGAATTGGAGCCAGTCAAGCTGGGGTTCAAATCCTGGATCTTTTGTTTACCAATGTGTGAATTTGGACAAATCACTAATCTTTCAGAGCCTCATTTCCTCATCTGCAGATGGGAACTGTGATACAATCTCATAGATTTGGGAGAATTAAATGAGATTAAGTTTACAAAAGGCACTTCAAATACTAATTGTGTGTATTTAAGCAGGTAAAGTGATTGAGATTTCAATTCCAACTCTGCCACTAATTTGCTGAGACAGAGCATTGGCTCTGTCACCAATAGCCTCACATATATACACTTTCTGGGTCTCAGCTGTCCCATAGATGTTAAGAAAGAGCTAGATCCAATGTTCTGTTGGCCTCTTCCATCTCTGGTGTTTTGTGGCTCTAACAAGGAGTCCTTGGGTTGGAAGTGGAGAGTTGGAAGGGCATGAACCTCATCCTGGCCATACAGAGGGAGTCCCTGCAACTGTGCCCCAGAGACAATGTGGGGGTGGGAACTGAGTCAGAACAGCCCCTCCCTCAATGGTGCCTCTTGTGAGTACAACTCCCTGCAGGATGCTTGGCACCGTGTGAAGTTTGGGGCAAGAGGGGTGATCAGGAAAGGCCCTGCAGAGGGGTAGACGTCAGCTGGGTATGGTGGAAATACCTGAACCATTCATACATTTTTCACAAGTAGGTCTTTGCCATATGCAGAAGTGCTGGAGGGACATTGCAGGCAGAGGGGAATGCAATGCCCAGAGGGTACCAAGCTGATCCCAGCCGGATCAGTGGGGCAAGATGCTGTTGTACACATTCGCCCCTGGGCCATATTTCGCAGTGTTACTTGATATTCTTTATTGAACCAGGAATTTCTCGGGGCAAGTCTTCCGCAGAGCCAACAAAGTCCAACGAAGAGGCCCCGCGAAGGCCACGGGCTTTGGGGGCCCTCAAGCGCAGGGGACAGGCACGCACAGGTACTGCTGGGCCCCGCGGGTGCAGTTGGGCCCTCCGCCCCGCGTCGGCGCGCGGCCTTAAATATTACCCCGGAGTTTTCAATTATCTCTTCTTAATGGATTTGCAGGGGCTCTTTCATCAAGCGCGGGGTGGCTGGGTGTGGGGGTGTGGGGAGCGCGCGGCAAGGGCTAGAGCTGGGAAAATGGCCCATATTTCAATATTAAAGCCCTTTACGATCGTCAGCAGCATGAAAGATGCTGCAAATAAAACGGAGCCACCCGCGCCAGCCTCTCCATCTCGCAAGTTTTAATTAACGCTGAGGGGGAGGCGGCTGCCGCGCTGGGCCGGAGCCCGGCCAGGGCACGGATTGCGGAGCCTAGTGGATCCCCAGTCTTGAGCATGAGCGTCGGGGATCCCGCCCGCCGGACCTGGCAGACGGGGAACGTGGAGGGCCGGGTGAGGCCGAGAAAGATGCCAGCAGAGATGGCAAAGGAGGAGAGGGGAGGAAAAGAGGTTGGCAGGTTTCTGAGAGTCTGACCAGGAAACAAACATCATGTAACTGAAGGCACATGATTCTCGTTATTAAAGGGGAGGGAACTTAGGACCAAAGGACTGAGCTCTTCACACCAACCCTCCTTCAGCCTTTCTTCCGGTCAGCAGCAACCCCCAAACACTCCCATGCTAGTCCCAGTCCACCATCCCCCTTACCCCAAAGCACACACCTTAGGTCTCCCAAACAACCTCCCTCTGCTGGCATTCATTGGCCCTTGTTTCAGGGAGGCAGACGTATTTTCCGAGGCTCCGGGTCCCCACCCCGCCCCCTCACAACTCCTGTTTTGAGACGTCTGCTTTCTCCATCATTCTCTCAGCCTCCCGGGCTGGCCCCATTCTCCAGACACACGAAGGAGCCCACACAGAAGCGCCACTGTTCTGCCTTGGCAGCGGCCTGGCCTGACAGCTTGTGCGTGAGCAACAGACCCATCCGTCAGGCGGGAAGGATGGAGCAACGTCCGGCTGCCCTCTCTGAGGACTCCCCTGGGAGCCACCTCTGGCCTTGGCCCAGACTCCTCTCTTCCCCTTTCCCCACTCCCCCAAACCAGCAACTGCCAGCTCAGTATATATGTCTGTCTCTATTCTCCCCATCTGCCCCTTGCCCCACCCCCATCCCCCTGTACACACTGTCTAGAGCCTGAGACTCAGGTGAACCACCTCCTCTCATGGGTCACACTTAAAAGTCCTTCCACTACCTACATATATGTCTCTCTATTCTCCCCATCTGCCCCTTGCCCCACCCCCATCCCCCTGTACACACTGTCTAGAGCCTGAGACTCAGGTGAACCACCTCCTCTCATGGGTCACACTTAAAAGTCCTTCCACTACCTACAGTGGCAGGACTTAAAAGGATCCAGGGATCTCAGTGGACCACAAGCCAAAGCTAACCAATTGACACTCAGGGTTTAAACCAAGGACTTTGAACAAACTCCATAGAGTGGAGGAATTAGAAAAATAATACGAATAAAAAATGTGGTCTTTATTCTTGGGTATTTACACATACTTTATGTCCCGAAAGGTTTTGCAGAAATCAGATTCTCTTCTCATTGTGCAAAGGAGCTTATGAGCACCAAGATGACATTCTACATTAAAACAAAGAAGGAAAAAAAACTCTTCTGCTTTTCAGTGTACACTTTTTTTTTGTTGTCAATTTGTGATAATCATCTATCAAGCCTGCTTAAAATAGCACATACTTATGCAGTATAGTTGAGAAGACAGAACTCTCATTTAAACAGTATGGGGAGCAAAGGGCAAGTGCTGTTGGGATATACAATAGTAGGAGAAGGAGGTGAAAATTAAAACATGGTTAGCTTAATCAAGGAAGACTTCCTGGAGGGGACTGGATTTGGAAGTAGCATATAAACTTGACAAGGAAGTTCAAGACGTGTGGTAGCGAGAAGTTGAGTAGACTCTGGGATCTTCGATGATGCTGGAGATTAAAGTGAGTGGGAAGGGTTCCTGACACACCCACCCCTTCTCCAAGGAGTCCTTCCATATTTGGTATAAGCTGTGGGAAAGATACCTGGACTCAGGGACTCAGCCACCACTCTGTCATACCATCAGAGGTTTGGATGTATGGCCATAGAAGGCAGGAAGGGTCCCACAGCTTCACTCACCAGCCCTGACACAGCTGGGGGAGGAGGGAGAGAGAAACGAAGATTCTTTCCTTCTACCCAGATTGTCGGGGGGAAAACCAAGGTCCAGTCACTCAAATCGATGAGTATTTATCAAACGCCTACTATGTGCCAAGCACTATATAAGGCACTGAGGATCTAGAGAAGATCAGGGCATAGTCTTTGTGAACAAGGTGCTCACAGTCTAGTGGAGGAGATAATTCACTCATTCAAAAAAAGTATTGAGCATTTGCTATGAGCCAGGCAGATTTACAGGAGCTAAAGACAGACTTGATCCCTGCCCTCTTGCAGAGAATTGTCTGGTACAGAAGATAGGTATATAACAGGCAGTTAGAATTCAAGGTGATGTGTGCTATGAAAGGGAAGGGACAGCTGTCAAGAGGGGACATGCCTACGAGGGACTCCTACCCTAGTCTGTGAAAGGGGAAACAAGGATAGTGTGGAAGAGGCAATCCAAATCTACCTCAAAGAATGCAGAGAATTCAGAGGCAGAGTGGCATAGGAGGGTGTTCTGGGTCAAGGTTCGTGTGCCTGTTCAGCATCTCACCAGGAGCTGGTCCAGCCTGAGTTGCTTCCCTCTAGGCACAGGATGGCACTGGCCTGTCCCAAAGCAGCTCTTCCAACAGCAGCGAGGAGAGTTGGAAGATCATCCTAATAGAGCCAGACCAGCAAATGAGGTTATCAGTTTCCCTTATTCTGCTGGGAAGCTTCTGCCTCAGGGCTAGGCTATTTGGGAAGACTGGGGGCAGGGGGCTCTGTGGAGGGTCTCACT
>NW_006430043.1:690481-709276 GCF_000325575.1 Pteropus alecto
AACAAACCAGATTTTAAATAAAAAGAAACAGGTGATCTGTCTCTCTAGCTGCAGCTGAATACAAACCAGGACAAGAAAGAATTGTTCTCTCAGAATGTTCCTACCTCCCCTGTCCTAAGCAGCTCCCCTACCAGCCATCAGGCAGGAGTGTAGTAGCAAAGCAGGAAAGGCATTCAGGAGAAGAGAACGGCCTGGGCAAAGGCCCAGAGGCAACAGCACCTATGGTATCTTTGGGGAACTGCTGCTCCCTCAGTGGAGGGAGGAGGTTGGCATAAGCTCATGAAGGCCCAGTATGTCAGTGGGGCGGGGGCGGGGGGCGGAGAGGGAGACAGTGAGGGACCCCTGAGGGTTTTATGGTTTAAATTTTGACGAATTTTTCTATAATACAGAAAATAGAATAATGTCGCACTCTTGTATCCACTATCCATACTTAAAGTTTTATTAAAGTACTGTTAAAATTTTGTCAGCTTTGTTCTGGGGTTCTTTTAAATGAACTGGTCATTACAGATAAAACTGAAGCTCCCCTTGCCCTCTTCCCAGCACCATTCTCCCCTATCCTAGAGGCACCACCATCATAAATTTGGGGTGGATCTTCCAGTCCATGTTTTTCTATTATCAATATATATATCCATGAATAACATACTATATTGCTTCAGTGCATTCTTTTAAAGCTGTCCAACTGTTACGATATAATTTACAACTTGATTTTTTTCACTCTGCATTTTTAAAAAATCTTCATTTGAGATTTTTGGCAAAGCACTGCTAAGGGTAATCTGGGTTTTTAAGATCACTGTGGCTACCAAACTGCAGATTCCAGGTAACAAGGGAGGACTGAGGATGGTGACAGTAAGAAAGAAGGTAATAGATGTTCAGATGATCAAATCCACACCATAGATTACTGATGGCAAGCTCGTGAGGGCAGGGATTTGCTCTATACATGCTATTCTTCAGCACCATGAACAGAGCTTGTCTCCTGAAAGATGCTCAATAAATACTTGTTGACCGAGAGAGATTGGTAGGGGCAGAAGAATCCAAGATGACTCCCAGATTCCTAGCCCAATGTGACAGTCTCCAAGATGAGGGTCCCAGGAGGAAAAGCTAGATTACAGGGAAAGATGAATCCAGGAGCCATCCTTCTGGGCCAGAGGAAATGAGGCTGCACTACACAGGAGGAGTTGATATTAGGGAGCAGAGCAGACTTCTAGTTCTCAGGATTGAAGGCTATGAAGGATTTGAAGGAAACAAGAGATTGAAGGGGAGAAAGGTTCAGTCCTGTTGGGGGCAAAGGTTAGTTGAAAAACAAACCAAATTCAAAAACCAATTTCCTGAGAAGACAGGGAAGGCAGGGCCCAGCTTCTGCATTTACCCACAGTGTCTCGTTGCCCTTTGTGTGGTGGGTACCCGCAGCCCATTAGCCAAGGCAGAGGAGGAGGAAGAAGGTGTAATAAGTGATTCTGGAATCATAAAGACCTTGTCAGACGCCCACACTCCCAACTTTGCTCTCACTTCATATTCATCAACAAGATGGACGGGCGGGGTGCAGACAATTGCTTCCTAGGGACTTATTCTTAAGCAAATCCAATCTCTCTATTCAGGGAAGGATGTGAAATATAACCGGCTATTAGGACCCAGAGTTCTGGTCATCACCTCCTAAGGCTACCCTCTGCAAAAAGCTCCTTCAAAGCCACTGCCAACCCTCTCTTCCCCACCCCACTACCCCCTGCCCCAGGCCCAGCCATCACTTACCCTCTGCTGCCAATTTACCTTTAAACAGTCTCCTATTCATCTTGTTCTTCTCCTTCTCTGACATAGTCCCCTTCCCTGGAAGCCTTCCATGCCCTGCCTTTCTCCTGACCCCAACACTTTGTCCTGAACTAGTCTGGCAGCTCCCAGTTCCGTCCACATCTGTCTTTGTCCCTCTTTCCAGCTCCTTACCTGAGCCTTTGATAGCTTAGCATCAGAGTTCTTTGGGTCCTGGGAGTGGGTAAGTGGCATTTCTCTGTTATCCCTTGGTTCTTATGCATAAATGTTTTTAACATCACCAGTGCCCCTTTCTTGGGGGGACCAGAGGGTCACTTTAGTTTCGTTTTATCTGGCATAGTAAAGAATTTTCATCTCTCAGAAATAGAGTGCTATGGATCTAAGTCACTTAACTCTCTTTCTAGGAATCTTGCAATTTAGACTTCTTTTTTATTCAATGATTTTTAAATATCATGAAGTAATAGAGTAGGTATAGGAGAAAATCTTGGAAGGGCTGGCCAGGATCTGGCCAGCCCACATCTCCAAGAGTCTGCCATTTGAAAGGGTGGAGAGATCTGTTGGAAAAGCCCTTTGTCTTCTGGATCCAACCCTTGGAGCCACCGAAGGACCAACCTAATGATCCTCAAATCAGGCTGGGTCCAGTCCCCTCCCACCTTGAACTTGGGCAGGCTTCTGATTTTTGTCAGAGCAATATACCTTGCAGAATACCATCTCCCTGATCCCTCACACTGAGCAGAGAGTCAACTATGTAGATTTCCACCTTCATTCAATAGTGTAGATGAAACAGGCCCTCCTCCAAGTCATGTGACTTGCCCAGCTGACCAAGGTTATTCTTTAGTGGAGAAACCGCTGGGACTTTTTTTCCTCCTCCTTTGCATCTACCTGGACTGTTAAATTTCTCCACAATCAACACATATTGCTTGTACTATTAAGAAGAAAGTAAAACTTTAGGAAGATCAGGAGTTAAAAGCGTAGATGTAGAGGGCCATAGTGATGGCCACTGCTGAGTTAGTCACAGAGTCAGGTGTGTTTCCTATGGATGGTCTAATGAGTTGAGGGCCACTCCAGGGGACATTGCGAACACAGAAGCCTTGAGCCCTGGGCAGCCCCAAGGCTGGGCCAACAGAGGGCACCTACAGAGGACGAGAGTGGGAGGTAGAGAGAAAAGGGTCAACAGGACACAGATGGGCAAATTTCTTCCACAGTCATAAAGTTTCAAAGATCTAAGCCTTCAGGTCTTTCCTTAAGAATCCAACCAAATTTAAGTGTTCTGCTTTGCAACCTTCTATAAAGTGTGACTGTTTACCCTGTTGATGTGCAGTGGTTTGGCTAGTAATTATTAAACAGGAGGAATCAGAAATTTAAACCAAATACTTCATGTTCTTAATGCTAAACTTGAAGATTAAACAGTGGAAAAGTGGAAACAGTCATGTTGTTTGTTTGCTGTTTTGAAGAGTGATAAAATCAGAAATCTTGGCTATTGCCCAGGTTCTGTCTCTGACGTAAAGATTCTCAAACTTTTCTGTCAAAGTCCCTTCGATATTAGAGGGAGGAGAGTGAATTGGACCTCAGCAGTCTTGGGGGCTCAGTTCAAAGGACCAAATTCTTTTGAGGCCTTAGGTTTTAGCTTTAAAATTATGCAAACTTGGCATTTTATTACATAGTATATTTTGTGTCTCAATATAAAAATGATGTTTTAAACAATTTGCCATCAAAAACTTCTGCGGTCCTCAGAGAGTCTTCTTATGTATCCTGTGACACCCCCACAATGTGGCCGCAGTAGTGTGACCCTCAGGCACCTGCGTCCCAGATGAGAAATGCTTCAGTGGGTGGCCTCCCAAGTAAGTACCTTCTCTGTTTGATTGTTTAATTTGTCAGACTTCCCTGCTACTGTCCCAGATTATATCTCTTATGACTACTATTTAGTGAGCACTTACTATGTGCCTGGCTCTGGTGCCAAATGCTTTATATGCATTATGTCATTTAAATCCTTACAACCACCTGAAATTCAGATAGCTAAAGTGACTTGCCTAAGGTCACATAGCTGCCTCGTGGCAGAGTGAGGGTTAAATACCAGTCTGCTTAACTCCAGGCAGACTGCAGCCCCCTGTTGCCTCTCAAGGACCACTGCCAGAGCACCTGCCTGAGTAAGCACCTCCCAAGAGGGAGGCCGTTGTGGTACATCTAGAAAGAGATGTAATATAGGAAGAGTCAGAAAAGCTAGGTTTAGGTCTAACTCTGTCCCTGACTAGCTATAGGTTCTTGACCCTTAGTCTGTGGGTCCTCATCTATAAAATGGATAAAAAAGGTCTGTGAAAGAGATAGTGGAAAAAAGATGATCCTAGAGTCAATATCTTGCTCTGCTGCTAACTGGATATGTCATCTTAGGCAAGTCACCAAATCTCAAAACCTCTGTTTCCTCCCTTCTACAATGTGGAGAATAATACCCACCGCACAAGAGTACTATGGGGATTAAAAATAATATGTATAAAACACCTGGAATAGAGTTTGGTGTATAGTCATTGCTCAATAAATGCTTTGCAGGAGTCGTCTCAGCAGTAGTGCCCATATTAAGAAATTGTGATGATTGAAATGTGGGAAATGTGTGAGAGCAAAATTACGAAGTAAGGCAATCCCCTAAAAATAAGGAACTGGAGAAGGGTCTACCTTAGCGTATCCCCAAATCGCTCTGCTGGGTGAAGGCATGGAGTTCTCTTTCATTGAGAAACCTCTAACATGAGTCAAAACCAGAGAAGGAGCCACAGCTCATTTTCTTCTTGTTTTTTTTCTTTCATATTCTTTCTCCCATCACTTCTCCATAATCCCAGAAAGAGCACCCCTCCAACCCATCCCCAGCTGCACTGGTGCCTGATCCCCGAGACCCATCTGAGAAAAGATACACCAAACATCTCCTGCAAAAGGATGTGGGGAGGGTGGCCTGGAGAAAGAACTCTTGAGGCAAGTTAAGGCAGGGATAGGGAGGATCTGAGTCCCTCTGCCAGCCAGTTTGGAGGACAAAGCCAGACACTCCAAATAAGACAAACCCTTGAGGTCTCTCGCAATTTTAATATTGTCTCAGTCTGCTTCTGCAACTTAGCCAGTCAGCCCTAATTCCTCAGTATGGGCAAGACCCTGAAAGACCAGTCACCCATGTCTTGGTGAATTGTGTGGCCCACCTTGGCAGGCACACAGGCACTTCCCAAAGTATCCGTGATGGGAGCTCTTTCTGGAGGGATTACAGGTCTTGACCCAAGATTGCTTCTCCATCTTCCTGTTGGGGCCTTGCAGCCCAGCCTGAAGGGAGTTTTCCAGAGCAGGTGCGGCTTCGTGAGCATCCAAGATACTGTGGGTGAGATGGGTTCTCCCCTTGCTGGGCCTTTTCCCCCTAAACTGGTGTCCCAGGCACCTCTTCCAGTTTGGAAAGCAGATTATTTATGGTTTATTTTTGACACCAGATCATCGCTGCCCAAGTTTCATCAATTTGTCACTGTTTTTATTGTCAGCAATTGCCCATAACTGGAGCACATTTAAAATGTCATTGATCTTGGTATTACAGTGTCATAATCTGACAGTAATAGGTGTAGCCAGCACAGGAAGCCCAGGCCCTGAGATTGATGGCGTTCAGCACACCAATTATATTCTGTCCATCTAAGTGATAAAAGAGTACGTAGGAGGCATTCAATAGATAAATTAGATATCGCTCCCAATTATGTCCCTTTATTTTATGGAGTCATATGCTCCCTTTAGAATTTTTTTCTTCATTTGGCTTGTAAAGGGGCATTACTTGACCCCCTCAAATACCAGGGCTGCTCCCCTGCATGCTCCACCTTCGGTTTGACGCTGATCCCTCCCTACCTTCTAGAAGTTTCTCACCTGGGCTTTCCTGGGACCTAACCTAGGCGCCTCCCCAGTGTGGTGGGTGGGCACAGGTATGAAAGGAAGAAGGCGGAGATATCTCTGAGAAGGGGTTAGTTCAGGCCTTTGGGAAGAACTAGGAGGTCTGATGATGCCTTTCCTTAACATGACTCTAGCCAAATAAATGGGATCGGGGGAGAATCATTAAATAGGTTATGATCTTCCAGCTCCAAATTCCAGCAGAGCCTTCAAATTAGGACAATTAGTGAATGGCTATTACTGGGGAGGAGGAAGATGGTCAGAAAGTTTTCAGTCTTCAGAAAGTGACTTCATCCATCTCCCTGTCTCTACTCTGGCTTGAGCTGAATCAATTCAAACCTTTCCTTGGAAGAACCCCCAGAACCTCCCTCACCCCCATTCCAGTCAGATCCAATGCCTTCTTCAGCTTGAGTTCCAGCTCTGCCACTGTGGTAGGAGAATGATGGCGGCTTTCCTGGGGAGGCAGTAGGCTCCCTGCTGGAGAGCAAGCCCCAAGAGGAGCCCATTTCTAAGATGAGAGTTCACCTGAGGCAGGAAGTGACTGGCCAGAAATGAGAGGCAGAGAATAGAGATACAGTAGGAGATCACTTTATTTAGGGTTTATAAGCACGTTAGACTCTGAGGACAGTCTTGATCTGGTCTAGACTCCTACCCTTCCCCCCATGTCCCTTAAAGCCAGCAGGAAACACAGAAGAGGCTGAAACATCAGGGAATAGTGTTCCAGGTTCATTTATTGAGCTTTGCAAAAGAAAGTGTCCATGACCGGGCTGTTCCCCAAAGCCTGTTGCCATCTCTACTGTTATAAATAATCCTGGCAGTAAGTGCCCTGTTACATTGAAGGGAAGTTGTTCTTATGGCATGAAACCTGAGAATAAGGGTCAGGGGAGGAGGGATGATGGGGGACAGAAGAGAGAGATGGGGAGCCATCACCCTCAGGCTCCTCAAGTATACCCCTGAGCTAGTGATAAATGAATTTCTGGAGCAGCAGATGGCAGTTCAAGTAAAATGTTTATAGGAAACGAGTGTGATTTAAACAATGTCTTGGCTGATAAACACCAGCCAGATGGGGGGAGAGGGCAGGGTGAAGGGTAGAAGAATCTAAGGCCCAGAGGCCCTGGGTGTTAAGTAGCTGTCTGAATCTCTGCTCAAACACACACACCAGCTTTGGTCTTAACATGTTTTTAAGAGCTGGTTATGATTTCCTTGAGGGCGACTCAGATTAAGACTAGAGTGGAGCCCCCAGCTGAGCGCCTTCAATAACTGTCCATCACAGTGTCTTTAGAGACAGCAGCCTCTTCCCTGTGGCTCAGGGAGCCGGGGACTGGGGAGGGTTGCCAGGCTGCCCCACTCATCAACCTGTTCCTAGGCAGCACTGGGGCCTGTTGCCCTGTGCACAAGCCCTGCCCTGGATGCTGGGGCAGATCCTGGGGACAGGGCTTAAGCCCCACACTCAGAGAGCTCTCAGGCCTCAAGGGAAGAGAAAACACACAACCTAGAAAAGAAAATAGAGTGAAGAGAACAAAAGGATGGAAGTCAGGGAAGAGAAAACCGTTAACAAATCCAAAATCCAGGCCTTTCTCTCCATGTCCACTGCTGCCACCCTGGTCCAAGCGACCCACCTCTCACTTGGATTAGTGCAGTAACCTTTCAACAAGTTTCCCTGCACCTTCCCTAACCTCCTTGCAGTCTATTCCCAACACAAAAAGACAGAAGGACCATTTAAAACTTAAATCCAATGTCTTTCCTCCCCACTTCACTCGGAGTAAAGATCAAAGTCCTCAAGACAGCCTACGAGGCCCAGCATCATCTGGCCTCTCATTACTCTCTGATGCCAACCCCTCCCACTCTTTTCCTTGCTCACTCCACTCCAGCCACAGTAGTTTCTAGGTTCCACAAGCTTGCCAGGCATGTAGCTGCCCCAGGGCCTTTGCATCAGCTTTTCCCTTCGCTTAGAATTCCCTTTCCCAAGATGCTCTTGAGGCTTACTTACTGCCTCACCTCTGAGTCTTGTTCAAATACTATATTCTCAATGAGACCTCCTTGACTACCATATTTAAAATTGCAGACTTTCCCTCAATCCTGATCCTTCTTTCCCTGATCCACATTTTCTGTAACCTTTACCACCTTCTAATATACAATATAATTTACTTATTTAATACATGTATTGATTATTACTGTCTCTCCCTGCTAAAATGTAAACTCCACACAGGCAGGGGTCTTTCTCTGTTTTGTTCACTGACGTATTCTGAGAAATTGGAATAGTGCTGAATAGTAATTGCTTAATGAGTAAATGCAAAGGATATAGTTAACCAGGGCAGGGTTTGGAAGGGAGGACAGGGGAGGCCATTCCAGGATTGGTTAACTTGTGCTTTATCTCATCACAGGCCATGTGTGAGAAACTGAGGGCCAAGGTGATGGGCACGAGTGCAAGAGGTGGGCTAGCGCCTTATCCAAATGGGGAGATTCGGTTGGCAAAGAGACTAGTCTAGATTTACCCTTGAATCTGATGCAAGTGTTGGCTTTAGGTTGAGATTTCATCATCTCCAAGACCAACCTGTACTTTGATGAAATAGTAACAAAGGAGTGTGCCAGGCAAGAATGAAGTGGTTGGAAATGAGGGATGGACTGGAACTTCAGAGGCCCTTGAGGTCGAGGGGGAGGGTTAGCTGAGAGACAGAAGAACAGGCAAGTATCTTATAAGTCTCGAAAAAAGATCAAGGTGGAATTCTAGGGCCTGAAGGAAGATTGTGTATATGTATAAGTTGGAGGAGGGAATCAAGTCATCATCTCAAAGAGGATGTTCCCATCTTCACTGGGGGCAGAATGAAAAAGCCATGGGCTATCTCTAAAGTAGAAGGAATTGGAGTTAGATATCAAGAAAAACTTCCCAATTGTGCAGTAGGCAGTAGAGGGAAGGGGTGGAGCCTTATTCTTTGGAGAACCTGAGCAGGACCTCAGCTAGGCTAACACTGAGAGCCCTATGGATCTGCGAGGCCCTGGGATGACAGTGTTAGGGACTAGTCCCCTGGAGAGGGTTTCTGCCTCTGCCTGGCCTCTGAATCTTCCTCTCACCTGCAAGGTTTCTGAGCTCATAAGCCATGCAGCCATCTTTCCTGGGTGGATGGGGAAACAGAGTATTTGGTATGTCCCTTCACCACCTCTCCCTAAAACCTCAGTGCTCAACTCGGCTTTGTGGTGTCTTCAGGGTACATGCCTGGAGAAGTAGAAGAATATCTTTGGAGTGTTATACAAGACAAAAGTTCCTGTGATTATAATGGAGAGGGGACCCAGGTGGCCTGGTAGTCCTGAAAATGGGAAGGTGACTTACTTGTCATTGTACAACTTATGATGCCTTTGATATTTCAACCAAGTACATATATTTCCTATTTAAAAAAAAATAATAATTAAAATCAGACAAAAAACCCAATAATAACAACATAGAATAGATCCAGGGAGGTGGAAATTTGATACCCTGAGGACAATGACCTGGCCCTTTTGGCCCACATCCACCCTCCTTCTCATGTGGGGTCGCCATTTTCTAGAGATTCAGAGAGGAGTGTGGCTGGTCTGATGTCACACAGCATTTAGGGGTTAGCAAAGGTCTAGGGGTCAGTTGTCCAGACTCTCAGTGTCGGTTTTCTCTCCTGGTTTTCAATGGCCCGGTCTACCCCTTGACCGCTCCGTGTTATTTGCAGGGTTGTGTAGATGCTATGAATCAACCTTCAAAGAGATATTTTAAAATGTGCATGGTCTTAAATGCTATCATTCCCAGAAAGTCATATCTTTATGGAGCTCTCTTTTGTCTCCTGTGTGGTATCTGATAGTTTATTCCCTCTCTTTCTGCCTCCTTCCTCTCCATCACCCTTGACCATCAAAGTGGTTCCCCACTGCAATTTGGCCCTGCCCCTAAGAAGACATGTGATCTTGAGCAAGTCACTTAACCTTTCTGTGCCTTTGTTTCTTCTGTAATCGAAGACCATGACCTTCCTCCCACAGCTCTTCATTCATCCATTTGTACAACAAGCAAGTATTCTGTGCCAGGCGCTGAACTCGGCACGGAGGATCACACGAGACAACATATGTGGAGTTAGTACAGAGACACAGAGAGTTATTGCCAAGGCCTCCTTCCTTGGCCGCTTTTCTGTGATGAGCATGAAAATCTAGCCTGCTCCTGGAAGAATTGTTTCAGTCTACTCCCAACCTCTCAGCTTCCAGCACTGTTCCTGGGGTGAGGCTGACATCCTTTTCTGGATAAAGTGTCAGGGGCTGCAGGAATAGCCTCTTTCCCAGGCTTTTCCACTGGCTAGATCCAAAGGCATTGCTTTGCCTGCAAGAAGGAATAATGCTGAAATTCATCTGTGGGTCTTTAGTCTGGAGCTTCAGAAGTATCCACCTCTTTTGATCTCTAGAGGTCCCATTCCTGAGAATCTGCTCATGTTCCCACTCTGCATCTCTCCCTTCCTGAGACACATCTCTTTGAGGGCTGGCACAGAGGCTGAGAATCTGGGATAGGAAACTCACATTTGCTCTCCTCTAAATGTAACCTGGGCTGTGGAAGGAAAATGGTCCCTTCTTTAAAACAACCACCACAACCACAGAAGCTTGTTTCAGATGAGGAAAAGAGACGTTTCCAGAGCTCTTGGAGAGAAATTGTTCCCACTCCCTGCCTGGCCACTGAGGATTGGGTGAGTATCACTTGGAAGGAGGGGCATTTGTAGAAAAGATGGGTTGCTTCAGCCCTGGTCATGACAAGATCCCAAGTCAAGTCAAAGTGATAATGATGAACCTTGGGGAAGGAGGAATCACGTTTAGACAGAAGGAGGCATTTCCTGATGAGTAGAGACCAAGTTTAAGGAGAGCTTGTAGAGAATTAGACAGTACATTCCAGGCACAGTTTTCTCAGAGCTGGGGGAAGGATAAGATGATCTTGGGGTTGCAAAGGATTCAGAGATTCCATGATGCTGCAGAGTTGGCAGGCACTGGGTAGGAAGCCAGGGAGATGTCAGCTCATCCATATCTAGAGCACAAACCCCACAGACAGGGACTAAGTTCTTGGGAACCTCCAACATGCCCAGCACAAAGCCTCACACAGGGCAAACTGGAGAATCTGACCAAAGAGGACAAGTCATTCCCTGGAAGAGGTGTCAACTCCACCATCAGGGAAGGACAGCTGCTTTAGAGCCCCAGCAAAAAATGGCTCCAGACTATGGGACCTGGAAGTATTTCTTCGTATCCAGCCTCAGTGCTGCTTACCACAGCTTGCTTTGATCTCACTGCAATGTGTGAGATTTACCCATCTCCAGAGGATGAACTGAGCAGGGAATAAGGGCCTTGCTTCAGGCCTAGCCTATTGTCCCTGGGAGCAAAACGAGTTGGCCAAACTCTCAAGCACCTGACTCAGCTCCTGGGGAGTCCCACGGAGAGTAAGGGAGGGTGTTCTTCCATGGAACTGCCAGACTCCATGAGGATGTAAGCAGAGCAGCAGAGGGCAAGAGGTGTTGAGTGGCCAGAAGAGGTAGAGTTCAGGGAACCCCCTGGCTGAGGCAATGGAACTTTTTGGATGCTCAGCCTTCCACCCGCCTGAGGAAAGATGGCAGCTTCTGGACTGCAGGAACTGGTGCTGCATCATTTCAGCAGCCCCAGTGCCCAGTACAGAACAGATGCTCAAAACCTATGGGCTGAATGAATAAATGAGTCTGGGGGCCAAGTGCTGGTCCCTCCTGCAGTCAGAGCGGGTCTTTGGATAAGGGATCCCTTCTCTGGCCTCAGTTTCTCCATCTGTAAAAGGAGGGGGTTGCACGAGATTAACTCTAAGTTTTTTTCCACCCCCGTTTCCCTATTCTTTCACACCGTTCCTCTCCAATTCTCCCCGCTTTAAATCCTTGTCTCCCATTTCATCCGCATCCTCTGCCCTCCCCATCTCAGTGTCTTCCCTCCCCAGCCAACTTTCTCCCGTTTTCCCTTTTTACAAGTGTTTCCCCTTTTCTGTTTCTGGTGATTTCTCTGGGCACTAACTACCCTCGCTGCAGCCTTCTGTGTTCTGGGTTCCCCCTCCTCCTCCCCCGTTTCTAGCGTCCCTTTCATTGACCTTAGACGCCAGAGCGGGAGATTGGAACAAGGGGAGGGGTCCTAAAGAAGACTCTGGCCTGCTTCTGCGGTGGCCAACCCGCCCCTCTCCCAGCAGCGGGTGCCGCGGTGCGCCCTCGCCCCACGCTAATGTGATCTGGAGAGACCCTGGCGGGCGGCGGGCAGTCTGGGCCGAGCGTCCTGGGCGGCGCTGATGGATGGTCCCATGACAGTAATCGCAGATTGAGGACGCTCTGGCGACGCTCTCGTGCCCGCGGCCGGCTGTTTGGCGAGCTGGAGAATCCCTCCCTCCACAGCGCCTGCCTCCCAGGCGCTGTCCCCAACCCACTGGGCTTAGGGGAGGCCTGAGGCCTGAGGTTTGGGCGGAGGTGGGGACTTTCCCTGCCTTCTCTCTCCCAAGACACTGGTTTCTGTTTTGTAATCGTCCTGGGATCCTACACTGGGTCTGTGATGCTGAACAAGCTACTAGGCTCCTTGAGCCTCAGTTTCCCCTTCTGTGTAATGGGAATTAATGGACTTTCTAAATCTGGATGGAGAGTGTTAGCAGCAAAAGAGAAACACTGAGAAAAATTACCAGTCTCCCTTAAGAAGAAATCGATTTTTACTTTCAGTTCACAGGACTCAGTATAATCTAGGCTAATGTAGGAAACTGAATGGATATTCACACACAGAACATATGTTTATAGACATACACACGTCATAATGTTTGGGGGCTGTCTAATAAATATATCTGAATTTAAGAGATGGCAACATCAGTATTGCTTAGATGTCATTAAAGAGAAGCACATCGGCACAGGTATTTCTTCAGGCGACTGCCTTGAACAGGACTCTTTCTCCACTCCACTGAAGACCACCTACTGTCTAAGTCCCATTCCCCAACCAGTCTTGGGATCTCCCTCAATCTAGGGCTAGGCTGACTAATGGCTGTGAGGAGAGGATCCCCGCTTGGGGATACGTTCTTGGTCTATTTCCTAACCCCTCACCCACACTTCCAAGTGACACGGAGTTCTAAGGCTTCTCTACTCCTCTACCCCCAGAGGAATCCCCTTGGGTCTGGGCCATGCCAAAGAACTGGAGGCAAGGATCCAGAGCCAATTACAATTCTGAGAGCATGCCCAGACGCATCCTTACTCCCTTTTAACCTTTCTCTCTCGTCAGAAGCCAAATTAAGTTAGTCTTGAGTTTTGATTTAATTCCTGAAATGGAGTCATAATCTGTTTAGTGTCCTTTTTTCCCAAGCCCTGGGTACTTAAGTGCGTGTGTGTGCGTGTGTGTGTGTTGGGGGCGGGGAGGGGATAGGGGTTAATGAGAGAGCAGTTCAATGCGTTGTGGAGAACTTTCACACACACTTAACCTCCAAGCAATACCAAAAAGCAGGAGACACCATGGCCTTGATTGCCACTGGTGGTATAATGATGATGATGATGATGATGATAATGATGACAACTAATATTTATCGGGTACCTCCCATGTGTCAGTACTGAGCTAGGCACTGTCCATGCATTCCTCACTTCTCACAATTATCTTCCACGTAGGTACCATTAATATTCTCAATTTAGAGATTAAAAAACTGAGACTTACAGAAGTTGAGTGGCCTATGTTCCATTCTACAGCTATTGATTAAACGGCAGTACCCAACTTTGAAACTACAGACTACAGAGCCTGTGCTCTTAACCACTTAGCTGAGTGACTGTGAGCAAGATATTTAAGTGCTACTTGCCCCACTTTCCTCATTTGCATAACATAGATAATAAATAGAGATAACAATATACTCCCTTCACAGGGTCGTTGTGTTGATTAAATGAGATAAGGCATTCAGCCTACTCACAGTAAGCATTCAATTAAGTGCCCTAAACATTGGGGTAAGATCGAGCAAGGGAAGGGGTGTAATGCAATGTAATGGGTGACTATTATAAATTGTGACAGTCGATAATCATAATTATCATGTTTTGAAAAGCACAAGCTATCCTACAAGGAAAAGACTGTCATGCTTATTTTACAGAAGAAGAAACTGAGTTTCAGGTAAATTAAGTAAATTGCCTAAAGCCAACTAGTCAATAAATGGCAGAACAGAGTTTGTATTCAAATATTGGGCTCCTGGACTCCAAAGCCTGCTGTTCCCAGCACCCCCAGAGTCAGGAGAGACTGGCCTCTCCTGGGGAAGGTCAGGGCTGAGGCCAACAAGCCCAAGTCACACCTTCTACCACCTGGGACTCAATTTTCTCCAGGTAAGCAATGTTTCCTTAAAGGAACAGGAGGAGAGCAAATAAAGAGGCAGCCAAGACAGTTTCTCCCTCCCCCAAAGTTAATGTGGAACTTTCCCCACACCCCGCTCTCCTTGCTTTCCTGTTTCCTTTGTGCTCAAGTTTGTGGCCATTAAATAGAAGAGGAGAAAGTTTGAACCAGGCATGAAATATTTATCAGTTAATTACAATATGCAGATTCTGTTCCTGGGGGTGATTTATCTTTTTGGAAATATAGGAAAAGATCCTGGAAACTTGTACCCTAATTGCTTGGCCTATTATTGTAGCAACCAGGTAGAAACTCCATTTACTATGTAACTACAAATTTTCCTACTAGCTGCTTCTGCCTCTGGTGGTCTGGGGGCCATCTGCTTTCCCAATGAGAGAGAGGCCTCTAAGAGGTCAATTTGTCCATTTTCCTGTTTCCTTAAACAGGTGGCCCCTTTCTATTTCCTGATAATTGTAGGAAATGAAAAGGATGAGAGTCTTCGAAATTCTGAGATCTCAAGAGAAGCAATCCTAAGCGACACCCTCCCCCACTGAAGTCATGTGGCTGCTGATGGGGGTACCCCATGTGGAGAAGAAGCTCTCAGCCCAGCAGCCTCCTCCCCACTCCTCACTCACACACAGGAGAAAGGCAAAGCGGCAGCCCTCCTCTCACCTCTTATATCACCTCCTAGGGCCCATATCGCAACCTCTGGCTGCAGTTTAGCATCAAGTGAGGAGTTTTTTAAAAATCCAGATGCCTGGGCACTGCTCCAGACCAGCCGAATTAGAATCTGGAGCCAGATATCAGTATTTTTTTCATGTCTCCAGAGAGTCCAATATACAGCAAAAGATGAGAACCTCTAGGGCTAATAGAAAAGTATGGCTGCCTGATAAAGGGGCCCTGCTTATATAGGGGCCCTGCAAGACTATATAATTTTTATTTCTCCCTTTCAGGTGCTGGAGGAGGTGATTGCTTCACTTTTATTGGAATCTGAAGAGCGTACTTTTCTCTCCTCACAAGAAGCTTCTAATATTAATAACTACCATTTATCAAGCCCCTGCTGAATGCCTGTATCTATGCAAATAAAATTTTATCTGATCTATACAACAACTCTATAAGGTCAGTGGGTATGTCCATTTTATGGATGGCTCAGAGAGGTTAAGTAATTTGCCTAAGGCTGTACAAGTAACAAGTAGCAGATCTGGGATTTTGAATCTAAAATCCATTCTTTTAAGCACTGTGCAACCCCGCATTTCAGTTTCTCAGTGCTGGAAAGGAAGTGCTTCAAAACCAGTATCTGAAGGGCCTAGGGAATGTCTTGGGAAGGGAAAGGAAAGAGAAGCAAGGAGAAGTATAGAAAGGAGCCACATGTGTTTGGAACATGCAAGGAAGAGTGGTGGTGGGTGGGAGAGACTGTAGAGGCTGCGTGGAGATGAGATGAGGTACCTGAAGGAGGGTATGGTGAGGGAATGGGGCAATGGCTGTGGAGAAAGCTGGGGATTGGGGTTCAGGAGTGGGAGCTGGCAGCCAGAATGACAGACAGAATGACAGAACGTGAGTAGTGCCCACAGTGGATTGGGTAGCTGGAGAAGGGGAGGGACCTGGTGCTGAGGAGGGGTCTTTGTGAGGCACACAGCAGTGAGGAATTCCCCGCCATGAATACTAAGGGCAAGAAGAAGAGAAAGGGCCAGAGGGGGCTGGGTGATGTTTAGCTGCTGGGGTGATTAATGGGGGTGAATGGAGGGTGAAACTCAAACCCTTCGAACTGAGATGGTGGGGAATGGTTGTCCAAGAACAACAGTGCACTGTTTCATCCAGAAAGCCAATGTCCAGAGGAGGGGCAGTGGGGAGGACGCCAGGCACAGTCGCTCCTTCCCTTTTTTCCCAAGGTCTCTTTATTTGCCATCAAACAGTAAATTAAAATATACTTGCCAGCTCTGGGGGACTCTCTGGATGGGCTTCCTACCTGCCTCCTGGCTTGGGGGAGAACCAGGGGTGGCTCGGGAAAAAGCAAGTGGGGTTTTGGATGGCAATTGAGATGCCTCCATGGACTGCTCCACCAGGGCATGAAGTGTTGACATGCTGGCTGGTCCACTGGCTTCCCTCTAGACCAGACAGGCATGAGGAGATGCATAGGAGTTGGGTCCCTGAATGTCCTAAGGAAGGTAGCACATTCTTAAGGCAAAGTTCTTAGAGCGGGCCTGGCCTCAGGGAGGACAGATGAGTTGGGGGAAGGAGGAGGGAGGCCCTGGAATCAAGGTGTTGAGCTGCGTTTGAGGAGTGGGGGTAAAACTTGTGGGAAGTAGAGGTTTGAACTCCCCTCCCTCATTTCTGTCTCTCTCACTGGGTGCAGTTGCCTCAACTTCCCCACCAGCATTTTTAGAGAGCAGAATGAGGGAGAAGGGGATGAAGTGACGTCTCAGAGGACAGGAAGGGAGCTGCAGGCAGGGATTTAGATGGAAATTATCTCACAGAATAGGAGCAATTTTCTCCCCGCTAGGCCATTACAGATGTGAAACAACTGGCAGATCCCACTTCCTCAGCTCCAGCTATCCAAGGGTATGGTGCGTATTGAAGTCTTCGCCTCCTACGGGACAGCAGGATGGGCAGAAAGGGAGATCAGGATGTGTACTCAGGGGTCGCCAGCGGGCTGAGGGAGACCAGGAACTCCTGAGGGCAGGGGAGGCAGAATGCCCATCCCTGATCCCAGATCACTAAGAGTCCTGTCACTAGGGCTTAATTCCTGTCTCTACACAGAGCTTGACCAAGTTGCTTCTCTTATTGGGGTCTCGCTCCCAGTTCCCACTCTGTCTTTCCAGGAGCTAAGCCTACAAAGCACTTTGAAATCTGAAGTTAGTGAGAAGTAGTTTATCGAGTGCAAATACTCTGTGAGATACAGCATGACTTGACTGGTAATGAGGTAACCATTCTACAGAGGGGCCGAGTTCAAAGGCTGCATTCCAGAGGGGCTGGGCCTCAGTTTGCTTGTTCTGAGGGCAGGGGCTAACAGATGCTGCCCTCTGCTTCTCAGAGAAGGAAATAAAGGAGCCCACTGGAGAGCAATGGTCACAATTAACAATCTTAATTATGAATTAATAATTCATAATTATTCCAGACTTGCAGATAAGCACAAATCTGCTAAATTATTTCCCAGGGAGTGGGTGGGAAGGAGACTTCAGTGCAGCCATTACTTCTAGAGGCCCTTACATTCATTCCTCTGCTTCCCGGCCAGACCTGGAGGAGATTCATTCATTTCTTAGGCTGAGTCCTTCTAACAGAAACCCCCTTGCCCCCAAAGCTTCTAAACACAGTACTACACTGCCTCTCTGTTCTTCCTGAGGCCAGAGGGCCAATATGACCTCAGAACCTGGACTTCAGATTTTTGGGGTCTCTCTGTTTCCTGCCGTGTGTTCTGCTATTTATACATGAGATGCCCTGCAGGAGGGGCTGGCACTGGGTGTCTCAGGAATGTGTGGCGACCTTTCTCCCTCTTCTACCTCCCTTCTCATGGGGATTGCCTTGGACTGCTCATATTGTGATAGAAGGCCTCTCCAACTTCATGTGGGAAGGGAAATAGGGAGTACCCCATCTCCTGTGGATATTGTTGGTTCCAGGATCTGGATTTGAGGGGCTGACTCTGATCTCCTGAGAAGACATCTACATAGCATCAATAATGGGCTAGGGAGGCATGTCCAACACCAGAACTAGCTCTCTGCTGCTTCCCTCTCCAACACCCATAATCTCAAATTTCCACTCCAGCAGATTTTAAAACATCTTACAGAAACCTCGAGAAGAGCCACTCAGCCCCTCACAGCCCCAGGGGATCTCCTTCTCTCAGGAATCTGAAAAGGAGGAGAGATCCTTGTTCTTCCAAATAATAAACACCTTAGGCTACAAAGGGGCTCTATCTTCTGGCCATAGGAGATTCTTGACCACCATCTCTGCCGTGGAACCACCCTCTTCAAAATGCTAGAAGGAAGGAGAAGTGAGATCATGGGGCATTAGAAAGGATTTCTAACCTCAATTCTACAGCTTTTCCATCAGCCTCATCATTTGTATCAAATATGCATGTCAGGCTAAATCTACAGGATGAATTGAGTTGGAACATTGGGACCTAAAAGCACCCTTTTCAAAATCTGTGGGTACATGTGCATACTTGAAAAGCTGCTACCAAGGTGGATGATCAGCCAAGCACACAGAGTGGGCATCTAGGGCCATAAGGACCACACACCTTGCCCACCCTTCATCCCAAGCTCTGTCCTTCCTTGGCCCCACTTTTGGTCTCAAGAGGAGCATCAGTTAGGTGTGATCCAAGTTATCCAGATAATTAACTGTGAAAGCACGAGTTATCTTTGAAAAAATTCCGCTCTTTTGGTCTCCAAAAATGAGATCCTCAAATCCCTTCCCTCGCTACTCCTATTCTCTACCCCTCTCCCCAACAGACACTCCCAAATCCTAGCTACAAAAATTTCTAAATACAAGGAGTAAACTTTCTTGATCTACCATTTTTCTCCACCTGCAACTCCTGTCCCCTCCCCCTCCCCAATTTTTTCCCCTCTCCCGCCAGAGCCTCCGCTCTTCGCTTCTTTAAAAAAAAAAAAAAACGAAGAAGAAGGAATTTTCAATAGTCCCACTTGTCAAGCGAAGACCATCTTTTAACCTTCAACAGCAGCGAAAGCCGTGTGAACTCTCGGTGAACCAAGATTGAAGTCATAAATCACGCGTACAAAGGCGGCTGCGGAGGCTGGCGCGGGCTGCTGCACCTTTAACGCTTTCTGGGGCTGACAGGCGGCGGCCCAGCTAAAGTTCACAGCGCCCGGG
>NW_006430043.1:709321-733945 GCF_000325575.1 Pteropus alecto
CCCTCTGCGAGGAGGCCCCTTAGCTGCGCTTGCAAAGGAAAGGGGGTGCACTTTTGCTCCCTCCACCCTGCTCCATCCTGGCCAGTTATCTGCCCTCCTCCCTTTCCTTCTCTGCTTGCTGTATTTAAATAGGCAACTAGATCCGCACGGACACAATAATTTAGCTTGTTTTGTCTTTGGCATTTTCTACAGGACCCCAAGAGATGGACCTTCCCCTCTCCTTCCTCCCTCTAGAACTGGATCCTTCATCTCTGTCTGCACAGTCCCAATTATACAGATCCTTGGGGTTCCAATAGGATCTGAGTCATTGGAACCAGAATACCTGGCTGAAACATGCCATATAATTAGAAAGGATTTTCTTTTTCCTTCTTTTCTTTTCTTTCTTTCTCCTTTCTTTTCTAAGAGAGTTGGAATTGGCTTCCGCGTGTCTGGGGCGGAGAAGCGGGTGGGGGAAAGAAACACCTTCATACAAGACCCGGCTTTCAGCCGGTGCTGATATCTCCAGGCTTCCAGCGCCGGAGCCCGGACTCACTTCTTTCCTTGGCTTCTCCGCCTCCTACTCCGACGGCTTTTTCCTTCCCCCCACTGACTTCTCGGTTTTATTAAAGTTCAGCAACTCCACTTGCCTTTCCTCCCCTCTCGTTTTTTTCTCCGAAAGCAGAAACCAGCCAGCCCAGCGGCCAGCGGCACCAACACAACCTGGGCCTACCGCAGGCAGGGCCTCCCTCAACCTGCGACGGCCTCCTGGACCGGGTCCCCTATTCATCCACCGTCCCTGCTGGTGTGCAGCCGCTGGCCTGGGGGATCTGAAGGACAGGGTCTGGGGTAAGAGTGTCCTGTCTTCCCCTGGACCCCCAGGCTTGCTCCAGAAAGTTTGGAGGGTGGGTACACCCCGACTCAGTCAACCTGCTCCCCCAAAACCCATGGCCAACTAATCTGATATGACAGAAGCGGGTGATGGATTTGGTATATGTTAATTCACAATGCCCTTTTCTCCAGAATTTAACTATAAGTTAATACACACCGGAAACCACGCGCATACACGCTCGTTAATGGGCTTAGGTATTAGCGAGTCCTAACGATGCATACAAATGTGCTCTGTGCTCTGTAGGCCCCTCAAGATTTATGGGCCTTGAGCTCTCTGAAGCTGTAAACAAGGAGAAAAAAAGAGAGAGAGAGACTGGGGAAAAGAGACAGAGGTCTGACTCACCCCTCCAGTTTGTGGGAGAGAGGGGATCTCTGCAAGTGGGTTCTTACTTATTTTCCTTTCCTTACTAGCTCTGTGTATGTGGGTTTTGGCATGGGTCTGGGGGTGGCATTTGCACTTGAATGCTGGTGCTCAGGCAATGTGTCGTTTGTGTGCTGGGGTAGGAGGATGTCTGCCTCCTGTGAATTGCTGTGCGGAGCCACTTATGGGCATTTACCTGTGAGTACGTATACACCATGCTAGGAGTGTGTGTGTGTGTGTGCACGTGCACACGCGTTCGTATGACAATCAGGCCCCCATCTGGGCCTGGCTGCTGTCCCCTGAACCCAGTGAACAAATCTCTAACAACAATCATAATAACAATAAATAATAAATAACAATAAAAATGGTAGTTAACAGTCCCTCCCTAGCAGGATAACAATAAAATGCAAGAGGAGAGATTTTGAGGAGGGGACAGAGGAAGGAGTCATGATCATAGCATCTGAGGGGAAGACAGGAAAGGAAGGAAGTTAGCTTCTCTACGTTTGGCCAGGGATTGGGTTTGGGAACCCCCTCCCCAGATAAGGTCCTCTGGCTAGAGGAGCAGAGAGAGCCAGGAGGCCGCTCTTTCTTGCTGCTTTTTCTTGAGCTTTTGCTTTGCGTGATTCAGGAGAGGGACCCCACATATGGGGGTGGTTAGTGACTTTGGGGACTCTCTGGATCCCCTATTTTAAAGAGGAGGCCAAGCGTGCATGTCAAGCTGAGGAGCAGAGAAAGAAGAGGTGATGACCACAGCTGGGTTTTCAGCGCGGCAGGGCGGCCGAGGTGCCCAGGAGGACTAGCCACCCGCCGGGCAGGGACAGAATTTATGGCCGGCCCTAGAGAGGGTAGAGTAAGGCTCGTGGCTCTGGTAGGCCCAGGGAAATTTCCCTTCCTACTGTCTTTTGAGAGAGAGAGAGAGAGAGAGAGAGAGAGAGAGAGAGAGAGAGAGAGAGAGAAAGAAGAGGAAGAAGAAGAAGAAGAAAGGGATTGAGGCTCATTGCATTTTCCTTCACCGGATTCAAGTGGAGCAGATTTCCATAAGGGAAGAGAAGACACGTTCTCGGATCCTTCCATGTTCGCCTCATTCTCTCCAGGTACAGTTTTCTGATAATTGTATTAATTTATTTATTTGGGGGAGGAGAGAGTCAGAGGTATAAAAATACGAAGCTGGCCGGGGAGGAAACCACCCCCACAGTTTCGGGTCTAACGAAATTTCCCCCTTTAAAAACAATTGTATCTAAAAAAAAAAAAAAAATCAAAGAGAAAATATAAAAACACAAAATAGCCAACTTTTTAAAAGAGAAAGAAAAGGGAAAAAAATGACCATAACAAATGAGAATGAGAACTTTTAAAAGATTTAAGTCACAAACCGTTTCAGAGGTTTGGATGCTTTTTCAACAGCCGGTGACCCATCTGGTCTGAAAAGAGACGGAGAAATACTTTCCACTGAGTCACTTCTTTAAGAACAGAGTATACACAAAGATTTGAAAAAGATCCTGGGTGTCCTTGCATTTGAAAAACAACACGGGGTGGAGGACATTGCGGTAACCGATCGGACAAAATAATAAAATAAAATAAAACCAGTTGCAACGCTGAGCGCAGGGAGCGCGGAGAGGGCCCAGGTCTAGGTTCCAAGCAGCAGCCCGGCGAGGCAGCTTGCCCCGGCCATGAGGCGCCGAGCCGGCGGGTACCGGCTGACGATCTTGCTCGGTCTCAGCTTCCCCAGCCTGGCTTGTAACCCCCTTCTCCCCAACCTCTGCACCCCTCCTGCTCTCTCGGTAGGGATGCCCAGTTGGGGCTTCCCTGGTTGGAGGGTTTGTGGTCTAAGAGGGGGCAAAGTGACTCAAGCCGGTCTCTGATTCATTTTTCTCCCCTAGGCCTCTCCACTTGTCCGAGCTCTCAGCCACCAGGAGACTGACACGGAAGGGGTTTGGGGGCTGCCCTCCACCAACTCCTGCTTGGCTTCCCAAAGTCCAGCCACCTTCAGCCCTCCTTGGGGGAAAATATCAGTGCCCAGACACCTCTGCTCTCTGTCATATATGACTGCGCTCACTTCAGGATTATCCTACAAAGAAGAAGAAGAAAGGCCGGCTTAGAGCCGTGTTTACATCTAGTTCTACTGATCCGATTCACATCTGGAGAGTTTATTTATAACTCCCACTATAACTCTCTCTGTTTGGAAGCACTGGTGGCTCTATTGACAGACTGATGTCTAGAAAATATTGCTCTATCTCTAACCATACCTAAATGTGCTGTGGTCGTATTTACAGATTTATGCTTGAGGAAAATATAATTATTTCCATTGTGTTTCTGCATATACAATAGTTACAGGAGCAGATTTATATATGCGAAAATATATGACTCTCTTATAGCCATCCAGCTTTATGGACATTTGATATCCTGACAGATTTATATCTCTGAGCATCTACATAGATAAATGTATATCGTTGGAATTATGTATCAGGAGATATGTACTTATTGATTGTGATATAGAGTAGTTAGAGCATTCGCTTAGAGCCATATATGGCTATGGAGATATTTCTATATTATTATCACTATATATAGGCATATCTATTTATAACTACATAGTTGTAAAAATAGACGTAAGTAATTATAGTCCTATATATATATGCTGTTATCTCTCTCTAGAGTTATAGACACTTGTGAATATAACTCTATAGGGATATCTGTATATATATAAGGGTGTAATTGTCTCATGATGTGTGTGAATTGAGGCTTAAGCTAGTCTATCTCTGTACAGACATATTTATATGTAGAGGCCGAGAGAGACTTGTTCTTGGAAATATTTCCAAGGGCCAACTGGAAAGCCGTATTGGGTCATCTAGGAAACCAGCTAGCAGAGTTCTTACTTATGGAGGGATGAAGTTACACAAGGGTAAACAGAGCATAGGGAGCCTCAAGGAGAGGAAGCGAATGGAGAGTGATTGGGGCTCGCAAGAACAGATAGATCAGGGAAGAAAGGGGTAAACACCTAGCACCCACCCGGAGATGGAAACCAGTTTTGTGAGGGGCCAGCACAGACAGGCATGGGTGTGGGTCTTATGGAAGGCGAGGCAGTGAACAGTCCAACAACCCAGAGATACTCTTCCCTGAGGGAGGGAGCAGGCCTCCATTTGGGCTTTTAGTGCACTAAAGGTCAGCAACCACCTAGCCTCTCTCACATTCCTAGCACATTTTTCTTGAACCCTAATTTTGAGGTCTCAAAGAGTGAGCTTTGGAGGGGAAAGATTTAGGAGGAAAAGGGCAGGGAGCAGGGTACACTTTCACCACTGCTGCTTTTTGATAATACAACCAGGAAAGCGAGGTAATGTGGCCAAGTAAAGCTTGCTTTCACCTGGGCCTCCTCTGCCCCTGGTGAGTTGTGTGGCTGGGACTGGGAGCCTGGTGGATTGAGGAGTGAATTTTCCAGTATTGGGCATATTCTTATGGGGCCTTCCTCACCCTACCTTCTCAAAGGCCTGTGCATCAGGGGCCTGATCCTACTCTGCTGGGTCATTCATTCCTCTTTTGCTCCCCAAATTGCGTTTCCCTCCCCTCTAGGTACATAGGGGCCCCTCCAGCTCGCTTCAGCTTTGTCCTGGGTTTTTATGAGAACTTGACTTTTAAGAACAGGGAGCATGGAGGGAGTCTCACTCGGACACAGCAGGCTAGCAGGCACCCAGGTCCCTGGCTGGAGCTAGGCCAGGAATCACATGGCCTGCGGCTACAGGCAGGGCCAGTTGTTAGTGCCAGGGTGGGGAGAGTAGACCAAGCTGGCGATGGGAGAGGGGAGGAGGTGGCAGGAGCCAGGAAATGGGGGAGGAGGCGAAGCAGGCTCTGCCCCCACCCCTAGTCTCCTGGCTCCCCAGACTCCCAAGTATATGAAACTAAACCAGAGCCAAGACCTGGGCTGGGAAGGAGCCCCCTATAGGTCTGAGGGGTCCAAAAAGGAACTACCACTTGGTCCATTAAGAAATATGCAAATAAAAATAAATCAGCAGAGACAGCCAGCTTGGCTGAAGGAAAAGTCTCTCTCTCTCTCTCTGCCCCAGCTCTGCTCCAGGGATGCTACCAGAAGGAGCAGAATTAATGTTTAAAGTTTTTTTTAAAAAACTTTACAAAGCGCACAAATTTTCTAGTTCACTAATACCCTTTAATCAGGTTGCTCTGCATAGTTATTTTTTATTGTCATCATTCCTTGCCCCGCTCCTGGCACTTTGGTCCTTGTAGAATAGTTTCCTTCTCGGGAGTTTGGGGACAGGCAGTCTTCGTCAGTGAGTGGGGGTGAAATAGACAGGGTCAGTTTCCTCATCTAGTGAGGATCCCAGTCTGTAGGGAAGGGTTAGTCTTCCCTTCTCCCAGGTTATGAGGGAGGTGGACCCTCCCAAATTGGTTCCTTTTTCCCCTAAGTATCCTTAGAGGCAACCTGCCCTGTGTCTGGGTGAGGGACTGAGGTCCAGAGAGGGGGCTAAGTTAAACCTGAATCTCTTTTCTCGTCCCCCAGCCTATGAGTTTCCTCCTCTCCTCCCTCCAACACCTAACACCCACAGAGTGGTAGATGCTTTCCCTAAAGAAATGCAGGGAAGGGGAACTGAGGAGTCTACATTTACATATGTTTGCCTAAGTGGGACTCAGGCAGGTGTCTGTGCTCTGGCCAGGAGGAGAGGGGTATTGCTGTAAAGCTTAGAAACTGCGGGCTTCAGGTAATGATTGCCTTGGCCAAAGGCAGGAATGAAGAGACACTAACCATAGATTGTTGAGCTTAGAGAGTTTGGGTCCCTTTACCTGGGCTGGAATGGCTCTTAACTGTTTCTGCATTCCAGATCCCTTTGAGAAGCTGATAAAAACAATTGCTCTCTCCCCAGCAAAATGCACATACACAGTGTTGTTCATAGTTACTGAGATTCCCCGGGAAGCTTGAGATCTCCGGGATGAGCATCTCTGATTTGCATATTTTCCCTTCCTTTCTGTGACCCTTCCCCAGTTGTCTGACTTAGCTTTGGCCTTCTCTGAGTTCCCTTGCTTGGGACTCAGGAAGTTTCGCCTGAGAAGTAAACCTTGCCATTCTCAGCGAAGCCCTTTTTCCGTCTTTGCTTTACTAGAGCAAGCACCAGGCTGAGGCCTTGCATGCTTATGCGAGCTCCTTAACTGCTCCTCTTCTGCAGAAATCAGGAGAGTGGCTGTTAACTGAAGCCGGGTCTACACTGCCCAATTACTCCACTAATTCCTGAGGGTGGGGTAGGGGGTGTCTGGAGGTACATCGGCAGCAGTGAGGGCCGGGCTGTAAGGGGACCAATTCCCATCTCTAATGGAAACTTGGATGCAAGGAGCAAGTTGCAATTGCTATAACAATAGTCATAATAATAACAATAATAATTTATTTAGCATATCATTAGATGTGTATTTACTATCTTCCCTCTCCTTTTTTACAAGTGTCTCCTAAGGAATTCTCACAACACCCAGGGGAGACAATAATAAGCTAATTACCACCCTTCAGTTCCTTCTCCTCCTCCCATCCACAAAGTCACCCTCTCAGAGATGGAGCGGTTACAGAACTCCTCTCTGTTTTATACTTGCTGAAGGCAGTCTCCCCATTCCCAATTCTCTTCTCCCATTTCTAGTTTTTTTCCATCCCTAGTAGGGAAATTTCTCCATAATTCGGAGGAGGGAAATCTGGGGAGGGGAGTAGCTGAGGCCCCTTCTGTGTCAGTCTCCTGGTGGCTGAGAGCTTGGACAAGCCGTTTCCCTGATATCACAGCAATATTTAGGATAATGTGGGAGGAACCGCATTTTTACTTCTCTAATTGTTCTTTGGGGGGACAGAAACACCTGAACAGGGTTTAGAGGCAGACCAGGTTAGAGAGGACGTGTGCTGCCATGATGTCAAAACATGAGTTAAGTGTAGGAGTGTGGCCAGTCTTGCAAATATAACATCCACATCAAACCTCAGAGATGCCAGGCCCCATGTGCCTCATTGGCCTCTTTTGACAATGGAAAGAAAAGAAGAGAAGGAAGGAAGGAAGGAAGGAAGGAAGACACATGTGTGTATATTTGTGTACATGTATGTATATATATAAATTTACATACACATATTCATACATATTTTTTCGAGTGCATGGCCATGACAATGGTTACATTTTAAAAACACTAATTTCTTTGTACTTTTAAATATAAATTAGTATCTTCTCAGAGATTATAGTTAAAACACAAACCAGAGATATGTTTTTTAGTGACAGATTCTGGGTGGACCACCTAAAAGTCTCCCTGGAGTTACAGTGCTCTGCAGAGCATACTTTTAGTCATTCGTTTCTTTGGCCCCAACCCAGGGGGGAGAGCTGTAGCTGATGTCATAATAATCTTGGTCACAGACAAAGCTACTGGGCCTGTTATTGAGATACTGGGTATTGCTACCTAGACACTGAAGCCAGCACTCCACTTCTCTGTCCAAATACACAATTGCTTCTGGGAAGAAGCAACTCCAAAATGGAGGGTACAAGAGCAAGGGAGAGTCAATATCAAGATGAACTGGAAAAGTCAGAATTGAATGTACTTCTTAGCTCTCTAAACCATAGGTAGCATAGTTGGCATTCTCAGTGGGTCCCATAGTCAATTTGGTGTCTTTTCCTCTTTCCATAGTCCTCATGTCTTTCTGCTACCCATACTTTCCACTGTGTGCCTCTGGCACTTTTACATCCCTAAACCTATCAAAATTTACTTATCCTGAGTCCCAGCCCCATCTCTAGGCCAGATTGCCAGATTAGGAAAACTTCACCAATGTGTTGAAATGTACTTTCTCCCAGGAAACTGTGCTTTTTGGTAGGGGTTTTCAGAAACTATTGCCCAGATGGAAGGAATGGAATTTCAGACTCACGGCAGGTGATATAATATAAATTTGTGTGAGGGTGGTTTATGATTTTTCTTAAACCATATCATGGAGGCAGCCACCCATCCTGTTTGTTGGTAAGGCCACCCTTGCCACAAATCTAAGTGTTTCAGGCTGCTTGGAGGGGTCCAAAACCCTTTCTGTTTCTTTTATCACCAGATCTTAAAAGGTAAAATTAAGTTGGAAGAAGACTGGATTCCATCCAAGTAAGAAGATTATGCACGAATTATCAGGGTCTGGGCTCCTGATTTGTTGAGAATATAGCGGTCATTCATTTCATGACTTAGTTCCAATTCATAGGTAGTGTCCTGAAGTCCCCTCAATATTCATAACTATAATAGCTTCCATTTATAGAGAAGTACTATATGGCAGGTGCTTTGTGCTCAATTTGATGAGGAAATGTAATCTCAGAAAGGTTAAGGCACCTGCCCAAGGTCGCATAGCCAGGTTTGAACTCTAGTTGTATGTGTTCTCATCTGCTGGGTTTTAACACCACTAACTCATGCCACCTGGGTTAGATAAACAGCAGATAATAATGAAAATGAAAAAAAAAATCCCTGAAATAGTTTTACATCCTCTGGACATACAGAGTGGCGATCCGCAAGGCACTACTACACTGGCTTCTATGGTGGCTCATCCAAGTGCATGTGCGCTATCAGAATTTTCATCTCCCTTAAGTCAGTTTTACTGGCAGCCTCTGTGATTTTTCAGCATGATGACTACTCACCCCTTTCCCAAGAGTAGAAATATACCCATAGTTCAGGCATCTGGTTTATAGGAGAGTCCCTGAGTTCCCACTTCCCCAGGCAGAGTCTAGCTTTCTCACAAGGTCCAGCCAACGTGAACTGAGAAGTATCTTGAGATAAATTTTCAGAGCCCCTCATCTCCCTGAGCTTCCCCACTAAGCACTACTTTTCTGGTTATATCCTTGTTTGATAAAGTATCACTATGGTGCTTTTGTATTTTAAGGGATGTGATTTGGGAGGACTGCACTTAACACCATGTGTTCTAATGGTGGAACTTAGTCTTAAAGCACTTTGGTAGCAGGATAATTGGGGAGGGGGAAACAGAGCCTCCCCAGGGGCTTTAAACTGTATCACAGCATAAGGCTGATCCTGCATCTCATTATCCATTAACTTCAGATGAAAGCTATAAAATTGGATGCCTTTATTCTGATATTTGAAACTAAGCAGATAGTGGGCTGATTTCTCTGTTTTTACCTGGTGGCTAGCATCATGCAGACACCCTCCCTGTCGTCCTGCCCTATCTTGTCTTTGCCTCTTTCGCCTCAGGGGCAGGGTCCTTAAGGGAAACAGCTCCCCATGGTATGTGTGCAGAAGCCCTGTGAAAAAGGTTGAGATGTCAAATGAGGAGACACCACAGCTAACACCCCCACGCCCCCACCCCCCACCAACTCTGGAATGAAGATGGAGAGTTTTCTGTGCCTGGTTTGGTTCACGAAGACACATAGTCCATCATTTGATTTGCTACAAAGAATATTCCTTCCCTGCCCCCAGCATCCTCTAGTTTTTGCTTAGAGTCTCAGAGCTGGAAGGATCTTAGTGATAATCTAAATTGAACCACTTCATTGTGAAGGAAGGGAAACAGAGGCTCAGACAGAGACCAGAACCCAGGTGTTCTGATCCCTAAGCCAGTATTTTTCCTACCACTACACTGCATCTAGCTCTCTTTGCATTTCAGCTGGATGCTTTTGGAATTGCTTCCTCCCAACTCTAGGATCGAAGCTTGCTTACCATGGTAGAGAACACAAGCACTAACCACCATGATAATGTGGGCCCCTCTGCCTGGATGTGGCCTCTTTTTGGTATATGCTTCATCACATCCATACTATAATCCCACTGCAGCCCACCTGTGATTTCCGTGAAGTTAGAGGGCCTCTCTTCCCCTGTTTCTGCACCACACAACATGTCAACTCACCTCAATCCACTCCCCAGAGCTGGCCAGGGCCTAGACAGGGGCTGAAGGTCTCAGGGCAGAGAGCAAAGGGGTAAGCGCGCCATTTTTTTTTTGCCTCTGACTTCCTACCCTCAGCCTCAGATGAGGAGAGAAAGAGGCTGTCTTGAATAGAAAGTTTTCCTTAATATGTCGGCAAACCTTCCTCAGTCTTCAAAAGAAAAAAATTCCCTTATTGTCCAATTTTGAGGACTGAATGCAAGGGAAGAAGATTGAGCTTAGCATGAGGAATGCTGATTATACGTAAGAAAGAACTCACAGCCATGAGAGTTGTTGGACACCTGTATTCTCCAACTACACCAGGTAAATTCTCACGTCCCTGTAATGGTCAAGTTAACCTCAAGGGTTCCTTCTAGTCCAAAGGTTCTGGTTAGAAATTTTCTTTTCCCAGTGTTTGGTGGTCTAATTCTAGATTCCTCAAGCAGTGCTCACTCAGTTTCTTATTGGGCCTTGGCTCTGAAAACATTTTTAAATCTTATGTTGGTCCTAAACAACAACTTCCCCATCCCTAAGGGGAAAAAAAAATGGAACCAATTCGGGAAAAAAAATCCACCAGATCACTTAACAGTTTGATGTGGGCACAAGAGTAATGGATTTGGGGTTCAGAGCCTTGTTGTTTGTAATAGGCTGAAGTATGGTCCCCCAAAATTCATATGTTGAAGCCTTAACCCCCAGTACTTCAGAATTTGACTGTATTTAGAAACAAGGCCTTTAAAGGGGTAATTATGGTAAAATGAGGTTATATGAGTAAACCTTAATCCTATATTATTGGTGTCCTTATAGAAGAGGAGACTAGAACACAGACAGATACGGCGGAAAGACTATTTGAAGAAGACCATCAACAAGCCAAGAAAAGAGGCCTCAGAAGTCAATCCTGTTAACACCATAATCTGGGATTTCTAGCCTCCAGAACTGTGAAAAATAAATGTAAAGTACCTAGTCTATGGTACTTTGTTATGGCAGCCATAGCAAACTAAAACAGTATCTAAATATGTCTTAGCCATTCACTTGCTGCGTGACCTTGGACAAGTCATTAAAACTCTCTGAGCTTCAGTTTCCACATGAGCTCTAAATTTCCTTCAATAACTAACATTCTGTGAGTCTTTATAAAAAGAAAGCCCCAGTTACATTACACAACTTTTACTTTCTTGCCAATGATGTTAGTTGTAAGAGGACACAGTTCTAGACACATGTACTCATGCAACCACCTACATAGCCTTTCATTATCACACTATCCTTCTAAGCTTACAGTCACACGAACCTTTCACTACTCTAAATGCCAGTGTAGATCCAGCTTGCAATGCAAACACATTTAGGTGCCCTGACTCAGATGCTCTCTCTTTGCTGCATCTCACAAAAAAAATTGGTTGAAATTGAACATTTTAGTCAGCTGACTGGTTTTGGTGAACATAGTGCCAAATATCCTCACTGGTTTATCTCTATATAATTGATAGATCTTGTTTTTAAACTGTCAGATTCTGTCCATCTTTTTTGACTCGGAATCACTCTGTGGCCATGCAAGTCCTAGTCAATTCCATCACCGTTATTCTTTGAATTGATTGGTAAGTTCCCTCAAAAGAATCAACCCAGACAATTGACACAGCCTCACTCAGGCCCAGAGAAAGCACTCTCAGGTCATGTCTATAAGATGCCAAAATATCCACTCGGGTCAATCAATTCAGTGGGAAATCAGTCTAACCACCAGCTATTGCACAGTGTAGGCAAAACAATGTTCCCTTGTCAGCCTGAGGTGACTTAACTTTGTAAATGGCCAGTGTCCTTCCTCCTCCTTATTGAGCTGACTTGTTAGGACAAAAAAATGTGTGTTCATATGGACACACGCACACGTACATACCACACCACACTACTCTTAGTTGTCTCTTTTGGGGAGAGAAAGGACTTGGTGATAAAAAAACTTATGCTGGCAGGGGCAGTGGGAAGACCTTGGGATGACTTATCTCAGGTGTGCATTTTTATAAATGGGACTCAGATTGAAGCTTTGGCCGATAATTGCCCCATTTGATGGAATGAGAGAGAAGGAGCCAACTAGAATGGGGCTTGGCCATGTTAACTGGTCATGAATAAAAATGACCCAATGTATATTTGCATATGTTTGGGCTTTTGTATTTAGCTTTTTATACTTTTGTTCCAGGACTTGCATGTTTGTATCCCCACATATTCACATATGTCTGAATGTTTGGGTTTGTGTTCCTGTTTTCCGACATGCCTGAGTCTGCTGATATGTACTTGTACATTTGCATCTGTCTCTGACTGTTTGCATGTGTTTGTACATGGCCTGTATATGACCAGTTAGATTTGCCTGTGCCTCTGTGCATTTCTCCTTTTGGGTTTCTGTAAAAGGATGCAATTACATGTATCTGCTTGTCTTTAGAGATCAGTAACTCCAAAGTGAGACTTCAGACATCTTGCAAATGCCTGGCAAGCCAAGGATGAAATCTGATGCTAGAGAATAGTTGGGCTGGCCCTCTGCTCAGATCCCCTCTGGCTCAACAACCATTTTTGCCCAAGATGAGATCTGCAGTGTCTTCCAAGGACCCCTTCTGTCTATCTCCACAACATGTTGACCTCCAGGGTCCTCTCTCAGGCCATTTTTAATGGACCCAATGAGTAGAGATGAGTCTCTCGAAGTGAACTGGGATTTTAAGATGGAAATAAAAAAGGAAACTTCATCTTTTTCTCCCCACTCTCTTCATTTTCCCTTATTGACATTCATCAACTCTGAGCCTGAGGCACAAGGGAGACAGCTACTTTGCATTTTTTAGATCTTTTTCACATTTTAAAAGCTAAAAAAAATTGCTAAAATTTTTTAGGCAGGTATGATAATCATATTGTGGTTATGCTGTAAAAAATGTCTTTATCTTATAGATATTCATTCAACTGTTCACAGAAGAAATTCTATGATGTCTCGGATTTGCTTCAGAATATATGAGGTAGGGGTTGGGTTCAATTTAGATGAAACTAGATTGGCTGTGAATCGATCATTGTTAAAGTGAGGTGATGGGTACATGAGCGTTTGATTACGTTGTTCTCTTCATGATTTTGTTTGACTTTCCTCTAGTAGAAAAGAATTGCGTTCAAAAAATAAAAATAAAAAGAATCTTGTTCGCTCAATCATCTCCTACTATTTCCTCACTACATTCCCCATCTGGAGATGTAGCAGAGACTATAATGATTTCCCCCCATTATATGGATGAGGAAGTGGAGGCTCGCACTGGGCATGATTTGTTTAAGGCAACTGGGAGCAGAAATCTCTGACTAGAATTCAGGCAGCCTGACTTCTTACCGAGGGTTCTTCTCACTGGATCGTGCATAAACATGAGCTTCATACAGCCATAAAATGAAGAATTTGTGAGTAAATACCTATTAATGAAAGAACTGAAACTCCAGTTGCTCATACATTTGCATGGGGCATACCTAGACAAGTATATGGACACTCAAGTATTCCACATTTGCATTTATAGACACATACGCACTTCAGTTCATACAGCTATGCTTTCCTTGGTTGTACATTTGTAGATCACTTATTTTGAAAGGTACGTTAGACATAATGTATGGGGGAAAAAAAAGAAGGGGATCAGATTTATACTTCCTCGTGTGTCTCTTCTGCGTGCTCATGCGAAGAGCTGGGCTATCTACATACTCTTGGTGAGAATGAACCAACAGGAAACCTGGAAGGAAGAGATGTCCCTGACAAAGGACAGATCAAGCCCAGGACCATAGATAATTGGATAGTTTGGTAAGGAAGGAAAAACATTGGCAGGCTGGTGCCTTGTATCTCTCAACAAAAATAATTTTGCACACAGAGATACAAGACATTTTTTCCTCTCATACATAGCTATGTTCATATAAAAAATCCATCTATATACTTTCATAAATAGTTGTGCATTGCACACATCCACCTTCCATATACATGTTATGCAGCCATGGCTTTAGAGAGAGGGATTCTGAGGGGTGAGCTCAGGTCTAGGAGTCAGAGGACAGGAGTTCTAGTCTACTGTCCACCACTTGCTGAGCATGTCATCTTCAGCAAGTCACATCACCCTTCTTTTGTTCAGTTTCCCCTTCTGAAAAACAAGATTGATATTAATAGCTAAGCTGTTCACATCAAATAATGCTAAACACATAAAAGCTATTTTATCTATAAACCTATATTTTACTCTACATATTCATACAAAAATAATGAATACACACCTATAATATGCATAGAACATGTATGTTTGTATATCTATCTCTCTATATCTAATCTATGGGGTAGAAAAATTGAGTAACTTGCTTAAGATAACCAATTTGATACAGTATGAAATAGTGAAATGATGATGAGTTTTGGAGTTAGAAATACTACTAAATAGCTAAAAAAGTATCCAATATAATTATGAGGGGAGGGGAGTTGGGAGGACTGGGTGAAAAAGGTGAAGGGAAGAAGAAGTATAAATTAGTAATTACAAAACAGTCATGGGGACATTGCGTACAGCATAGAGAATATAGTCAATGTTATTGTAATGGCTATGTGTAGAGCCAGATGGGGTGCTGGAGTAACCAGGCGATCACTTCATAAACTATATAAATATCTAACTATTGTTCTGTATACCTGAAACTAATATAAAAGAAAAAGAAAAAAGAAAAGAAAATGCTTGTCTTTGAAGGATACAAATCTTGAGGCATCCAGAGTGAGCCCCACCTAGGGAGCTAATTCCATGACCATAAAAACCACACCTGGAGTGAAGTTGCACTTTGTTCACTGTCCAGAGGAATGTAGTTAGCTAAGGAGAAGAAGGAGAGTAAGGAGGGGTGAGGTTTCTTAAATAAAGAGACATTTGGTTACATTCTTCCTTCTATGTTAGTTTGCAATGCCTGTGACTTTTTGTTTGTTTGTTTATTTTAAACTTTTCCCCCTTAGTTTTATTGATTTTTGATTGACAAATAAAAATTGTATAAATTTAAGAGTAAAAAAATTATTATTATTATGGAGTGACTTCCACTGGTAATTTCCGTTGGTTAAATTAGTGATTCTTAAAGGGTAATCCAAGGATCCCTGGGGTCCCAGAGGAGGCCCTTTCGGGAGCTCTATGAGTTCCCTTCTCTCCCAACTATATATCTGCATAAGGCTTTCTACTTTATACACTTCAACCAAAGTAATATAGCGCAACAAATTGAATACAGAAACAGATATGAGAATTCAATTGTCTTCTATTAAGCTAGACATTAAGGAGAGTTGCCTAAATGTAAAACAATGACATTCTTCTCACTAAATTGTTTTGGAAAATATAGTTATTTTTCACAAGAAGTTTGTTATGTTTATATGTAAGAGATTTATTGTTATTTTAAAAGATTTTTAAAAGATTTCAGTTTTAATTTCTAAGAAGATAAATGTTGATGATATAACCCATATTTTAAAAAGCTCTTTGAGATTCTAATAATTTTTAAGAGTGTAAAAGGGTCTTGAGACCAGAAAGTTTGAGAACCACTGGGTTAGAGCCTGTGTTAGAGGACGAGAACCTGCCAAGGCAAGACCAAACCACATAGCAAAACTCAGTTGCTCTAGGCTGCTTGCCCTTGGGCTAGTGCTGCCCTACATCCTCAATGGTGCTCTCTGCCAATCTCAGTCCTATCCTAACAGCCAGTGTCCATGGCCATCATTAGTAAAAACTTGGAGTGGTTCAGAGCACCCAATTCGGGGTCAGGCAAGTCTGATTGGAGTCCTGGCTCTGCCAGTGGAGCATATCATTAGCCTCCCAGGCCTCACTTGGCTTCCCTTTTTGTAAAATAGGGATATAATAACTTCCTTACAGTGTTATCATAAGGCTCCAATGAAATATCGAATTTAGCACAGTGCTAAATATGCATGGTACATACTAAGCACTTAAGAAAATGCCTATTATTGTTAATAATAATAATAGATAGCACTTACTGAAAGTTTTCTGTATGCTAAGCATTCATCTGAGTGTTTTTCATACAGTAATCCACTTAACCCTTCAGTACCACTGTAAGGTAGTTAACAACCCTAGGAGATAGTTACTCTGCAGTTGTGGTGGTGGTTGTTTTCTGGTCTTGCATATGTACAAGAAAAGTGTAGATTGGAGGGTTAGATAAATGTTTGTGGTTTTGATATAACTTCGACATAGAAACAAGAATAATAAATAAGGAATCTGATCTTCCAGAAGCCTCTGACTCCTACCTGCTTCTTCTATAGTCACCCCAGGCCTAAGGAGCGAAGTTGCAGGATCAGAGATGAGTCCTGAGGCCACGTGATCTTCAGGAAAGGGTCAGGCCTTTGAGAACAGCGTATGAGGAAGAGGGGACAGCAAAAGCCTCTGTCACCAGTGACATCAGCGATAAGCCGAAGAACCTACTTCACAGCTGCTCTAGTTGGAATGTTATTCTCTGTCACCTCAATACACGAATGTGCCCTCACACACACACGCATCACCTTCAGCAAAGTCACCTACCCATGCATATATGAACAGAAAAAATGACTGTGTTGAGGTCCTTGCATATATTTGTCATGTGTGTTTTGAGAGTGTGCCTCTAGGTAAACACATGTGTAGAGAGAAAGGACTGTGTGAAATTATAGACTGGAGGGACTCCGTCCCCAGTCTTCTCTCTTCCATCCTGATTAATTAGCAAAGATGCTATAAAGAAATATAGAATCCCATCTCCTGCATCATTCTTAGGTCAGGTTCCCCCAGAAAACATTGTGGCTGGTCTAGGTCTATCCAACCAGTTGGGGAGGGGAGAGGTAGTTCAGTTGCCTCTCACTGCCATGGAACTGAGTGGCAGAGCAGGAATCTGGGGCTGTTGGCCAACCACCAGTCTTCAAGAAGAGAAGAGAGGGCAGAATCCCAGGTCTGAGCTAGACAGAAGGGAGAGAGGAGAACTTGATCTTTTTTAGTAGTTTTCAACTGTGGTCACTAGGACAAGGACCTTGGGCTTATTCCAGTCTGGTGCTCTAGGATATAGGTTGGTTGTTGCTAGAAACAGGTCTACGAGGCAGAGTTCAAGAGCCTTGGGCCTGAATTATCTCGACTCGGATCCAAGTAGATTGACTAAGAGAGTAAAAGACAGGCTGCTGTCTACCCTGATTGGGTTTGCAACTCTCTCCTTCAAGCTTTGGAGACAACATATGCCTGGATATGAGTGGAAGAAGAAGAATGTGAGGGAGTCATTATTTTTTTATTTTTCGGAAAACAGAGACAAGAGGCCCTTCAATGTGAGTAGTGTGAACACTGCCTTGGTCTCCTCAGTTTATTTTACGGAATTCTGGGAGGAACTGATGGATATTCTCATTACTCAGAAAATGACTTTGCAGCCAAAGGAAGGAGTAGGAGAGGTTGATAATGACCAGGTAAAGAGGTTAGGAAAGGCCATCTCCCTTCTATGGTCAGAATATGAAGATATATTCAAAATCTGGAGCCCAAAAGAGCCCAGCAGAGAACTGGGGCAATCATCTAAATAATTTAGCACCAAACCCTCTGAGCTCAGATTCCTTGCTTTTACCTGAATCTAATAGATAACTGTCCCTGAGAGAGAAGAGACTGGTCTCTGGCCGGGCCAAGACTCAAATTGTGCAATTCCAGGACACTTTCCAGCTGGGAGAATAAAATGAAAGTGACTGGGAGTTGGGGAGGGGGGTCTCAAGGTTTGCCCTCAAAGGTCCCTGGGCCCTGGGGTAACAGAACAGGCTAGAGGACAGAGGTCTTTCATTTGGGGGCTTCTTTGAGTGCTAGAGGTGGAGGGAGGGGTAAAAGGAGGGAAGGGGGGTGTTGGGAGGAGGGGCAGGCAGGAACAGATGCTTCCAGATCTAAAGAAATAATTTGAGGGGGAAAGGCAAGAAGGATCAAACGGAGGAAAAGGAGGGGCAGGAGGGGGAAAAAGGAAAGAGAACAAAAGTATAGTGGGGATTGGAGCCTCTTTGGTAGAGGAGAGATAAAGGGGAATCTGGGTGAGATGGTTAAACCAACATCTGCCCCCGGCTATAAAATCTGTTCCATTGGCTGCTGGCCCAGGGGCCACTCTGGAGTGGTCAACTCAGACCCTAAAGTGGCCTGGACTGGAAGCTCAGCAAGGAACCTTTGAACCTCAGCTGTCGTTCCCAAATTGCTGCCCGCACCCCCCCACACACCTTTTGGTTCCTCTTCCTCTGCTTACTCAGTTGAAGGGGAGTTGGGGTTTGTCCCAGAGGATTCCTGCAGGTTTAGAGGGTCAGAGGAGCAAGGATGTGAGGAAATATGGAGCAGAGAAAGCAAGAGACCTTGAAACAGCTGAGCAAAGACAGACAGACAGAGCTGGAGGCAGTCACATTATAAAATGGTCCGAAATCATCAGAGAGACTGAGTCCTAGAAGAGAGGTTTCCAGCTGGGAGGCCCACATCTCCCCATCATACCTTAAGCCTGGTCAGGCAGGTTAGAGTGAGATGAGGGGCTGGAGAAAGGCAGCTAAAAGGCAGGAGCAAATATATATGGGGAATATTCCGTACCTCCTTCATTTTCTCCTCTCTTTAAATAGTCTGCCTTTTCTTTTCCCTCCAGCTAAAACTCGACCCCTCTTCTGTAACCTTATTTTCCAAAATCTGTTCCAGCTGAATAGAAAGACTCCACATGGACAAAGTAAGAGCCCCGGAGTGAGGAGAGATTGCCCCAACAAGAATAAACTGGTTGGGGGACATCTTCCAAGTGACTCACCCACCCACGTCCCACCCCCGCTTCCCCTACCCCCACCTATGGATAGCCCAGCCCTGTCCCTGCCCATCAGATTTGAAAACCTGTTTCTCCGTTTATAAGAACCCTAATCCTAACCTGGCCTCCAGAGACAAAGGCCAGAGGAAGAAGAGGGCAATTTTTCCTATGATTTGGGGTGGTGGGGGGCCCATTCAGTTGCCAAATTCCAGTTAGGAAATGCTTCCACTACTAACTAGATCTTCCATCTCCATCCCCTCAAAAATCTTGAGAGGGTCCCATTTCCTGCTCTTGTAACTCAGAACACTATTCTTTCATTTCTAAAGAAAATGTAATCTCCTTATCTGGTGATGGAAACAGTGGGATATTGGTCAGTCAAAGAGCAATTGAGAGTCTGCTCAATTTTCTATGAAAAACTGGAAGGTGTAATAGGGCAAAGAAAGGGGAGCTTGGGCTCTAAAGGGCGAGACCCCGGGGGTGGAGCAGAGTTCACCGCGCAGTGAACCCGTTTAGCCGGCCACGCAGCCTGCGGCCCCCGCCCCGCTCCCTATTGTCCGCGATCCGAGCCCGGGGTCGTGACCCAGCTGAAGGCGACACCGCGCCCGGGGCGGACACAGCGTGGAACCCGGAGGAAGAGCCTGGCCGCCGCCGGCCTCTCGCATCTCACTTTTGCCCGGGCTGGCCCTATTTAGTGATCCTCAAGATCCCGGCTGCTCACAGAAGGGGAGCTGGGACCCCCAGGGAAGGCAACTTGCTTTTTGCCCCATTCTCTTGTGCCCGGCTTCCCAGGAAGACAGAGGCGGTAGCGGGAACCCAAGGTTGGGCTTTTTGACAGTGCCTCCTACACGCTCCGTTTTAAGGGTTTTCTGCCCAGAAGTTCAAATATACTTTCCTCTCACAATCTCCAACGCTGCGAAGGGAGGGTTAGAAAAGAGGAGTGTGTAGAGGTGATATTTCTTTGGGCTTGACCCATATCCCATTACGGCTGGCAGAGTGAACCTAGAGGACCCTACTCTTAGGGAATCTGAAAATTAAAAATTGTCCCTTTTCATTTTTTAGACTCTGTAACCCTATTCACCCTCAAACATGCTCCAAGACCCTCCCTACCCATCCTTGTCTTCTCTACCTCCTGATTTATCAGCTAGCTGGGCCTGCAGGAACCGGCAAGCAGGAAGGTGGAGCTGCAGAAGCCCTTACTCTGCTTGCGTGGATGTGGGCTCAGCTTCTGGATGTACCCTGTGCTCACAGAAGCTACAGAGCTGACACCAGAGAGAAGAGCAGAAAAACCCTGAAGAGCAGAGGCAGAGTCAGGTCTGAGAAGGGGTCCCCAGACCTGGAGAGCAGTGAGCAAACCTTGGTTTCCTCTCTGCTCCCCAAATCCAAAAGGGATCCGAGCTCCTAGAGCTGCACAGGTTTTAATGTGGCTGAGAGACCCCTTCAGGCCTCTGATTCAAATGGTACACTCTACCATTTTTGATTCTCAAGAGGCAGCTAAAAATCGGGTACCCAAAGCAGCCACACGCTGCAGGAATAAAATTAAAATGGGGCTAGGGATCCCGGGTGCAGAAAAACCAGGCTGAGAAGGGTGGCCAGTTCTCTCAGAAAGATTGGTCAGAGGCAAAGACTTTCTTTTCTACCAAATCCCCCACATGTTTATTTTGGGCTCCTGCCCATCCAGATAAATCAAGCTAACAGATTAGGAAGTTCATAAAATTGTATTCTTAGGTAATGATATCCAGAGAGGTAATAAATATTCCCTCTGTTCTGATGGCCGCTGGAGTTGGGAGATCCTCCATCTCTTTTTCCAAGCCTGAGACAGGTTTCTTGAAAGGGGAACATTTTTAGAAATAGTTCTCCAAAGGTGGGATGTCGGATAGAAGCTGTGTAAACCTGAGAATTGGCTTTGTGAGGGCATGCGCCCCCAGTACTAGGCAAAAAGCAGAGAAATAGATGGAGTTGCTCCCAACCCGCTGCTCTTTCCTGTCATAGCACCCTCTATCTCAAGGGCTCCCTTCACAATGAGTTCTTTAATCTTAGAAAAGCAGACAAACCATGCCTAGCAGGGGGGGTACCCTGGCCCCAAGTTCTAAAGAACCCCTTAATTATTTTGTTCTTCCTTACCACTCCCCCAAATATACACATATACATACATCAAATATCAGGTAGATGTCTCTGGATTGCAATCCGCCACGTCCACACATGAAAAAAGCTGATGCACAAATTGTGGCGAAAACTTTGTAGGCAACTTCATACAAACAGCAGTGAGAAGCCCTTAGAGAAACAAAGTTCCCCTGTCCTTTCCCCAAGGCTCATATTTTCGGCTCTCTCCTTTTTGAGCCAAGTTTCTTCACTCCTCAAGTATATGAGCAGCACAGAAACTCCATTTTCCCCAAACAGAAAGAAGCCTTCCCTCCCCAAGACTGGAATTGAGGTAAAAATGGAATGGCAGACAGAGATAGAGTTGAAACTGCTATGCTCCTTGCCCCCAGAGCAGATGAGTGCTAACTACTTACATGTCAAGGGGATTTTTGACCTGTGGGCTATCCTGGTGCTTGGAGAGGATTTTGGAAGATCGGTGTAGTCCTTCCACCCTGTCTTCTTTTTACTTGGCCATTGGAGAGAGAGATACAATGAGATAGTAAGGCATTCATGTGCCTTGCCTCTCGCATTACTCTGGGTGAGAAATCGCCAGCCCCACAAAAGCAGTGGCATCCTATCTGGAAACCAGGGATTGAGCCAGGGCTGGCTTGGGAGGGTCAGAGATGGGGGTGGGGGAGAGGTCAGAGGCGCTGTCGAATATAAAGGCGATGGGAGAGAAAATGCTGTGTCCTCCCCGTGAACCTGGGCTGCGTCCTCCCTGCCCCACCCCAGCCTTTCCCCACTGCTCAACCCAACTTCAATAAAAGCGGATGGGCCCTTGGCCCTCGGCTTCCCAGTGAGGCCGTAGCAGCGTCGGATGGATCAGCAGCAGTGGGAGACCAAGACTGCTGGAGTTAGGGGATCTGGCTCAGGTTGGCCCCTCTTACCCCTCACCCCGATCCTTTTCAGCAGCAGCCTGATCCCATTCTGGGTGGTCAGTTTCAAGGCAAAGGAGAGCTTTAGGGGAAGAAGAGAGAATAGTGCCTACTGGAGAGAAGGCCAGAGGCCAAAATCTTCAAAAACTCAAATGTAAATGAGTTTAGTTTTGTTTTATTTGTCAAGAGTTGTGGATTTCTGATGTTCCCCCTTTTCAGACCAAGAGGGACAGAAAGAGACACAGAGAGAATGACTATGTCTGTATGTGTGAGGGGAAGAAGGAGAAACTGGACCCACTAAAGAAAGGAAATAAAAGAACTGTCCCAGTCCTTTTATGCTGCTTTTCCTGAGCTAAAGAGTGTTCCTTCAGCAAGTTGAGGGAGAAGCTTAAGAAATAAAAGAATGCTTTTACCTCTTCCACTTTTGGGAGGGAAGGGGATAAATTTCCCTAAAACCAAAGGAGCAAAGTTAGGAAAGGACTATGGATCTTAATTTCTTTTTTTTTTTCTCTCTCTCTCTCTTTCCATCTTAGCTTTCTACAGGCTTGTAAAGACACCCAGGTCCACCGCTCAGACCTTACTTCCCTTTCCTAAGCACAGCTAGACTCTCTCTTTCTGCCCCAAAGTCAACTGCCTTAAGATGACAGGAGCTACAGTCAGATTTGGCCCTTAATTCACTTGATTACATAAAATAACTCCAGATAATTGTTGGCCCTGCTTCCTCGCACTGTAGGCAGCATGTTTTGCTGTCTCCAGGGCACCATTGAGGGAGGAGAAAGTAGACCTATAGTTCCAAGTGATTCCCCCCAACACACACACACACACACTCCACTCCAAGTACCAGCAAGTAGTACAAGAGGAAATAAACCCAGAGCACATCAAATAAATTTTCACACCTTGGTTCCCTGTTGCCTTTTATCCCAGAATCTGGGGAGAGAGGAAAGGAGGATCTCTGGCTCCCCTATATACCCCAGATCTCTTCGCCCTCTCTATTCTACTTCTGATAGCCCTCCATCCTGAAATTTGGATAAATTGCCTGAGAAGCTCACCAACTGCCTCCCTTAACTTCTCCCAAGAAACAAGCAAAAATTTGAGCAGGCCTCACTTACAGCTTGGTCTTCAGGACCAGAATTATTGGGAGCCTTTGGCTTAAATTAATTATTCAGGTAATTCAGACCAATTTTCTTATTGTTTCTTTTTTTAGTCCCAAGGAAACATTACACACACACACACACACACACACACACACACACACACACACACACACACACACACACACACACACACACAGTCAGAAAGCCTAGTTCCAGCCTTCTCCCAGCTCTTCAGGACCTGGGAGATTGCAGGAAGAAGAGTCTTGGTCCCTGCCTTCCTCTGTGTCTTTTCTCAACACCTGGCAGGTCCATGATAAAAGTTAGAGAAAAAAAATAAAACTTCTTCATTATCTCCAGGCATCAGACTTTGAGGCCTACCCATGCAAGGGGGCCTTGCAGGCCTCTGGCCTCCACTTCACCCTTCTTTCCAAGTCTAAACAAACAGAGAAGCCATCCTGACAGGTCACTTTGCTGCTTCAGAATCACCAGCTCAAAATCTTTCTCATTTTAAGAAGAATGCACATGTTGAGGGGACATCTTTCTTAATTCCTATTCCAAAAGAGCCCTAAAAGATGAAAACTCTTCTCCTTCTTACTCCCTAAACTTGCCTTCTTGTCTGCAGATTGGAAGGCCTACTCGGCAGAAAAAAGAGAGAAGGGAAGAGAGGAAATAGACAAAAAGAAAGCAAGTTTAGGGAGTGCCTAACTGTAGAAAAGTGAGATCCCTCGGCTCCACTGTTAAGTTCCCCCCCAGGAGAGTCTGGCCTCTGGAGACTCAAAGGGAAGGAACAGGAGAAATCAGCCCTAATCTTCCACATCTCCTCTTCTGAGGATCCCCTGCTCCAACCCCATTGCTGGTTCTTCTAAGGACATTGGAAAACTGGAGTTGAGAGTTAAGATTGTGTGTTTGCCTAGAGTGAACTTAGGCAACTATAGAGAAGGTGGGATGTTACCAGGCCAAAAGGAGGAGGGAGATAAAAAGAAACCATCAGACATTGACGTAAAACTAATTCACAGCCACTGGTTTATTATTGATCACGGGGCATTTCACATCGACACTAAAATTCTTTATTGCAAGTTTTACAATAATCAAGTAAATTCAGTCCAAAAACACAATGACCATGGAGGGGGTGGGGGGTGGGATTCTACCTATAGACTGCCTCTCTGAACTGAAAGTTCATTTTAATTTTCTTTTGGCTTCTCAAACTGAACAGCTCTGAGAGGCTCTCCAGATGCATTAGCTTTGTCTGCTGTCTTCCCCCCTCTCCTCCCAGCCTCCCCCCACAACAATAATACAAAAGAACTTCATAGCTTTGTTCTCCTTAAAATGACTTCCCCCTCGCTAACCTCCCCTGGTGCATTTTCAATGCAAAAGGCCTAAGGAAAGAAGGGGGGAGGAGGAGGAGAAGAAGGATGAGAATTGGCTTAAAAATCTCTTTCCTTTATTCTTTTCCTCATTTCCCCTGAAATTCACCCAAACCAGACCATCGCACCTTGCAATATATAATTTTTGCAGTTTTTTCTTAAAAAATAAATAACCCCCCAAAATGGCCTTTAAAAAAAACCCAGCAGGTACCATGCTAAGACAACATCACATGCTTAAAAGGGTCCTTAACAGTGGAAGGAAGAGAAGGGCAGGGGGCTTGTTTGTTTATCTGTTTTGTCTGCTTGGAATTAACAAGGGATAAGGTGGGAGAAAGAGAGAAAAGAACCAAAAAATATATATATATTAAATTCT
>NW_006430043.1:733966-739777 GCF_000325575.1 Pteropus alecto
TGGGGGCATGGGGTGGGGGCAGGGTGTGAGTTTTGTTTTATAACCTGGTAATGTCCTCTGCCCGTTGCTGCTCCGGCGGCGTGGCGCTCTGGGAGTGGTCTTCAGAAGTGCCCGGGGTGGCTGCCGAGAGGGTGCTGGGCGCAGCGCCTGCCGGGGGCGCTGACCTGACTTTGGTGTTGGGCAGTCGGTGGTCCTTCTTCCATTTCATGCGACGGTTTTGGAACCAGATTTTGATCTGCCTCTCAGAGAGGCACAGCGAGTGGGCGATCTCGATCCTTCTTCTTCGGGTCAGGTAGCGATTGTAATGAAACTCTTTCTCTAATTCCAGGACTTGCTGCCGGGTGTAGGCTGTCCTCGAGCGCTTGGGTTCCCCTCCGTTATAATTAGGGTTCACTGGGGGGATGAGGAGGGGAAAAAGCAAATAGCGGGGTTCAGAGGCAGCAGGCTCCCTGCCCCCCACCCTCACCCCAACCTCAGCTCTGTGGAACAGGAGGAAGGGGTGGTGGAAATAAAGTCATCAAGCTAAATGGGTTATAAAGAAGTTGAAGGAAGCTGGAGACTTTGTAGTGTAATAAGAGGGGAATCCTCATTGTAACGACACTGAATTATTTATGCGCCCTTAGAAAGCGAGCATAGTTTTCACACATACATAACAGATCGTAGCACATGGCTCGGACTGCCCAGAGTAGCTAAGCCATAAAATTTATGGGGGATGTAATTACCCATTCTCGCTCGTAAATCCAGTTCAATTGTGCTAACCCAGAGTCGCTCCTGGAGAGAGAGGGGGAAGGAGAGAAAGGAGGACGGGGGCCAGAGGGGGCCGGTGAGGGTGGGGAGCGCTGGGGAAGAGAGGAGGGAGGGGGAGAGCAAAAAGCAAAGTTGCCTACCCGTGCTAACGTGGATTTTTTTCATCCATGGGTAGACTATGGGTTGCTTGCTGGCGGCGCTGGAGGGATGGTCAGGGGCTGGCTGGCTGCAGGCTGGCGGGGCTGGGGACGGGGAGGCGGAGGCGCCTGAAAGAGGCGCCGGCTCGCAGAGCGGCTGTGATTTCTCAGGGTGGTGATGGCCCGCCTGGGCCGGCCCGTGGCCTCGCGAATTGCCCGGCCCCTGGAGACTGGTGCAGCTATACTGGCGCTCAGGGTAGCTAGGGCGCGGAGGCGGTGGTGGGTACAGCTCCTGGTGGTGATGCTGGAATCCCGATTCCCTGGTCCGGCCGTAATATTCCGGACTGTGTTCAGGGATGTAGCTATTTTGCGAATATTCTTCGCATGGAGGAAATTTCGGATCGATGTAGTTAGAGTCCATCAAATACGAGCTCATGATCATTAATTTCTGGAGTGGAAAATAATTTTTCTCGCTTTGTCGTTTTTCTGCTCCATAAAGCCCTCCTACTAGCTAGCGACCCTGTAAAGTTACTTTCACCATGTGACTCCGCCGGCCAATCACACGGAGCAACCCAGTCCCCGGATAAGGAACCGAATCGCTTTATTCAAAATGTATCCAATTTTTTTGTGTGTGTGGTGGTGGTGGTGCTGCTGCTGGGGTGGTGGTGGTGGTGATATGGGGTTAGCTGGCAGGGGCTGGGGTGCCCCCGTGCACACCCTGCCGACTGACAACCCTCCCCTGCAAAAGATGAGAAGCCCCCAGCTCCCCTCCAAAGCCTGGGCATTGGGAGGCTGTCGGGAGGCTGTGATTCAACCCCCTCGCAGGGTCTTCCCTTGGGCCTCCGGTGGGCCCCTTGGCCCTCGCCTTCTGAGCTTTTCCAGAGGTCTCCATACATGGCGATCCTGTTTCAGTCTGTGTAGGTCACTGGGCAGCGCCCCTCTTTCGCAGGAAAAGGTAGTTGAATGAGGACTGGAGTGGAGATTGGATGGGGAGGGACCCAGGCTGAGCCTAGGAGGCTGAAGAGCCAAGGATGCCACCCCATCCAAGAATACCAGAGTCCAGCCCCCTTCCCCAAACACACTCACCCAACCCTCTGGCCATGGGGCTGGAAAGGCAGGGTCCCAGCTGGACCGGGCAGGTAGAGGCCTCGAGATGCAAATGATTCTGACGTCATTTCTGGAGGTCTGGGGGGTAGAGTCCCCGCTGAAGAGAGACAGGAAGTGGTTGGCAAAAGCAGAGTTCAGAAGCCTTGCCCTCCCCTTGTACCAAATGATCCTCCCTGTCCCAGCCCAGGGAGCAGAGGATCTCTTCTGCTGGTTGCTGTTTCCACTTTTCATTCAGTCTGTTCTGCTGCTTTCCGACAACTGCGCTCCAAGACTGCTTCCTAAGGAGCTGGGGCAAGGAGGAAAGCCATCTGCCTGGAGTCAGTGCCCCATGATGGTGCCCAGCCGAGGCCCTGGGAACTCTTCCTTCTCCATCCCCACAGAGGGCAGACCTAGCTAAGAGGGAGGCCTGCGTGGTTAGGGCCTGCTTCTAGCCAGGAATTGTATCCATGAAACACATGTGTTTACATGTAAACACACATTCCCAATGGCCAGCTCCAGGCTGCTTTCCAAAAGCTGAGGGGTGAGCTCACCAAGCTGGGGAAGCTGGGCAGGCCTCAGGGGTCTCCAGTCCATTTCTGCCCCCTCCCTTCTCTCTACTACCCATCCCTAAGAATGCTCTGGTGGAGGGGTGGCTGGGCCGTGGAGGAGGGAGGGGGCAAGGAGGGATGCTTTCCAACCCGCCCCCCCCCTCAGCTAGGGGTGGCCACATCATGCCACCAATTCCAATTAACTGATCCCATAACTCAGAATTGGGGGTGGGGGGGGCTGGCAGAAGGGAGAGCCCAGGGAGGGAGCCTGGTCCCCTTGTTGTACTTGATAACAATTATAGTTTAAAATCATAGCTTGCCGAGGCTCGGCTATATTTTACTTGATAACAATAAAAGTGACACATAAAGTTAACTGTTTATGTTTTATTTATTAGACTAAATCTGCCAGCGGTGGTAGGAGCGCTTGCCTCGTCGCTACAGCTTTTATAGGGCTGTAAAACGTCATAAATCAGTCTCGAGGAATCGCCCGCACTCTTTGTGTCGGCGGCGGCGCAGGGCTGGCGGCCGCTGGCTGCCTGCTCCCTCCTTTCCACGAAAAGTCGTAATGTGATTTTTTCCCTCTGATTTTATTATTATGATCACCGCCGTGATTAGTCAATCTACCTTTAATTCGCCGCCCTACGCCGCTTCCTCCCAGCCCAGCCTGGTTGACACTTGAATAAGTACCTTTTAAAACGGCATAACAACTATTTGAGGGTTTAATTAGAACATCTGCAATTAAGGGAATGAGGAGGGGAAAGAGAAAAAAATAAAGCCCTTGTGAGATTGAGACTGAAGGCAAGAGATTCTCAACCTGTCTCTCCCACCTTTGAGATACAGGAGAAGGTCCCCACTTCCAAATTAGGGCTCACCCTGAGGGCAAGAAAGAAAGAGGCTCTGGGCCACAGCCGATGCCCAAAGGGGCTGATTCTCTACCTGGGCCCTTGACCACCTTCCTTCCTCCAATACTCAAAGGCCCCTCACTCTCACCCCAAGCTCACCAGGTGCCAGACTGGGGGTCCCTGGATGGTCCCTGGATACCTTCTTCCCTAAGACGACAGTGCCCTGCCCACCTGACACCAGGGGGTGAGGGAACAGGAATTCCATGAAGGTAGACCATCTCTTGGAGGAGATTCCCAAATTTCCACAGTTGGTTGAGAACCCCTGCCCAGTCTTGTCTAGGTCTCTCTGTGTGTGAGGACTGGCTGGTTTCGTTGGAAGAGGAACTTGAGACAGTGAGAAGGGGAATGCTGCTGCTTGGTTGACAGTGGTTTGGAGTATGTGAGGGTTTTATTTTTTGTAATTATTGATGGTGAGATTGTAAGGTGCTGGAAGAGGGCAAAGGCAAAGGGAAACCAACGCCAAATGCTGATCTACAGAAAAAGTCTGAACCCCAGCCCCAGACTGCCCCATGGGGAGAGCCAAAGCTCCAGGGATCTCAGGTAGGATGGGGTGAGGGTTGCTGAAGGAGGAGAAAGTCTTCCAGCCCCACCCTGAACCTTCCTTCTGGGCCAGCACCTGGATCAGGCTGCCCCATCCCATCCTGGCCGGGAATATTCTTTTCCCCACCTGAAGAGGTGAGGTGTTGGCCTGACACTCACCTCCTACCAGCCCTGCCTTTGCCTCAACCCTCATTTCTTCAATTTCTTCATTCTCTTGGGCTTGTTAGGGAGTCTTTCCCAAGGCATTGCCCATTCTATACTCCCCACTCCCCAGGATTCTGAGCTCCTTTCTACAGGTGGATCTACGAAGCCGGAGCAGAAAACCCACTTCAGGCCAGTATATGTAAGTAGATACAGAGAGTCCAGATGCCTCCAACTGAATGTCAAGTCTGTCTGTCTTTCATAATTACGGCTAACAAACATATATGCCTACATACTATTAATATTTGTTAATATATTAAGTGTCTCCTTATGCATGCATAAATATGTTAGGTTCTCATCCCCGGTTTGCATAGCTAATTTAACGTGCTCATCCAGAAAGCAAAATCTGGGAGATTCCCCCAAATGTGCCTACACTCATCTACATTATTTATCAAAAAAAAAAAAAAAATACTCTCTTTGGGCTCCTACAGCTTAATAGCAAGGAAGTCGACTATCATATGGAGAAAATAGCAAGCTAGACTCCACCACACGCATACATACATTTTTACTTATTACCAGTACAAAAATCAAACCCCTTCGGAGGGCTTCTGCACTTAACATTGGCTTAATAGAGGTGGTGGGGAGGACTAAAACAGCTCTTGCTTGTGATGAATCCTGTATCTGGTCCTGTCTCCTTTTGTGCTTTGCCCTTCTGCTTCCTGTCTTGCCAACTCAAGGATCTCTCCACCCCAGCAATGCCCTCCACCTCTCTCTATCCCCATTTCATTAAAAAAATTTTTTCTGACCACCTTTACCAGCTTCCAAATGCTCTCCGAATGCCCCCACCCCATCTCCTTTCTACAATCTCTATCTGGTTTCTCTTTCGGAAACATGTTTCAGTACAAAGCGCTTTCCTCCTGACACCACTGAAGAAAAATATGTGTCCATTGTGTGCGAGGCCTTATTGTGCCCAGATTACCATACTGACCGTTGGATAACCCATATTCCTCCCCTCCCCTGTAACAAGCTGCCGGCTGAGAGACCTCAGCGGCTCCACAGATTCTATGCTGCATTAAAATCTCACCTCTCAGACTCCCTGGATTTTCCTAGGGAGAAAAATAAATGGGAGAATCAACTCAGGATTTGGAAGGCACAGAGAAGGAAAATGAGTCATTCCCTTCCCCATTCTCAGAAGTGCAGGGGATTTTTTTTGGTGTGTGTGTATGCGGTTTTTGTTGTTGTTTTTTTTTTTTAGAGATTAAAAATTGCAACATATCTCTTTCCTCTTCAACTAAATTGCCTTTTAGACAGTATGCAATCGAGTAACTCATTTTTTTTTCAAGCAACTTGAAAACTCCGAACTAAAACAAAACTCTTATCCCATTTTTATGCATGTGCATGTGTTTGTGTGTACGTATGTATATATGTCTGTTTTGTCTTTTTCTAATGCCAACAGGCAGGGCTAATGTATGCAAAAGAATATGCAAATACTTAATTGATTTTTTCTTAAATCTCTTGTCAGTAAAAGTAATAAATTGGTCTAAAATGATTTTAATAACCCGATGTGTCGCCAGAAAATACTCAACTTCTTTTCTCCTGGAATCACTTATAGTCTCAAAAAAAAAAAAAAAAAAAAGCAATCATGGGATGTTAATTTGCCCCCTTTAAAATATTAAAGATAAATTTCTTTTGTTTGTTCGGAGACCATAG
>NW_006430043.1:741533-752500 GCF_000325575.1 Pteropus alecto
CCTTGTGAAGACTGTCAGGGAATAGAATTAGATAAAAAGAAAAAAAAATTATCTCCATGTCTTCCATACAATGTGATTAAATTTAAAAAAATAAGTAAGTTATACATGAGTATGTATTTTGTCTTGGATGTTTGTCAGAGAAACTAAAATATTAGCAAAAAAAAAAAAAAAAAAAAAAAAAAAAAGCAATCATGGAATGTTAATTTTTGCCCCCTAAAATATTAAAGATAAATTTCTCTTGTTTGTTAGGAGACCATAGGCGAGGTCCTCTCGTGAATTTCCCCCTCCTTGCCTTGCCTTTCTCGGAATTCAATTTTCCTCAAATCTCATTTAAAGTGGCTTTTTAAAAAGTGGCCGCATTTTAATATTGGTTAGACAGAGTGACCTGCATTTCACCTCGGGTGTTTGACTTGTTCCAATAGGTCACTGCCATGGGGTTATTGATGGGGAAACTCCATTGAAATTTGTCTCTTCGCAAATGGCCTTTAGATCTTCCAGCGAGTTCAATAACTAGTTATAATGTGGAAGGGGAAAAATGAAGGCCCTGGGCTAACGAATTTGATGTTTCATTTTTATGCTGGAGAAATTGTTAGTTAGAAGTTGGGTTCCCCACCCCCTTCCTTGCTCATCCTGGCCTCACTGACCCCCACTCCTGTCCAGCGCTGCTGGATTATAACCCCTGTAAAACTTGAGCTGGCATGTCCCTTTCTCCCTTTGATGCAAGCTTTAATTCTTATTATTATGAATATTGTTGTTGTTGAAAATTCTGACTTAATGGCTGCAGGAAGTTTGCGCTGTTGGAGATTTGTGACCAGAACTTTCTTTTAGAAGGGTAAGGACTTTTACTTTTAAAGAAGCCTAATGCAGTTTTGAAAGATTCAGGAGTTAAGATGGCTTTAGGGTAGTTTATGGAGGGCTCCCTAGCCTAATGCTCCCAGAATTAAGAAAACAGTAAGAAGCTGGGAACCCTTTCAGGGGTTGATGAGGGCATCTCAATGCCCTCATCTGTTCTTGGCCTCTGAGCTGCCAGATACCCATGAGATCAGGCACCCAGGACCAAAGAAGGCAGAGAGTGGGAAAGGCTAAGTAAGGACAGAGGGAGAATTCCATGGAGCAGGCAAGAGAATCCTGGGTCAGAGACAGGATTCATGGGACTTGGCCTGTCTGCCGAACTTCATAAGAAGGGCACCCTGCAAAAGCCCAAGGCTAAAGATGGTGCATTTTAGTGAACTGGAGAGAGCAGAGGAAAATGACTGGGGGTAGGGAGAGGTGATGGAGATTTTATAAGGTTCTCTTTTTGCTGGAGTTCTCAAGGAGTGGGAGAAGAAAGGGCAGGGGAAGACGGGAGGTCTTTATTTTATTCTCCCTAATCACAGCCAAGTTGGGGAGACCTTGACTTCTCCAGGGAATCCCCTGTGAGAAAGGGCTGTGTGGAGATCATCTTTCCAGGCTGACCCCAACGTACCAGATCATTACCATTATTAACCTCAATAATAACAAGAACATCGTTTCCTCACAAAACAGAACTGCCTGTGTGCCTTATTTTCTTCTTCCAGGAACTGTTCTTTCTCCTTCCCTGCCGAAAGATGTCCAGTTTGCTCAGCTCCAAGTTTCCCCTTTAATAAACCCACCCATTTCTAATCCCCCTTCCAAAGCTGGGCCCATAAACGAGAATCATTCCAAAGGCGAGCCTTGATTCCTGGTTTGGGGGACTCAAGGCTGAGCCCAGTATGTAAGTGCCTGAAAAGAGGATGCCACTTTCCTCTACCCTCTCAAACCTAGTGGCAGCACCTCGGTGCCACCTGCACTCTCAGACAAACTTGCCTAGGCAGATCCGCGGCACTACTGGAATCCAGGGAGCAGCCTTTAACCACACGCCACAAACCCATAAAAATGAGGGAGCCCCAGGAGGGGCCATGGGGGCGCTTCAGAACCCGGCCTGTGAGAGGAGACCCAGCCTGCTCTTTCCAGCGGAATCAGTAGCGATCTATTCTAAACTTGCTCGCAGCCCCTCCGTGCTCGGCCCGGGAGGGCGAGCCCCTTCCTCCGCTGCTCGCTCGCCTCGGCCCGCACCTTGGCCGTCTCCTCCGAATCGCAGACCCCCAGCCTGGGCCTCACCCTCTCCCCGCTTTTTAATTACGTGATTGATTTTTGCTTTGGCCGCGTCAGGACGCCTCTGGCTCCGACCGTTTAAGTCTTTAGGGTCCCTTTCTGTCTTTCCAAGCCCTCCTGACGGGTGTAATTTAGAGACTGACTCTCCCGCGGCCTCCGTCTAGTCGCGATGCTGCCTCGCCCTACATGCCAACGAAATGGTCCTCCCCCGGCTCGGCGCGGCCGAGTCTGCAGCCGGCCCGGCACGCGGGGCTCTGAGGCTGTGGTCCTTGCCCAGCCGCCTTTCTGAATTATTTTGTGCTCCATCATTCTCTGATAGCGAAACGGTCCGTGTTTGAATTATCACTGCACGCCTGGGCTGGGGCTGGGCTGCCGGTGGTGCTGTGTCTCCTCCACATCCGGATGAGGGGTGTATTAGGAGGTCTGCACTGGGACTTGAGGAAGCGCGACGCCTGTCTCCGGGCTCGGCGGGGAACTCCAGTCACGTTCCCCAAGACCCAGCCCCGCGCCTGCGGCCCAGAAGCGCCCGGAGAAGCAAATTCGGCCACAACTTTCCGCCTCTAAGCGCGAGTGGGATCGCAGGGTCGGCTGCTCAGAGCTCCCCACCCTGCACTTGGCCATGGGGTCTGATGTTGCTCCCCAGCCCCAGACAGAGGGCCCTAGCCCTGGCAGCCCTATTGGCACGGGCTGCGGCCTCGGGCATATCCGTCCAGGAGCACGCCGGGCATCCCGTACATCGGAGGGATTGAAGGTGAGGCGAAGAAAGGGAAGGAGGGGAGGAATTTTAATTTATGAGTAGAGTAGATTTGGGGTGGGAAGCAGAAGGGGAAGACATGAAATAAAGAAAAGGAGTCCCTTCTTCCACCGTGGCTGACTCCCTTTCTCGCCTCCGGAAGAAAAAATTTTTTCCTCCTCAAACCGCTGGTGTTCCGCTTAATCTCTCATTTATTTACCGCTAATAAACACCTCTCTGATTATTCTCCCACGGCCGGCCTGTTCATTCTTTGATCCTTTCCAATGAGGCAAGCAGTGAGTTACTATTAGCAGTGTTTTATGATTATATTTTTCCCCTCAGGCAGAGGAGGGAGTTGGGAATGTTTTTCTCACTGGGGAAGTTCAGTGAAACTTGAGTTGGTCACTACCTTCTCCCTGTCCTCCGACCTCCAACACCCGGATCTCTGCTCCCCAAACCCCTTCCCTCCCTCCCCCACCCCCGCAGCAGTGTTGCCGGGTAAATAAGAGTCCGCCTGCCTGGCTATTAGAATTCTGGAGACGTTGGCATCTGTAGTAATCATTAGTCAAAGCTGCGGAAGCCAAAGGAGCGGAGGAGTTGGACAGAAAAAATCTTGGAAATGATATACAGGAGCCACGGAGGCATCAATCCCGCCGATAAGAGCGCTGCTGCTGGGGTCGCGGAGGCCCCTTAATTGGGCCCTGGGCACCAAGAACAGTTGGGGAGGGGACACCAGTGGGTTGGGCAGTGACCCTGGCACCATTTGGGCATGCTACAAAAATAGTCAGGAACTTGAACACCCTTTTCTCCACATGTCAGAGATCCAGTTGGGGTACGTGTCCGTGTGCGTGCGTGCGTGCGTGTGTGTGTGTGTGTGTGTGTGTGTGTGTAGGGGGGACTCTCTTGCTTCTATCAACCTCTCCACCCTGGGAGCCCAGAGGAGCTAGGCTGAAGGACTTTCCCCTTTCTTCTCTCCCCTTTTCCTAAGTGGCTGTCTTGGGAGGTACTGCAGATTGGGGAGCCTTGGTTGGGGCTTCAGGTCACAAAGAAACCCTGGAGAGAGGATGTGGTCCCTAGAGTGCGTTTTCAGAAAGCAGATAATTCAGTTGGACTAGATTTAAGGATAACCTTGGAGACAGCTGCAGAATTACTCCCTTCAATAAGTAAAACATACAAAAGATAATTGTTCCCTATCCCTACTCACCTGTCTTTATTGATCACAGAGATAGACAGAGAAATACAGTGAGTTTAAATCCTTCCAGAAGGAGAGCTGTGCCCCCTACATATACATATATGCATTATGGAACCATTTCTAAACATATTCAAATATTTAAGTTTGCAGCAAAACTGCAAAGACTATAAAGATCTCCAAATACGTAGTTTCATAGGTAGCTATTTTATGAGTTGGGATCCTTGCATAAATCTAGATAAAATTTTCAAAAATAGAGATTGAGCAACACACGCATAGTTCTTTCCAAGTGAGAAAAAAATCCCACAAAATATTCATCTAGATGTTTAGAGAGAGAGCTGTACCAATACATCCTAGCGTATACATCCAACACTATAGAAAGATTGGTAATATGCACACAGGAATTCAACAGAGGACTGTTATGTTCACCGTGGATCTATAAATCTAGAGATCTATAAATCTGCATTTAAATATGGAATAGAGAGGGATGTAAAACATACATCCTGTTATAGAGACATAGAGCAATCTATAAATACATTTTCATTTGTACATTGCTCAGCTCTTTGTAAAGACACGTGAATTTGAGTGGAGTACTAAAAATGAGGGCGATTCTCTAGTGCTTGTGGGTTTGGGATGCCCCGGCCCAGATTTCTCTGGGAAATAAACGAAGGTAAACTAGAGTCTGTGAAAGTGTTAAGAGGGCACAGGAACTCATGTAATCTATGGCTTCATATCCAGCAATGGGAGCATTTCTCTGGTGGTGGGTAAGAGCCCTAATGCCTGGGCCTGAAAGCATCCTGACTTATGGAGCCTGAACTGAGACGGAAAGAGAGGGCTCTTTACTTCTTTGCTCTTCAGCTTCTTAGCTCCGGGCTCAGGAGAGGGACCCATAGGAAGTTGGGGTGTCTTTACCAAGGGAAAGCTCATTAACATTACAAAATGAAGCCATTTAGGTAAAATATGATTTTGTTTGGAGACAGGTCGGTTAGAGAAAGACGTGAGAAGGCTGTGGGCACTCATCTTAATTATATAAAACCAGTCATGGACTGCAGAGAGTCTCTTGCATTCATACAGTGCCTCACTTCAACATGCCTCACTCCCATCGCCTCTCTTATATACCTTGTCCCACCTTGTCAAAAAGGAGTTTGGGACTCAGAAAGGGGTCACAAAGAGACAGCAGCCCCAGAAGAGGGCAGAGCTCCCAAGAGTCATGTCTCTACCATTGGGTTCAGAAGGTGATTGCTTTTGATGTTGGTTCCCTTTTAATTGAAAGATCAGGGGAACAAGGTCTGCTTGGGCAGAAGAAAATGAATGGTTACACGATTTTAAAATTTAGAACTTTGAAAGTGGGGGGAATCACCAATGAGTCCTTTTCGTATTGAAGGTGGAGGATTTTGAGAGCCCTGGATTTCCTTTTATTTTACTCCTTTGGTTTACTGGAGAAAGGGAAGTATACAGGAACCCCAGGTGGGCTTGGGGAAGTGCAATCCAATCTAGCTGGCCAGATTAGGGGAGTGATTTACAAAGCAAAACCTCAGATGCTACTTCCTGAGAAGTCACCAGATCAAAACAGCCTCCTCTAGGCTTTTATGACTGGGTCTCTACTCCCAACAGGAAAAGCATCCTCAATAAAACTTCGGCCCACACCCCCATCCTCTATCCAGAGGAGGGGGAGAGATACAATCTAAAATGAGAGACCTGACCTTTACTCCCTTCATAAACACACACACACACACACACACACACACACACACACACACACACACACGTGTTGTGTTTTTTTTTAGTTAGAAAGTTGACTTTTTTTAAAAAAAGTATTTATGAAACAAGATTTTTCTCCACTCTCTGAGCAAAGAATCAGCCTTGAGAGATTTGGACTTTGAGCGTAGAAAAGATAATAAAGGGGTACCTGATCAGATAAGGATCTGGCCTCATAGTCCCTTATTGCCTTCCAACCCCCACAACCCAACATGTCAACAGGACACAAAAGGTCACCAAGAGCTTGGCTGTCGCCATCTGTGGAGCCTGCTCCAGGGTTTTAGTTTTCCAGAGAGACAGAGGAAGGAAACTCGACAGTTGCCTAAGTCTTGAGAGCAGAGGTAAGAAGGGCAGGACAAATGGTCTCTAGGCTGGGCCAATGAAAAGAATGATACAGGACAAAACTGGAAAGTTGTTTCAAGGCTGGTTTACTGTGGCTTCAGACCTCTTTTATACCACACTTGGACAAATATATATACTTCTGCATGTTCAGGTGTGGTGTTTGGGGCCAGGGGCTGAGAGGAGAGATCTTTCTAGGGCAGAACCTAGCCTACTCTGCCTCTCTGGGAGCTGTGGCATGTGCAGGACTGAAAGATTCCAGGGAACTGAACCCATGCATTCCACTCAGCCCATACAGGGCTGCAGATCATGGTAGAACTTTCTCTGTACTTCTGTCAGATGTGAAGTAGCCTCCTCCCTTCACTAGCTCCCCAGCATGCCCAGAGCCTTCTATTCAACCTCCTATTGTAGCTTCTAAGGCTTGGTCATCAGAGGCTAAACAGAGTGGTGGACTACTTAGGAAAACTTTCCCAAGCCCCAGATTTCATCTCCCTCCCTATACACACAGTGATTCCTCCTTGGTGTCTTTGTTTCCTCTTGCCCGTCAGCGAGCCTTAGGAATGGGAGAGGGAGATGGATCCCATGGTTCTGGAGGACTCAAGGACCAAGAGATCTCTATCACCCCAGTTCGTCAGTCCATACTCCTTGGGCTCTTGGGGCCCCAGCAAAGCCATGGAGGAGATATTATCAGAACAGACACCCCATTCTGGGTTACAAGGACACAATAAAAGGGGATATGATTTTTTTGGCCCTTTAGTAGCCTAGTTTCTGCCTTAAATTGAATCTCTAACCTCCCCAAACCCCAAGCTTGAGATCCTGATTCTTTCCCTTCTCCATCTCAAAGGGCTCCAGGGTCTCCGGTCTCACTGAGGAGGAGGCTCAGAGTGGTGCTTGTCTCCTCCGCAAAAGGATACAGGTAAATGATGTTTCAGGTCAGAAACTTGGCTTAAAGCAACTACACACAAAGAGGGAGAGTCAAAGAGACAAAGTTTACATGGATACTAGGAGGGTTGAGGCAATAAAATCTCTCTTCCCAGTGCCTGCTTAGACAGCCAGTGCCCCCTGTCTTTCTTTCCCCAGCTTCATGGACTCTGGAAACTCCAGTGTGAGAAATCCACACTGGAGGTGAGGCTTAGTCTCAGACAAGACTCCACACCATCTACCAGGGAAAAATAAGTATTTGTACTTTCATTCTAATTCAAGGAAGAGGTCAATGGAGTAGTGTACTTAAAGGTGATTGGGAAGCTGCTCTCCCTCCGGTTTCTCATTCTATCCCTTTCCACCTGGCCTGTGGTATAGTCCTCAAATCAGCCCCACCCAGAAGGCAAACAAGCAGGAGGGTGCTGAGGAAGCCCAGCACAAACTGGGCTACCCCTCCCACTCCTGCACCCTTGCCACACCCACAGGAGGGCTTAGAGGTCTGGGTGGCACAGCCCATCAGAATTTCCAATTCTCAGTCAGCTCAAGGAAGGCAGGAGATCAGAAAAAGAAGGAGAAGGGAGGGGAACTCAACCAGAAAATTAACCCTGGAACGAAGCTCTGAAGACTGGGGAGTGAGCGGAGAAATGCCTGGGTCCAGACTCACGAATGGGTTGACTCAGGGTCCAGACCAAATGTTCAAGAAACACAAACACTTTTGTCATATATGCACACTCTCTGTGCCATCAGATGCTCATGCTCAGAAATAGTTTCCCACCCATTGCTTGTACTGACCTGACCATGTAAACACAGTGAAATCCACACCTTCAGTGGCTGTGTCCTTTGATAGCTATTGACCAGGACACAGCATCATCATATAGTCTATTATTATTAATGCCTTGTTTAAAAGAATGATAAAGAAAGGGGCTTAAACAAATTCATCCACTGTTGAATATGGGGGGGAGGTTCTGATATTCTGTGCTCGCTCCCCTTTTCAGAAACTTTCATTCAACTAGCTCAAAGTTATTCAACAAACTAAAAAAACTAAAGGTACCAAATACAACTTTCAAAAAGTCTCCACTTTTGCTTCCTTCCCCAGCCATGCCTGAGGCAATTTGATAAAGCTAATGGCTACTGAAACATTTCCAGAAACACAAGTCAGAAGAGGTCTCTTCTAATCGTCCCCCCTGCTCCCAAGAAGATCAGAAGAGAATGAAAACTTGGTTACTGTATAAGTAATAATCACAGAATTTGAATTCATTGCTGGAGTTTCATATCCACACCTGCTGCACAGCATAATCTAGAGTCCATATCTATAAAGCCCAGAGAATTGGGTAAAATCACGCAGGTCAAAATGGGATTAATCCAGAGGACACTCTTACAACTTCAGATCCCTGTACAATTGAGACTGACGTCGAGGTACAACTTTGTTAGAACTGAAGGTCACAAACCAAAGACTCCTCAGAGATGGTTCAGGGACAGAGGGAGGGGGCTAGAATACTCTCAGCGTTATTTATCCCTTTCCAATCTGAGATAGGGCTGACCCAGGAGCAAAGCTGGGTGGTGGGGAGGGAGGGAGGAAGAGAAGTGGAGGGCTAGGGAGAGGCAAAGACCCCAGTACTTTTTGTCTGATTGGTTGGTGGGGGGCATGTGACCCTACTTAGCGCATTCCTGATTGGTTGCTTGACCTCTTCTAGGGTTAAAGACCTAGGAACAAAATTTAAAGCTTTCCGGGTTGTCTGGGGCACACTGGCATCTGATTGACCGCCCATTTCTCCGCTCCAGAGACAACCCTCCCCATTCAGGCGCAGGAGGAGGGGGTGAGAAAACCAAGAACCTCAGGCCCCGTTTGTATTCGTCCTACTTCCATTTATATTTGTCCTATAAAACAGAAGAAACACTGGCTGACGTAAATTATTTGAGAGAGAGGACGATCTATTATTACTTGGGTAGGAAGAGGGGGTAATATTTAAGTGGAACTTTTGAGCCTAAGAAACAGAAAAAGAGACGAGAAAGTCATAGACTCTCCCCCAAGAGACGCTGTGTAAATCTGTAAAACAGAAACACACGCATACAACTCTTTACACGGAGCGGAAGGGAATGGGACTGAGATTTGGCCAGGAGTCAGGGAAGGCGGCGAGTTTTGCTTGGGTGTGGGTCTAGCGCCCTGGATAAATTCTTGGTTAAAGACCATTAGACTCGCTCCCTAAGGCTTTGGGGAGGCTGTAGAGAGGGGAAGAGTCAAGTTATGGATTAAGGGAAACTCCTATCTCCCTGCTGCTTGGATGGAAAGTTTTCAGAAACCCTCAAAATTATAGACTAGTGCGGAGGGGATAGTTGAGGAGGGCCGGTAATGACGAAGGGAGAACCTGAGAGTTAACTTTTCAAATGGGCTGCTGGGGAGAATCCTTTGGGATCCTAACCTAACCCTTTCCCCGGTAAATAAAGGAGTGGGGAGAAGAGTGGGGAGGCAGAGCCTTGGCGAGGGACTAAGGCCGAGAGGGAAGGCGTCGGGGGAATTCTCCAGTCCGGCGCCCGCGCTCCTCACGCAGGCGACAGACCGCTGGAGAGCGAGTGCTGGGGCTCTGGCTCAGACGCCGGGTGTCTTTGAGTCTCTGTCTGCCTTCACCCTCCCAAGGTCTGCGTGGGCTCTCTGTCTTTGCTTGATCCCTGCTTCTTCCTCAGGCCCTGGGGCGGCGCAGACACGCTAACAGCGTTCTTTCTCCATTCCCCAAACGCACCTCTCCACAAAGAGGGTGCCCAGAACCCCTCACGGCCCAAGGCAGGCCTGGTCAAGGTGCCGACCCGGCTCGCCTCTTCCGCTCCCCTCCTCTTTCCAGAGTTGCCCTCCACGGGCCTTCCACCCTGCTTCGGAATCCCTCGCGATTCGGGCCATCCCCTTCAAAGAGCCTGAGTTCATATATTGACGCTTTCCTGGCTTAGTTCTGGGTGACGCCTGGGGAGGGGTACGCACTCCAGGTGTGGAGGACACGTGTCTCCTATGCCTGACACCTCTGCTGCTCCTTCCTAGAAACCTGAAGGGAGCTCCAGCCTGAGATTAGCCCTAGGACACCATGCCCATTTGGGCCCTGATGGCTCCATCCCTCAGAAGCCACTCACTCCTCAGGGCTGGAGTGTGTTTCCTGGCTAGCCTAGTAAAGACCTTGCTTCTATTCTGCAACACACTTACACTCCACTCACAGTACAAACCTTCTAGGCCTCCGGTGGCCTAGTGTTACCTCAGGCAAGGGCTAGGGATGCCAGGAAAAACCCCAACAGCTAGAAGGGGGTGGGGGGAGCATGAAACCACACTGGCATCAGACAGACTAAGACCCCAGACCACAGAAGCTGAGACAGCTGCTCACTTAGGCCTGGTGATGAGGAGGGAGAGGATGCTTTGGGACCCCTGGGGTTCAATTGGACACCTTTAAGATGTTTCTGCCCTTTTAGGTCACAGCCTACGGGCTCAGACGTCCCAAAGTTCTCCTTCCCTGCCTCCTTCTCCAGCTGCCCATCCTGCCTGGACTCTAGGCCAGTGACCAAGAACCGAACTGGACCCTCCTTGGACCACAGGGCCCCAGAAGCACTTTGTGCTTGCTCCTAGAGTCTACACACTCTTACAAACACCAAATGCCCATGTGTCTGCCACTGTCTTTCTTCCCAACTGAGGAGGAAGGAAGGGTCAGAGAGACTTGGCAAAACTCTAGGGAGCCCAGGTCTCTCTTTACCCCAGTTGACTGTAGCTGGGCAGGGAGGGGAGGGCTGGTCTGGGGAAACAAGCTCCCTCATCCTCTTACCTCCCAGCGGCTTCTTCTTTTCTCCCATCCCAGCCTGGGGAGGCCTGGGGAGGCCTCCCCTTAATGAGTGAGAACTGCCTTTTCTCATGGAGGGGGAAGATTAGGTAAACTCAGCGGGGGT
>NW_006430043.1:752902-771408 GCF_000325575.1 Pteropus alecto
AGAGAATATTAACTTACAGCGTTCGCCTGGGATTCATTTTCGAAGATGTAACCTCTCTCACCATCATCCCCAGCGCCGTAATCCCCTCTAACTGCCAGGTCCTCTGTCCTAGCATTAAACCTCACCAGCAGCTGCGTGGCTGGACAGTTAAGATTATATATGATGTAAATATATTGTGGGTTTGTCAGCTCTCCCTACACCATAAAACTTGGTTTAATGACATCACGTGGTCCCCCAAGAGCCACTCACGGGCTTGCCTTCAGGCCATTCACATAAATAACCTCCAAAAGTTTCAAACTCCTAAATTCACATAGAAGCTGTTAGTATTTCTCTAATGCTCAGTTACACTAAAAAGCCCTTGTGCTGCTCCTTTGCCCCACCCCCACACCCCCCCTGCAGGGTGGGGAGGGGGGAGAGGGTGGATCCTTATTTATTTACTTATTTCCATAAGGACCTGTCGACTTCGAGGTCGTGTTGATATTTTTTCCTCCTATATTTTTTCCTCCTCTCTCCTCTAATTGCTCAGAGTGGGCCGTGTCCCTCTCTTTCCACTCCCCCGGGAAGGTAAGTCATGCTTCTTCCCGTTCTTTCTCGCTGCCAGAGGGGGTGGGTTTCATGGCAAAGTGGAAAGGCAGGCTCCATGGTCTCTGTTTGGGACTCAGAAGCCCCTCCACTAACCCCCAGAGCAATGCCAAAACCCGGTGCTTAGAGATTGTTCCAGGAGACTGATTGGTGGGGGAAGCTTTCCAGATTCCAAAGTAGTAACCTCTGCTCAAGGAGAAAGCAATGGTCTGGGCCGGACCCATTCCCAGTACAGGGGGAGTAGGTCCGAGGCCTCTGGCTAGGTTGTAGCTGCTAATGCCGTTGAAGCAGAGGCTGGGATCTGGGTGCAGACTTGCAGCCTGTGACAGGAGGGGAGAAACAGGCAGGCATGGCTGCATCTACCCAAGCCTGGCCAACTTGAGTCAGTCCTCCAGCTCTTCAGAAAAGAGAGGCCTAAACCCTGGGAGGAGGAAGCAGTCAGTGTACCGGTGGGGCTGGTTAGCCCTGCCCAGTGGGCCTGAGCAACATTGCCCCCACCTCTGACAAAGCCCTTGGTTCTCCCTCTGAGGCAGTGTATCCCCCAGGGTGGAAGCGCAGGACCTCTACAGCCAGGGAGGCTGGGGCGGGCCATGTTGGGCTCCACAGCCTCTTTCTTAGTTAACTGTTACCCATTGGAGATGCCGGTGCTTCTCCACGCTTCACCGCTCACCCAATAGTTTTACTCAGCATGGAGAAAAAATTAAAATAACTCCCTGAAGAAAATTACACATTTTATTTGAGACAGGCGGCAGGGGCGGTGGGGGGGGGGGGGATCGAGAGAGGAGATGAGTTGGTGCTGGGCTGGGCCGACTGCTGTGTGCTAGTGGCTCCTCCAGACATTACCGGGTGCCCTAACCTGGCCTGAGTGCAATGTGAAGGAGAGTAGCAATGAGTGCAGTTCAATAAACCAGTGAGACCTCCTATGTGCTAGGCATGGGGTGAAGAAAGGCTCTTGGATCTTTTCAAAAATGACAAACAGGTAGCTTAGGCAGTAGGATGAAAAGAAGTTAGTCCTTATAATAAATCCAAGGAGCATCAGGATTAATAACCATAAATATTCCCCTGTCCCTCTCCAGAGCCTCTCTGCTCACTTTCTCTCTTGGCTGTTGGAGCAGCCTTCTACCCAGCTCCTGAACCTTTCTCCCTACACCAATGTGGGGGGCCTAGGCTTGGCTCCAGGAAATCACCCCATTGTGGGAGGCAGGAGAGGAAATGCAGTAAAGTTTTATGGACCCTTCCCACATTTGTTTCTCCTATAAAGTACTTCCTCCCCCATCCCATCCCAAGAGTCTGGAGCAGAGCAGAGCCTGGGCCTAGGCCAGCCTCAGGCACCACCTGAATTATCTGCCTTTTCCCCGTCCCTTTAGCCCATCCTTCCCCAACACAAAATCCCAGAGACTGAGATAAATGATGGCAAACAGACACGACTCAGGCACTGGTATATGTGGCTCCTTTTCCAGCTAATTGTCCAGCAAAGGCCTAGGCCCTAGAATGTAGGGGTGACAGTCTGAAAGATTCCTGCTAGGCAGGTACAGGCTGCAGATTGCTCTCCCAACTCCCTCTCTCCCAGTATCTGAGAAAGCTGAGCCACACCTCCTCCAACTCCTCCAGCACCCCTTTACTAAGCAGTATCAGCTCTTTCTGAAGCTGGGACCAAATGGACCCCTAGGCTGAGCGCTCAGTCCTCCCTCTACATCCAGTGAGGCCCTCAGGGACCACTTAGTCCTGGGAGAGATAGTCAGAGGCCCAGAAGTTCCCTGCAGATTAGTTCTGGCATGCAGTGAAGGCCGCTGCCAATCTAGAAGATTCAAATCCACCCAGCCAAGAAGAGAATGGGGTGCAGAGGCCTGAATGCCTTGGACAGTCACCAGTACAGGTGTCCTGGGTGTCCTCCCCTTCCTCCACGGGCCCTTCTTGGAACCAAGGATCAGGATAGGAACTCAGTTTCACCTCCCTTGTCTCAGTACCCCAAGAAACTCCTATAAATTCCCTTAAAGGAGAAGCTTAAGGGCTGTGGCCCTCTCCCTACATCCCACAGCCCATTTAGACACTTTTGCCCAATACATGCCCCAAACAGAGAGGAGCCGCTGCATCTTTAGTCCTGTTCTCTTTTTGTCTTTATTTGATATGACAAAATATAGTTTCAGGAAAGACCTGGCGTCAATAAATAGTTGTATAACAGCAATGGGGCAGGAGGGCACAGAAAGTCGGCAAGGACTACTAGGCAGCCAGGAGCCTCTAGTACCACTTGCTAGGGTCCTGTGGCAGGGAACCCCAATAGTTGAGCTAGCTAGTGGTCAGAGACTGAAGGCCTAAGAGTGCATGCAGAGGATGCGGGCTGGAGCGGTTCTCAGGCTTTGGGGTTAGGGCAGAAGGTTTGGAGAGTTAGGGCAACCAAAGGGCCCTATCGGACTTTCAGTCATCTCCCCCTTTTCATATGCAAATCATAAAATGAATATCTTGAGTTAGTCACTATAAGGAAGCACCCCAAGTCCGGCGCCGGACCCCCTCAGGCATAACCACTCTCTTGCCTGCCCCAAGCTGCCTGGCCAGCCTAAACTGGGAACAAAGGAGAAGGCGAGGCCAGAGGATCGGGGCGCGGGGCCTGGGGCGCCGGAAGGGCCCACCTTAACTCGGACGGGCCATCCTGGGGTTGGAAGCCTGAGAGGTGGCCCAGGCCGGGGTTCGGTCAGCTCCAGCCCGTAAGCCACAGCCCTGGGGAACCCCTGCGGAGCTTGCCCTGGGACCCCAATGCTGAGCAGAACTGAGGGGAGTCCGGACAGCGCGGGCGGCCCCGTGGGAACCTGGGGTCGGTTGGGATGCGAAATGCCAAGGGATAGCGCTTTTGTCTGTGCGGCCCTGGAGTCGGTGCTCCAGCCACCGCCCTTGCCCCAAAATATAGAGAGAGGAAAATCGAAAAGGAAAGGCGCAGGGAGCGAAGCGGGCTGGGGTGCTTTCGGCGGGCCTCCCTGCTGCCTCTAAAGAGCCTCTTTGCTTTTCATTTTGGAATCTTTCTTCCACTTCATCCTGCGGTTCTGGAACCAGATCTTGATCTGTCTCTCGTTGAGACACAAGTTGTTGGCGATCTCTATGCGCCTGCGGCGAGTGAGGTAGCGGTTAAAGTGGAATTCTTTTTCCAGTTCCAGAGTCTGGTAGCGCGTGTAACTGGTTCGGGACCGCTTGCCGTCCGTCTCTGGAACATAACATCCCCCCCCGAAGCCGGAAGGGGTGAATAGCGTGCAGCGCCCCAGGGTCCCCACCCCAGCCCCAGGCCCCCACCCACGGCCAAAGGGCGAGGAGGCGAGCAGGGTGAGACAGGCCCGGCGGGCCGCGGACTGGCCCGGCCCAGGCCAGCCCCGGGAGAGGTGCCTCTGCCCAGGCAGGAAACTTTCCGCCGCAGCCTTCACTCAGCAGCCGGAGTGGCTGAGGGGTGGGGGGAGAGGGAGACCCAGGCTCGGACCGAACAATAAGCACCCTCGAGATCCGAGCACCGGGGACCCCCCTCCCGCCCCTCCCGAGTCGCTGGAATCCTCCGGAGCGGCGAGCGCCGGCCGAGCCGGCTCCACAGGGGAGGGAGGGAGCCACGGGGGGATCCCCGCTCTGGAGCCCCGCGCTCCTCACCCTTCAAATCCCTCTATTTTTTTAACTCCCTCCCTCTCCCCCAAAAATTGAATATTGCCTTTTATACACGTTTTGTTCCTATGATCCAATTATGTCGTCGTAAATTTGGGCGCACACAGCCTCTAAGCCTTTTAGTGGACAGTTTTACGAGCCATTGATGCCTGGATCGTAAAATTTATGGCCGCAGGTTTTTTTTCTTTATTTGCCCCGCATGGCCTATAAAACCCAGGCGGACCCGAGCGCGCAAAATGAAGTCCTAAAGTTTACCGTGGCTCATGTGCAGTTTGGTCATCCACGGGTAAATCTGTGGCGGGGCCGGTGGCTGGCTCAGTCCGGCAGGCTGCCCTGTCTGCGCCTGCTCCTCTTTGATCTCCCCACTGCTCTTAGCTCGCTCCTCCAGCGCTGGGCGAGCCGCCTTCTGATTGTACATCCCGGGGTTCAGAGGAGCCGCTTCATCTCTGCCCAGAGCGTGTCCCGGAGCGGCCGCGGCGCTGCAGGCGGGGCGGTCGGGGTGAGCCCGGGGGTTGGCAGCCATGTCTACCCCGTGGAGAGAGTTGGAAGGCGCAGGCGGTGGGAAAGTGATGCTTAAGTCCAATCCACCGTAGCAGTACCTGGATGCCTGCACCTCTGAGGCCGATCCATAGTTCCCACAAGTTTGCATGTTATAGGCAGGGATATTGGGGCTCTGCTTATAGAACGAATTGGCTACGTAGGAGCTCATGGCGGGGAGGGCCCAAAAAAATTTCTGCACCCTTTTTGATTAAGGGTGATTTGTGACTCTTTGAAGTTGAGGGGTTTTTTGTTCTCCAAAGTGCACAATTTATAGGTGGAGATATCTCTTTCTTTATCCTATGCGCTCTTCCCAAATAAGGGAGCCTTAAATAGAGTCACGTGACTTGAGCGGCCACTCATAAATTTGGCTTGATGACCTCCGGGAGGTTAGTGATGGAAGCCGGCGAAACGCATCTTGATATGTTGGCAAAGCCCAACCAAGGGGGAGAGGGAGTGAGCGAGAAAGAGAGAGAAGGGGGAGAAAAAAAAATGGTTCTTGGAATTGGGGGGTAGCCGGGACAACGAGCCCACAGCGACACCTGGTGCCAACACGGAGGAATTGCAGCCTTGCGCGCAGACTTGCCTTCCAGGCCGCTAGATTTTCTACCCTGCAGAGCGGAAGCTGGTTGTTGCTGCAACAAACCCCTGAAATGGCCTTTTAAATTGTATTTAAGGAATGATGAGGCTTCATTTAGGATGCATGAACGTTGTTTTTTATAACGGATAGTTCTATCCTCTCCACCCTGAGAGCCTTCCAATCTTCAAAAATGGCTGAGGGAAGGGGATTTAGGTGGGGGGCCCCCTGCCCAGGTTGGACATCTGAGGGGGCTTATCTCAGGTTCTCTATACCAAGGGTGGAGACTTCTCCCTGGAGGTTCCAAGGCCCTGATATTGCTGAGGAGGTTCTTGTCAGCATGGGAAAGTGAACCAAGTCTCTGGAGAGGTGGCCAGGAGGGATCCTGGGTGGGCAGAACTAGATGGGGGGTAGGGGGGAGGTGGTCATGAGACTGAGAGTGCTGGGGACTCTGGGAGAGAAGAGCCTGGAGATGAGGAGGCAGGAAAGTTGAGTAGACCTCCTCACCATGCCAGAGACCCTCAAGTGGCAACAAGGCAATTTTCAAGTGTGTGTGTGTGTGTGTGTGTGTGTGTGTGTGTGTGTGTGTGTAGAACCAGGCACAATGGCCTGGAGGACTGCTGTGCTTCCCTATGTTTGACCCTATGCCAGATATTTTGGATCGAAAATAGATATTAATTGAGGGTATGGAGAAGCAAGATTCAAGCCTCCAAAAATCTGAGTAGGGCAGAGGAAAAGGCCTGTTTTGTGCCCTGTGCGGGGAAGGCCTCTGGACTAGGTTCTCTAGGAACCTGGATCCAGAAGGTCCACCGGAGAGGAATTTCTGAGCTATGTGAAAGCATAGAAAGGACCTGGCTGGGGGTAGGGGGATGGGGGGTCGGCAGGGCAGGCGCCAGGGCAACCTTCACAGCCCGTGGCTCGGGTCTCTGCAGCCGTTCGGCCCCTTTCCGACCCCCCTTCCCCTAGCCCCAAGTCTTATTCTTTCCTGCTTGCCTCTCCCCAGGAAATCTCCGCCCCTGCCAGGAGAAGGCCCCTCCTGCCCCCCCCGCAGGCGGAGGCGCTGGAGGGGGCGCTGGCGGGGATCTGGAACGTCTGGAAAACTCTGGCGGATTTTTCCCTCCGGGAGACCCCCTCACTACCTCACCCCCTAGGTCCACTCAGGTTTCTGTCTGGACTTAGGGAGAGAAGGCCTGAGCCGGGGAAAGGTTAGGGCCTGGCTGCGCTCCTCACTCGCGGTGTTCAGGGGAGAAGAAAGAGTGAGGAACCGGAATGGGGCTAAAGCTGTAAGGAAGAAGGAATTTTGTCCCAGCCATGTCAGGAGTCCCAGAGCAGACGAGAGCTCAGTTTCCAGGCTTGCTTTTTCGAGATGTCCTTGAATCGTTCAATCCCTGGCGAAAGACTCAAATCCTGCGGTCTTCACTCTCCCCTCCGCTCTTTGCCTCCGCCACGTTTCGCAACAGTCGGCCTGGCGCAGGCCGGGGGCCGCTCACAGGGCGCCCCCTCCTCATTCGGGGAGTGGGCGGGGTGACCCTGGTGCCTGGATAATGCTGCTGTTCTGGCTTTTGAGGCTCGGGGTTCAGAAGACAAGGACCCCAGACTATCACAGGCAGGAAGAAAGGCCTCTGTGGGGCTGAAGACCAATCCGACTAACCCCGGCTTTCCCCCTAACCCCTATGGAAATCCCATGCGGCCTTATTTTGCGGGGTGAGTGTGTTGCTCCGCGTCAGGAGCCCAGAGAGACCTCTCAGCACCCCAGCGCGATCACCAGAAGGGGAGGCCAGGGCTGGCGCCCCACTCCAGGAAAGGATAGTGCAGGGGCTGGGGGCTTGCAGGCGGCAAGAAGACGCGGAGCGCTGGGAGCCTGCTCCAACTTTCACCCCGAGGCTGGCGGGAGAGCGAATTAACAGAAATCCCGATATAAACTTTTAAAAATAATATCAGTTTTATTAAATATTCGAGAACGGATCCAGAGGTTGGATTTATACAAGAGGGTAACACGAGGGGATTTTTTTTTTAATTTATTTTTTTTTCTCCTACTGGCTAAACAAATGTCATTCACTTTTTTTCTTCCTTTTTGTAATTTTCTCTCTCTTTTTTTCCCCCTTTTTAAGATGGGATTGGAACACGGACAGTGCTAAACATAAATATAAATACAGAAATCACAAATACAGCTAAAAATATTCACACAGAAACGGTCACAGTTTGTAATATGCCATAATGACCCCCAGGATTCTTTAAATACAATCCGCCTGGGCTGGGCATTTGCTGGGGCAGAGGGGTCGGGCAGGGACTGCGGGGAGGCCCTGGGGGTTGCTGTGGGGCCACCACGCATCCTCCTTGGGCCTCCCGCCCTCCCCTGCAGCGAGGCCGGGCCCTGAGGCCCCGGAGCGGAGGCCCGGGGCCCGGGAGCCGGCTCTTTGCGCGGGGACGGAAGCGGGGAGCACCAAGGGGGTGGGAGGCCAAGTCCTCATTTGTAGGGAGATCTGTGGAGTCTAAAGCGAGGTTTAGGGACGGAGACCCCAAGGCCTGGGCGGGGGAAAGGGCTTGCAGATAAGCCGAGAACGAGCTAGCGAGGGATCAAGGAGGAGGCGCATGGTGAAAGAGTTTGTGCGGTGAGGGAGGGGATCCAGAGTTGACTTTCAGGTCCATATCTGACTCCCTAATTTTGTCTTAGGGAATCAAAACACATCAATTGTGCCAGTGATAAATACAGAGTGTGTGATTAGGAGGGAGGTGGGGGAGCGAAGGAGGAGAGAGATGGGTGGCAGGGACAGTCCTGGTCACTCTTTCTGCTTCTCCTCTTCTGTCTCTTCCCGCTTTTCCTCTTTTCCGCCCAGGCTGTCGGCCGCGGCCCCTCCACCGCCCCCTGAGAGCGTGGACGTGAGATTAGATTCCTTTTTCCACTTCATCCGGCGATTCTGGAACCAGATTTTGATCTGTCGCTCGGTCAAGCAGAGCGCATTGGCGATCTCGATGCGCCGGCGCCGTGTTAGGTAGCGGTTGAAGTGAAATTCCTTCTCCAGTTCCAGGGTCTGGTACCGCGAGTAGATCTGCCGACCGCGCCTCCGGTCCGCTCCATAGCCGACCCCTAGAGATCCGGGCACAAAACACACTAAAAACAATCAGCAAGGCTTCCTCCGCAGACGATTTAGCCTAGCGAAGTCCTGACCCTCCCAAGTTGGCAAGCAGGTCAGGGCCCCCTTGGGTTCCAGCCTTCTCCCCTGTGCCCGGCCCCACCCCCACTGGGGGTATAACCAGGATCCCAACTTCATTCAGTTTCCACCATAGGTTGGTAAGTGTGCGGCCCAAAGAGTGTGTGTGTGTGGGGGGGGGGGGGCAATAACCAGGCAGAAAGCTGTAAGTCTAAAAGCTGATTTTTGAAAAATCTCAAACACTGGGGATGAGGGCCCCATTTCTCAATGACTGGGTTCCCCCCACCTCCCCAAGTACCCTAGCTCCTTAGGAACTTCTCCCCACTTCTCTGCTCCGTCCTTTCCCCCTTTTTTCTCCTCAACCTGAGTCGACTTTGGGGTTCCCCCATCCTCTACCCCCTCCCCTCATCCCCTGCCCTGTTCCTGCCCCCTCAGCTCGCCTTGGAGCCTTCCAATCCGTCAGGGGCCGAGGGGGCCAGGCTCCTGTGAGCAAGCGGGAGGCTAGCAGAGGGGGCAGAAGAGGGGGCCCTGTCTCGGCGTCGGCGAGGAGACGAGCGTGATTGTTTTTATGGGGCCATAAAAAACTCTCTCCGCCCGTTCTTCTAGGGAAGCCGGTCATAAAGCCAGTTCAGTTTATTTAATTTATATCTTGGAGCTGTAAAACTCACCACTGTGCGAATTCATTCGCTGCATCCAGGGGTAAATCTGGATACTGGCTTTCTGGTCCTGGGGCGCAGTCCTGCCCTGCTCAGAACTAAAATCCTGAGCGATTGAGGTCTGTGTGTTATGTCCTAAGGTGTTTTGTCTGCAGTTTGAGAGCATGTCTTTCTCCTGGTAAAAGGAATTAGATCCATAGTCATACGGCCCCCGGCTGGAACTGAACACGACATTCTCCTGTGGCGAATAAAAGGGAGTCGAGTAGATCCGGTTCTGGGCAACAGCCGCTCCATAGGTCGAGAAATGCCTCACTGGATCATAGGCGGTGGAATTGAGGGCGACGTTGGGGAGGACGTCCTGGCCCCCGGCGAGGTGGCAGGATAAGGAAGGGTTAGTGAAGTAGGAATTCATCCCTTTGCCTTTACCTGGTCGGGCTATGATTTCTTTAATATTTATTTCTGTCTCCAGTTTGTACTCGGAACTAGATGGTTATAGGGACGGCTCCAATCCAGGACAGACAAAATGACAAAGTCAGCTGACCCCCTTCCAGCCAATCGCAAGCCAGATGTCAAGAAGGGGGAAAAAAATCGCTTCTGCTTCTGTTGATTCCCTAGTTGAGACTAAGTGTGTGCTTTGAAAGTAAGACTTGGATTTCTTTAAAATATATATACATAAGGGAACTGATTTCGAGGTGAAGGAAGGGTGAATGTCCGTGAGCAGGGCCTTGGGGCCCAGGAAAGGAGAGCTGCTTTCCCAGGAAATCTCTCAGCTCCAGCTAACTTTGCTGTGCAGTGGCCAGAGCCAGGGCTAGAGAAATCCCTGTATTTTCGATCTGATTTCACCTTTTATATCTGCCCCCTTCTAAAATTGCATCCTGGTTTCTCCATGAGAGAAGCTCCTTCCCAGCTCAGGGGGGATCCCCAGAAATCCTACAGGAAATCCTGGTTTGACACTCAGTGAAGTGGGTCCTCCTTGCCAAACCAGTATATTTTTTCCCAGTAATTTTTTTAAAAAAACTACAAAGTAGAAATAAATTGCATAAAACATGGTACTCAGAGGAAGGAGAGTGTGGCTGAGAGTCTTAGGTGTAGGGGGAATGTGGGGAGCACACAGGTCTCAAGGGGTAAGGGTGAGACTTCAAGGTAAAGTGGCAGAGCTGAGCAGGGCAAAGGGGCCAGGCATCTGCCTTTTTATCCCCCCTGCTAGCCCCTCTCTGCCTTCTTCTCAGGACCTCATTTTTGGCAGAAACTCTTACAGCATTTTTCCCAAATAGGGATAATGTATAAAAATACAAAAGAAAGGGGAGAGAAAAAAGTAAAAGGTAAGAGAGAAAAAGGAAGGAAGGAAGGAAGGAAAGGAGGAAGGAAGAAGAAAGAACTCTGGGAGTCTTTCTAGACACATCAACTCCTGTTTATGTTGGTGAGAATTTATGATTTGGAGCCAGCTAGGGACAGTGGGGTAATTCACACAAGATCCAGCCAGGAAGAGAAGGCTGGTGGAGTTCTGATAGACTGTTAGCGTCTTGCAGGCTCAAGCCCTTGTACAGGTCAGAAACTCCCTGCCCCCTCCCCGCCCTCTGCCCTGACAAGGGAGGCGCCCCTGGACCTGAGCTTTGGGGCTTGGAGATTCCAGCAAAGCATTCTTAGGGAGCTCTCACCCAAGGGCCAGTCACACCTGGTAGGGCCCAGCCTCTTAGCAGCGCCTACCCCCATTTCTTTCCACCCTGTGGCTCAGAAAAAGGGAGAGAAGGTTAGGAAAAGGTAGTTGAGTCCGAGGCTTCTGTGGAAGCCGCAGTGGAAGAACTGAAACAGCGGAAAGTGTGCAGATGGGATTTTTCTCCTGATTAATCCAAAGTTAATTTGATATTGTGGCACAGGCTGAAAATGCTTTGAGTTGACAAAGAAGGGGTGGTGGGGCAAGCGAAGCTCATATTCCTCCCCCCATCATTTTTGGGGGGAGGGGGAGAGGATTGGCTATAACAAGGACCCGGATGTCGCCGGATTTTATGATCTTTTCCTTCTGTGTAACAAAGCGGAGTAATCAATGGGTAGCAATAAAGCCATAAACGGGACTACGCTGGGAAAAAACTCGTTTATTCATCTTCTGTAACATTAAGGTTTCCCTGGAGTGTCGCTAGGGGCGAAAAATAAAGTTTCGAACCCAAAAGCAGACAGTGTGTAGGAGCTGGTGGAGAACACATGTTAGTTAATACATGAACCTCGTTAGGAACTGAAGAGTCTGCCTGCTAGACAATTTGCGTTGGCTTTAAAAAAAAAAAACAACAGTCCCAATCCTTCAGAAAAGAGGAAATTTTGTTGGTATTTAGAAAGGTAGGGGAAAGACCCCTATAATTACGAAGGTTACCCCTCTTGGACCATACTTTCTTCTCTCCCAGGTGATGAAGGTGAAAAGGTAGAGGAGTGTTCTTAAATTAAGAAAGAAATTTCGAGATGAGTTGTCTCATTTTGGGGTGACATGGCAGATACACAAACAGACACCAGCATGAATTGCTTTCTACTCTAGAATCCAGCTGTCCTCGAATTCATGGCATGCCTGGACAGAGGTTTCCACCAGCTGGCTGGGGCTCCAGGCCCCCTGGAGGGCAAGAGGGAGAGGGAGAGAAAACTAGGAGTGGGGAGACCCAGGGGGCTGAGCTAAGGAACAAGTCAGTGCACCCCTTGACACAAGTAGCCGTTCACAGAGTTCCCAGCCTCAATTCTTCCCTAAAGGTAGTGTGTAACACGTAGAATAGGCCGAAGAAAGAGTAACTCCCCGCCTCCATATCAGAGGGAGATTGCTAGAGGGATAAATCATGTCAGTGATATTTCCTTCAAGATATTAAATTGTTGCAATGTACAACAAATTGAATGATGGAAGATAGGATGTCTTAATGAGGTTTCGCTTTCAATGCGTAGATCTTCTATGTATTTTTAAATCTCTTTTATGGTGGGTGGGAGAAGGAAGGATCTTGGAAGAAGGGACTTCTGGGGACGCACGTGCTGCAGCTTCCTAGCACAGATTCCTGGATTTCCTTGAGCCCCTCCTAAACCAAGTCTGGAGGGGAAAAGGGCCCCAAAGTTGGGGAGAGTCTCCACTGGGGCCCTAAGGTGGTGGGCGTGGGGGCAGGCGACCTGAGGAGCAGAATGTAAGTCTCAGCCCCGGAAAGTTAAGTGTTTTATTACGTCCCTAAACAGAAGGCAGAGACTGAAAGGTCTCCCGGATTTATAATGAACAGAAACCAGCTGCTGGGGGAAAAAGGCAGAAATGCTGGAAGGGGGAGAGAAGGGGAAGCAGAAACACAAATAATTTCCCCCAAAATGAATTTCCAACACACTCTGTCCTATCACCTTCCGTTCCCGGGGAAAGAAGCCTTCTTCTTTCAGTAAGATCTTTAATTATGCAGCTGAAATTTGCTGGAAGGATTCGCTCCAAGGGGGGAGAGCAGGTCAGATGAGCCCGATCTTCCCTCCATTGGATTAAATTTTCCTTTTCTCATTTCATATTTATTTTATTTTATTTAGTGAAAGAACGACTGTCTATGGGGAGAAAGTTGGGACTTGGATTTTTCTAAATATATTTATATTTTCTTGTTAAATTTGTCTGAAAACAATTATGGAAACTCATCAACAGAAGCAAGAACAGATGTTTTATTAAAACTGCAGTTGAGCTCTGTAAATATGCACAAATTCTGGGAAGGTGGTGGTGGGGGGGAACTTATTCTTTGTTTCCATATAATAAGCCTAGAGAATCAGAGAAAACCCCCCATCAGGCCCGCAGGTCTCCGAGTTGCTCTGCCCCTTCGGCCTCCGGAATTAGGCATTCCGAGGAGGTTTGTCGGCGAGAGCAGATTTTCGCTTTGGGAGCTATAATTAGTGGGTTCAAAAACAGAATTCAAAAAACACAGAACAGGAATAAAGAGGGAAAGTTTCTGCTCGCTGCTCCAGATCACCTCCCCCCCCAATCCAAATCACATGCTTTTCATGAGCGCTAATTACAGGAGAGGAACTTACTGCAGGCTCCCCATGGGCCTAAGTGGGGTACATTCACTGGCCTGGAGTCACCCAAGGCTAAGGGTTGCATTGGAGACTGGGCACTTGAGAGTGTCTCCCAGGGTGAGTCAAGCGCTCCTTCTCCAGACTTATACTGCTCCAGGCCAGGGACTAGGGCCTGTGTACATCTGAAATGGGGAGAACATGGGTGGGACTGGACTCTAGCCTGAAAGGGGTTCATGGGCAGGTCTCACCTTGCTTGCCTTTGCTTTCCATTCTGCTCTAGAAAATATATTAGTTTCTTGGGGAAGGGTATCTGAAGTGAGAGGGATGAGATCTGGAATTTTTATTTGAGAGCAGTCTTTTCCAGAGGTCCTGATTAGTTTGCGTTCTGCCAGTCTTCTTTCTTTCCCCAGATCTTCCATCTCTACGTGGATGTCTGTGATCCACCTAGCCTCACACACAGATACACAAACTCCATTCCTGGCTGCCGGCGCCACCAACTACAGCTCGGCGCCTCCGGAGGCTGCTCAGGGACGGAGACATTGGAGCTGCAGGACTCAGGGCTCGGCCTGGGCAGTTGGCTGCCTGGAAGCCACTGCAGCTGCCTGACCTACCCTCCCAATTCTCAATTCCCAGAGCGGGAGAGGAGTGGTTGCCCCACCGACCCCTTTTGTGCCACAGGGCGAGGGCTGAAATCCCTCTTGCAGAGAAAGCCGAGTTTCAATAATTGTTCAGCTCACCTCACAATCGCACTGTTTGGTTAAGGCTTTGCTGTTCTAGAGCGACTGCTCAGTTGGCCCGACTGGCTTATGATTAGATTTTTTATTTAAAAATTAAATGAATAAATCCTACTCCAAACGCCTAGTGTTTTTGTGCATGAGCTCCTTTGATCTCCACAGAATCCGGAGCAAAAGGATTGCAAAGAGTCTATCAGTCTGCCAGAGAACCTGAACACGGGGAACTGGGTCTGTTTGGGGATACCAAAGAATAGTTCACCCTAGGAGCCCCTAGTTTCTCACAGATATGGTGAGGGAAGTTGTCTGAGCACATACCTCCCCATATACACATTGCATTCCTTAAAAGAATACTCCCCCTTTCAAAGTTCAGGCATGGAGACACTTGGGAAAAAAGGAAATCTGACACACCCAACCCGGAAATGGATTCCACTTGGGGGTGCTGATATTCTGGGGACAGGGCCCAGGCTGGCCAGCTGAAGAAGCTGGGGGTCCGCAGGGAGGAGGGAAGGAGGAAGAGGCCAGATGGGGCATGTCAAGCATCTGAGAACTGCCCCAAACACCTCAGAGGCCTGGGCTGGTGACTCCTCTTTTGAGCTAAGAGGTTTAGAGTCTGCCCAAGCTGCTTTTGTTTTATTTGCCATTAAACAGAGAAGAAAGGTACACAGAGGGGTTTGCTAACTCACATCGTATTTCCCTTCCTCCTCCTCTCTTTCCAGATTTCTGCCTAACCTTTCTTTATTACCACTCCACTTACTGCTGCTACCATCAGCAGACACCAACTCCCACATCAGCATTTGTTTGACTGCTCAATTCACTTCTCTGGCTGAAGGTTTTAAAAGTAAAACAAGTCCCAAGCGTCTCTGTCCCATTACACTCAGCCCTGAGCCCCAGTTGGTTCCCTCTAGAAGGAATTATTTCTGGGTTTTGGGGCCCTGCCCCCAAGCCTTCCACTTCTATCCCAAGCAGCTGATTATCAGCTGAGGAGGGGGCACGCAGAGAGCCTTCGAACACAGTATCTCAATCCCATTGGGAATGGGACTCAGACTCCAGTGACATTTCAGGGAGGCAAAGCAAAGTGGTCCTGCTTTGTCCAAGAGGAAAAATGAAAAGCAAGACTATTCTGAATATTTTTGGCCCCCAGAATGAGGCTAAAAGGATCCCCCTGGCTTCTCTAATACCCCTCCACACTGAGCAAGCACTGCTTATACCCATTTTGGAGGTTTACGAGAATTGTAAAATTCAAGAACGTGGCATTTATGACGTCACCGTGAGTTGTCATGAGGAAATTGTAAATGTCATAAAAGTTATATACAGCAGGAGTTTTGTGTGTGGGTGCCCTGCCTCCCTTTATTTGTTTTTCCTTTTCCCCTTCTTCTTTCACTGGTCTAAGTTCTCCCACTTGAAAATAAAATGTTATTATGTTCTGGAACAATAAGCCAACAATGAAACATAGTCCTCATTTCCCTATAAATAATTTTATCCTTTATTGTTTGCAGATCTGAAAGAACTATTTAATCTGCACTGGCAAAAAGAGGGAGAGAGATGGGGAGGGGGAAATTAATTTCAGAAACGAGAATATTACTTACTTCGATGATACTCTTTTAGATTTGATAGCCAGGAGCAAAATTAGAGGCGAACAGCGGCCTCTCCGACTCTACACCTGGTGGGATGGGAGATTTATAGGATCTTTAGCGAAGGGGCAATTTAATTTTGTAGGATTTGCTTAAATTCACTGCTATTTTGGGGGGCTGAGAAGGGAGGGTGAGGAAAGAACGACATGCTTTATCTGGCTTTATGAATCCGCCAACATTACTCTGATTTAAAACCTAACAACCTGTGTCTCAGGGAAAACTCCTGCAGAAAGGAGTGGGGGAATGGGGGAGTGGAATGAGGGGGGCTCGACTTTTTCAGTGACTGTGGCCCCTTAAAACAAGCAGTTGCCAGGGGGTAAGGAAGAAAAGCTGAGGCAAAGGGAGGACTTGAAGTCCCTCCACCACCAGGACACCAGAGGTTTATGATGTCCCCATAATTCCCCCAACCCTATAAACAGCTGCTGATTTTAGGACAATTTCTGCTTCCTCCTCTCAGAAAGGGAGAGTGAGGGAGGAGGTAATGGCGGGAGCGGGTGCCGGAAAGGGGAGGGAGTTTGGATAACGCTGCACTTTGTTCTCCTGGGTGAGTTTGCTGGTTTGGCGGGTTTCTGACACAGGGTGGCAGCAGACAAAACAAGTAAACAACTCCTCACAGACACAATAAACAGGGGCGGCTGCAGCACCATGACAGAGGCCGTGGGCCAAAGGAGGGACATGATTTGGGGGTAATGTCACCCCAGCATCCCAGAGTGCGCGAGGCCGCTCTTGGTGCCAGCGGAGATAAGGTGGAAGAAAGCTACAAGACTCCGCACCCGCAGCATGTCTGGACCTGATCACCTAGGGAGTGGAGGAAAACCCCGCCAGCGTCTCTCCTGTCCTTACTTTCTTTTATGGGTTTTCTCACTATTTATCATTTATATTCCCCCCACCCTACTCTGTCTTTCCATGGCCCCAGAAGGAAGAAAGGCTAGGAAAGGAGGCTGGTTAATTCCCAGCCATGGCTCACACTCAGCACTCCAGGCCCACAGGAAGCTAGACCCAGTTTCTCTTCTGGCACTAACCGGTCAGCCTTCTCCCCAACTCAGGTAGCAGACAGAATTCAAACAAAGTCTCATCATCTGGGTATTTGGTGAACTTAGCCTCTAATCTGCCCCGCAGAAGACGTAGGCAAATCTTGGGCCCAGTAAACTGATAAGGTGAGCAGGGCCGAGAGACAGATGTTCACCGCACCCCTACCTATTCTGGCACCTTCTCAACTGGCCTCTCCATGTACCCTAGGGGCAGCCATTCCAGACCACTGCTCAGAGGCCACCTTATTAACCACTTCAATCCCCTTCACTGTCCCAGCAAGGCTTCAAGCACCAGGGCCCAGCCGACTGCTGGCAGCCCCACCTTACCCACGAGTTTCCCACAGAACTCACTTTCAACACAACTGGGCTTCCCCTGGTAAAACAGTCTCTGAGCTGGGGAAGTTTGGGGGAAGGTGTGGAGAGAAAGCAGAAGGGATCAGTATTTCCCCAGCCCCGATGCTTGGATAGCAAAGGCAATAAGGTAGAAAAGCCTTTGTGACATCCACTGGTTACTGGAACCCGCATACTCCGATTTCAGCACGGAGACATTTCCAGCAGAGCATGCACAGAGGGACTTCTTGGTGCACCCAGTACCCCCTTGAGCCCATGCGCATATAGTGAGGGTTAACGAAATTTCACATGCACATAAAACAGTGTTTGAGCAAATATAGGCATGGTAATACATGATTAACCATGGAAATTCGAGTCTATATATATTCATGCAAAAATCTGAGTCTGTACATTCAAGCCTGTATATAATAAGTGTATAAAGCTACCCAGCCTGGTTTTGGAACACAACAGCAAACCTAACAAAGCCGCATTCTGAAAACAAGGTTGCATTCTTCCTGTGGATCACAACTATCAGACAAGGGAGAGAAAGGGTTTGCTCTGCCCATTTCTCCTTTGCTAGGAACTGGCGCATGAAATACAGCCCATGGCAGGGCTGACAAAGCCTGTAAGGGGCAGGCCTAAGGTGCCCAAAGAGTGGGCTCAGAGGGGAATGCTGGGAGCATCGGGTTCCAGGGAGTGTTGCCAGGCACTGACCCACAGATTCAGTGCCTCTGCCCAACCTTAGCCCTGGGTGTGCAGAGTCCTTGAGCCAGATTCTATTCTCAGCAGCCTTGGCTATTATTAGATAATCACAGCAGTGCTCCTCTGCACTAAGAACCGTGTCTACAGGGAATTTGACCTGCAAGGAGGCTGAGGGTCGCCACTGGTGGCCCCCCTTGTGCTTCTGGTTGAGTGCCAGAGAGGGAGAAAAAGAAGGGAAAGAAAATCGAAAGTAAGGAGGGAAGTAGGGAGCTGGCTTAGGGGACCAGGTTTATACCCTGGCCATATTACAAAACTGGAAAAAAAGGGCCAGTCACTGCTGCTATACTTTCTCTGCATCCTTCTGTCTCATGAGTCTAGGGGTGAAGGGCGTGGGGGTCTGCAGGATCCTAGCCAGGAAGAGACAGAAAATCAATTGATAAAAATATTATATAAGTATGTGTCAGGATGGTGTTGTTAACCCGTCAGCCACGAACCCTAACACCCTGAAATCCCGCCAACAACGCACTGGGTTAGATCTCTGTATGCCAAGAGAAATAGCTCAGCCTTGCCCAGGCCCACCCCTCCAAAGGGAGGGGGCCCTTTAATATCCCAGGTGAATCCCCACTGGCCTGAGTGGCCTTCTCCAGAAACTGTTTCCCTGAGGGCAAAGGAGATTTGTGCCACCCCAGACAGTGCGGCCACCTGCGGGGAGGAGGGCAAACGGCGGGGGTCAGACAAAACACAGGCGAAAGAGAAATAGAGGCCTCACCGGTCGGCGGTTCCCACATTACTCCAGGAGAAAGGCTCCCATTTTCAGGCCTCCGGGTTCCCTCCACTGGCCCACTGTCCAACCCTTGCCCTTTCCAGGTCCCACAGACTCGAGGTCTCGGTGGCCGCGGCCTGGCTCCCGGCCCGGCAGTCCCTGGGCCACGCTGGAGCGGCGGG
>NW_006430043.1:771570-781353 GCF_000325575.1 Pteropus alecto
AGAATACCTCAGAGGCCTTTATGTCGGCTGCGAAAGGGGAATTTTGGGGGGGCAAGAGAGAAAGGGAAGGGGATTGTGGGGGGAGGGGAGTGAAGATTCACCGTCAACTCGAGCCCAAGCGGCTTGATTTGAACGCAGTCGAACTATATTTTTAAGAATTAATAAAAACAGGTTCTTTCCCCCCACCCTCAGGCTACGGGTCAGGGTTTGTACAGGAAATCGAGGAGCGATCCCCTCCCCCACTAGGGCTTGGTGGAGAAGCCCTGTCGCGCTTCTGGGAGAGGATGCGGGGGGCGGTGGGGGCGGTGATCCTGGCTCGGACGGAAGGAGACTCTAGCTCCCAAACTCTCGACCCTCTCCAGGAATATGCGCCCCCCTCCCCCAGCTCTGGGGTGTGTCTGCCTGGGTGTGTAAACGTTTGCGTGTGCGTCGCCCTTTATAAGCAGCTCACACATATAGGGGCCGCCTCGGACCCAAGCCAGGGAGCAGGGCGCGGTCATATATCAAACTGCAACACATTCAGGGCCACATACATTTGGAAGAAATTAAGCCACTGTGTTATGAAACCATATGTGTCGGGTTAAAACTATACAACACGCCATTAGCACCAATTATTAGGAAGATCCCGAGCGCCCAGGACCCTCCCTGCCGCCCAGTTCTGACATCCCTACCCCATGAGCCAGCCGCGCCTTGAGTACTCACTGCCTCCACTCACCCAGGAGGCCCCGCCAGCGAGGCCTGGGCCTGTCCCCACCCAGCCTGGTGCGGGAGGTCTTCCCCAATTCCACCTCCGCCCCAGGCAGGGCAGGTCTTAGCCCAGAGCAGCCAGGCCGAGGTGGGTGAAGCAGCTCAGTGGGTACCCTGGGTGGGGTGGGGTGGCCGCACTTGGGGGTAGGGGACGCCCCTCCGGGAGAGAGAAGGCAGATTGGCCCCTTTTCTCCGAGCACAAGATGGCTTTTGAGTACCGCGTCCCCCACCCCCACCCATCCACGCAGTGCAGGGCACCTCCCATCTTTCCACCCGCTCTAGTGGGGGCGGGAGTAGGGGGTGGGCAGATGCTTTCCCCTCGGCTGACGCGCACCAGCCACCAGCCTCCCCACTAATTGCCAATTAACAGGCCCCGCCGCCCTCGGAGCCGCGCTCTCTTCCTGCTCCGCGGCCCGGCCTGCACTGCGCATGTGTGAGCTCTATCGGTCGCGCTCTCAGGGAGGGAGGGGGCTGCGGAGCAGGGAAGGGGGCGCTGGAAAGTTTGTTTGGGGGTTGGGGAGCCGACTTTGCTCAGGGGGCAATGTACAGGTTCTCTCTCCTGCCCTGGAGTTGGAGCTTCCGGGCTCCTTCTATCACGCTTCCATTAGCCAAGAGGCCGCAAATCTGTATAACAGGTAAGGACAAGGTGGGCATCAGGCATGGTCCGTGCATTGGACTCTGGCCTGATCCCCACAGGCGCAGTCCTCTTGCCCCCTCGACCCTCAGCTTCGGCGCGCAGTAACATCAGAACAACACACTTCCCCACTACCATATTCTAGTTTAACCCAATTTCTCCCCCCCTCCACTTTTCCTCCCTATAATTGCCCACGCGCCCACCCTTTCTCCATCCCCCTCTCCTCTCTAACCAAGACCAGCCGCTGCTGTCCTTATCTTGAAACCGCCACCCAGCTACGGACCATTAGTTACATATTTGAACCAATAAGGAAACACTTACCGGGTGCTGCTGTCACTCTCCCTCTCCCTCTCTCTCTCTCTGCCTCTCTCTCTCCCACTCTCTCTCTTTCTCGTCTTCCCTCATTCTGTGCCGCTGCGGAGCCTGTCTCAGCTCCACACACACGTATATACTTTATGTAAATTTAAAAATAAAAAAAGAATAGTCCCAGTAATCAAAAAGCCAAATAAAATTAAAGAGAGTTGCAAGAAGGGGGCAGGAGGCAGAATCTGGGAGAGGGAAGGGGGAGGCATCTGCAGCTCCAAATCTCAACTGCTCCCGCATTCCTCCTGCCCCTTGGGGGGCTAGAGGGTTGGGAAGGGAGAGAGAGTTGCCCTCAACTCCTGCCTCTCCCCTCCCCCTTCCCAGGTGCCCCCAGCTTCCAGGAACTCCACCTGGGAGGAAAAAAAATTAAATGGGGAGAGAAAATAATTATTAATCAGATTAATTTTAAAAAATACTAGTAATGAAGGGAGCGCCCAGCGCAGGTTTCCCTGGCAATGGTTAGGCTCTTACAGAGAGGACTGTTCTGCGGAGCGCTCCGAACGGACAAACCACAATAAAAAGTTCACGTTCATGGATGGAATCCACATGACTTCTTGTGGCCAATCCAACTTGTGAGTCGATCGTAAACTTTTATTACTCAGCTGTAAATTTTCTGCAAACAACCGGGAATGCGATGCATTTGTGTAGCGTGTGCAAATGGGCGCCGCGGTCGCCATGTTTACCCAATTCTCTCGGAGAGGGAGCATCCCCCGACCCCCACCGCACCCCCACCCACCGCCCACTCCCCATGGGCCCGGCTGCACCAGGCTAGCGCAGAAAGGGCAAAAGGGGACGTGAGAGGAGAGAAGGAAGGATTCTGGTACTGAGTAGGCTGCCTTCCTTTGCCATGCCGAATTTAAAATATTTTCTTAATAAATGGGGTATTAAGGTTGGTTCTGGGGGACTGAATCTTTGCAAAGGTTTCTGGCATTGGGACAGTGAAGGCTGACGGGGTGAAGGGACCAAGAAGAGATGCGCTCCTTACGCCTACCTTTTTTTTTTATTTCTCTGGGAAAAGAACAACATTCTTCCCAATGGGGTGTTCCGCCGGCAGCCCCCCACTCCACCCCAGACAGGAACGGGAGGGGCAAGCCGCTGGAAGCCTCATAACCAAGCCTGACCTGGCCGTGGTCTACAGAGCGGAAAAGGTTTAGGCTGGCCCTGGGTAGTCATGCGGAGGCAGCAGGAGGGGTGAGAATTGGGGACAGCCTACAGAACTCCCAAAGCACCCCTCATTCTCAGGTTCCTTTTTCAGAGAAAATTACATCCCCTCCCCCCAGACCATCCCTAGTGTCGGGTCTCCTCAATTCCAAGGTTCAGATGGAAGCTGACTCCTAATCTTTTTAGGATTAAAAATAAAAGTAAGGCCCAAGATCTTGGTTCTCACTTCTTTTTCCTTTGGGTACAAGGCAGTTTGAAGCCTTTTCTTTCTTGTCAGGTGGCCCACACCTGCCTTTTTCAGAAGAATTCTGGTGTCCAGGCAGCTGGGACACACCTTTGAGGCCATGAAAAAAAAGACCTTATCCCTCTCTAAATTGCACCGTCCAAGCTAAATTCTGAGCACCTGAGGTAACTAACCCCCACCCTTCTCCAGACTCGGAATTTTGGTGATGTGTCCAGTGTGGGGAAGCCCAGAATAAATTCTCCCAAAGAGACGATTTGCCAACCAGTCACAGCCCAGCCACTCTTCCCATTAGCTGGAGATTTGAAGAGCCAAAGCTCTCCCTTAGGTTTGGCTGGGAGCTGGCATGGTGACTTCCACAGCTGGGTGCCCCACCCCAACCAACAAGGGTCCCTCATCCCCTCCTCAAACTTCCTCCATAGTAAGCGCAGCAGTTCCCTCAGCCGGATGGGGGACCTCGGTTCTTTTACAAACCCACTCATAAATTTTATAACAGGTAGTTAAAAATTACGACAAGGAAGCGCTGGCCCAGCTTTTCACAATGGGCCGCAGGGAGAATGGGACAGCGCTGCAGGCAGCTCACCGGAAATTTTACTTCTAGTCTGTGGCACAACCTGTCCTGAGTTCGCCCTAATTGGGGCAGGGTAACGTTCTCCAGCGGGCTCCCAGCCACTGGGGTATTGCATTTGGAGAAGATGAGGCTGGGGAGGCCAATCCACTCTCCCATCTTAGGGTCCACCAAGAAGCCCCTTAGGACACTCACAACCTCCTTCAGCCTCCAGATCCCCTGCAGGCCCGCACCTCCCCTGGCTTCTGCAATGAAGTGAGGAGAGAAAATGCCGAGAATTAAAAAATATATATCTAAAGAAACGAATTTGCCCCCTAATTTAATAGCTACATTATCCCGTCTCTACAGTTGAGATTGGAATAATAAATTCAAGGCGAAATGAGGGAGATGCTTCAACTCAGCATTTTGAAAGATACTATTTTTCACAAATCACAAATAGCTTTCGGAAGCCACTTTGATTGGCTAATAAAAAGTAAAGAATGGGAGAGAGTCCTATCTGCTGCAGCAAAATGGTCCCCATTCCAGTAATGGGACGGCAGGAACATTTGGGAGGACGCGTTTCTAAAGACAGCGCATCCTGCTCGTAATTAAATTCCCCCATAAAACGGATTTTACCTCCTTTTCTCTCCAAACGAGAAAACGGAGGCGGTGGGCAGAAGGGGTGAAAGAGCGGGTACTGCATGAGGGGGTGGCTGGAGCTCTCTCGGTCTGGCCCATCCGATGCTTCGTATCTCAAGCGATGCCCGGCGCCAGACGCACCCCGCCCTCCGACGCCGGCGGGCTTGGGGCCACGGGCATCGCTGAGCAGAGCAGGGCCAGGGATGAATGGGACATTTGGTGTGGGAAAAATTCGGCGAGGGTCTTTGGAACCACTTAGTGAAGGTTTTAACCCACTCGGCTACTAGGCCAGCGATTTTTATTAATAGAAATCACAATTACACATTTTAAAAATGAAACGGCCCCTCTGCCAGCCCTCGGAGGGGCCGCCTCTGGGAAGGCCTGAGGTCCGAGCAAAATGCTCTCTTTTCGGGCCTCACAGCCGGGTAGCCTGTATCTCCCGCAGCAAACGGGGTTACCTGGCTGGCACTTCGGCCCTCGATAGGGACCCCAGATTCCGAAAGATTTTCTCCAGAGCTGCTCAAAACTGTTCTCAGCTGCCCCCAGCCTGTGCTTCCAATCGGCAGCCTCTTGGGCTACAGCAGTCCCCTATCCACGATGCCTGACCCAATCCTGTTTTCAGAACCACTTTGCGTCGGAGCCAGGGACCCAGATTGGGGGGGGGGCGGCGGAGAGTGTCGGCCTGGGGCCTAAGTCTGGGGAAATGATTGGGGGAGGGAAGGGGGGGAAGAGAGAGAGAGAGAGAGAGAGAGAGAGAGAGAGAGAGAGAGAGAGAGAGAGATCTGGCCTCAAAAATATTTCAGTCTTTGGGGATCTGGTTTTTAAGACCAGAAGATCCCATCCCCTCCCCTTTCCCCTACTCCTTTCTGAGTCAGATGACTTGCATCTCTGGAATTTGGTATTATTTGACCAGAATTTTACTGGCATAAACAGATTTCTCCATCTAAAACCCTCCAGGGAGGAGTGAGAGACCCCTTTGCCCCCTGAGTCCCTTAGCCTTTGACCCTTTATTTTGGGGAATAAGGAGTCCAATGAGGACTCTCCTTACCCTGCTGTGGCTGGGGTGAGGGGACTGTCCACTCAGCAGGCCCGTTCCCCCTCCCAGGCCAATGGCCCCCACTATGTGGGCAGGGCAGGTTGCCCAATTGCCAAGGTAAAGCTGCAGGCTTAAAATAGCCAGACAGAGGAGTAGATGCTGGTGGGCTGAGTGACAGTGATGGCTCTGTGCTGGCTGAATTTGAATTTCAGAATGTGGACCCAGTCCTTATGGGGTACCAGCTCACTCACTTTCTCCTTCTCTCCTTTTCCCAGGCTTAAGCTTCTTCACCGCCCCCAACCCCTTAGGCATTATCCACCCAAGTCCTCCAGGCTGTCTTGAGCCTCATATTCTTCCCACCTAGTTCACTGTTCTAGTGCTGGGTGCTGGGTACCCAAGACTGGTCATGAGGGCCATGGGGAGATCAGAAAGAATCCCATTGCCTTATCCTCAGCCTCAACCCCTGGAAGAAAAAGGCCTAGCTGTGGGAGGCGTATGGGGGCAGATTCTTTGTCTGGGCCCAGCTCAGGGCTGGGGAGGAGGATGGTGGATATGTGGGGAGATACTTTCTCCCCACTGGGATCCTGGCATCCAGAAACTCACTTTACTTGGAGTCAAGTTTCTCCCAAGAGCATACTGCTCTTCTTCCTCTTCCTCCTCACCTCCCTCTTTCACCTGCCCTCCCAGCCCAGCCTGATCTTTCAACTCCACACTGAGTTTCCCCCATCTCAAAGTAAGATCAGTAGAGGAGACCTTTTCCAGAGTGTTGAGAGAGAAGGATAAAGGAGGTAGAGAGAGGGTAGAGAATGTTAAGGTGGGGGGTGGCACTGGAGAAAAAACAAGTCATTCCAGCTTCATTTATTTTTTCTCCTTTTTTTTTTTTTTTATTATGACTCACGTATACAATACAAAGTACTTGGACCAGAAACAGGGCTGCCGGGACACAAAATCTACATTCATAGCTGGACATAAAGACAAATGACCAAAATTATCATTATAGATATATTTTAACGTTTTTTTTTCTTTCGAGCACATTGCATAAACAGAATTCAAGACAGAGTTAACTATACATTCAGTGCAATTTAGTTCTACTCTACTGGGGTTAGAAGCACAATAAAAGCGCACAGGACCGGCGAGCTAGGCAGTCTCAGTTGTTGGGTTTTTCTTAGTGAAATAAGCAGCAACAAACGACAACAAAACCGCATTACGAATACTCAAAGCAGGATTCCTTTCTATAGGTAGTGATAAAATACGCTGGAGGTTTCTTTCTTTTTTTTTTTAATTTTAAAATTTTTCTCTTTTTTTCTCCCATATTAGGATTTTTTTAAATTTCTCTTTTTTATTTTTCAAGATTATTGCAGGTTCCCTTTAGGTAGTATGTTAAAATTTTATTATTAATATTATTATTTTAATGATTATGGTGATTTCTGAGCGCTAACACTAATGCAGCTCAGAGAAAGCTGGGCCCAACAACAGAAATCAGACAGCGAAGGGGAAGAAGGCATGGGCCCAAGTGACCATGGGATGACTAGGTAGGACTTCAGAGGTGATTGCAGGCTCCTATTTACCCCCTGGAAGGCGGGTTGCGGCAGAGACCCACATCTTCAGATTTCCATCAGGTTCCTAGAGAAAAGTCAAGGGGTCTTTCTAAGCAGGGAGCCCCAGAGAGGGAGAGGGGATATTTCTTGCTATCATTTTTTTATTTCTTTAAACAATTCCCCTTTCCCTCCCTCCCTTCCTCCCTTCCTCCCTTTCTCCCTTCCTCCCTTCCTTCCTTCCTTCCTTCACTTTTTCTTTCCTATCCTTTGAAAAGAAGTAAATCTAATACTAATCATAGCATAAAAACAAAACCATGAGTCTTTTTCCACATTTTGAGGGGCTTCCCTCTAAAATAAATACCAGAGAAGCAGGGAGGTGGGAATGTGACAAGAAGGGGCAGAGAGAGGGGGCAAAGAGGCCAGGTCTCAGACCTTAAAATCCAGGCAGAACTCCGAAGGGTGGGGGTAGGGATAAGTGTGTGTGTCAGGGCAACGACTGAGACAGAGACTCCGAACTTTTCGCTGTGTCTCGGTCTCCCCCCTCTAGCCCCCGAACAAATAAAGATCGGGGGAAGTCCAAAGGTAATAAAACCAGAGCTGCAAGTATCTGACAGGTAGTTAGAGTTGTGAGTGTCATTCTATTCTCTATAAAAGCAAATGACAGTCGTAAACTTCTCAATTTATCCGCTACCATAAAACGAAACTTCAAGGGAGTTGCTAAAGGGGTGGGGGGAATCTCTCTTTTTTGCTTAGTCCTTGTTTTCTTCCTTTTCCTCCTCTTCTTTCTCCTCTTCCTCGTTTCCTTCTTCCTCCACCTTCTCCTCATCTCGGGCTCCAGGCAGTTTATCCTTGTTGTTCTCCTTTTTCCACTTCATCCTTCGGTTCTGGAACCAGATCTTCACTTGTCTCTCAGTCAGTCCCAGGGCGTGAGAGACTTCAATTCGGCGCTTTCGTGTCAAATAAGGATTAAAGAGAAACTCCTTTTCTAGTTCCAAGGTCTGATACCGGCTGTAAGTTTGCCTTCCGCTGCGCCGCCCCGGAGCTAGACAGAACAGAACCCCAGTCTCGTTATGTTTGGGTGGGGGCTCAGCTTTCCTCTGCCACTCTTCTTCCCCTAAAGTCCCCCCTCAAATCTCCCCAGTTCTCCTCCCTTCTGCAGAAAAGGCGAGAGCAGAAAGCAGGCAAGGGCAGGAAAGTTTGTGAGCTTGTTTTGCTTTGGCTTCACCTTGGGAGGTGGGGTGGGGGTGGGGGCAGGGACTGGGGTCTGTCTGAAAACCAGGGGATGGCAGAGGCCAGGGGAGCACTGCAGAGTCCCCCCCGGGGCCTGCAGTCCCAGGAAACTGACCCTTGCAGCTTTGTTTACAAGTGCAGAGTGGCATTTGGTGAGCAGGGCTGAAGACAGTCTGTTTCCAAAAGACAGGAAAAGATCTCAGGGTTAAAGAAGAGGGGCTTTGCTCACTGCCCCTCCTCGAATCTCTCTGCCTAATGCTTTGCCAGGAAGAAAAATAATTGATCTCCTGGAATGTATCACTGCTTGGCCTGATTGCTAACTGGAGACCAGCAAATAAATCACGGGCCATCCCCGCTGGAACTTGTCGCTTCTCGCTTCCCCTTTTACTTCGAAATTGGGCCACGAGGGGCCACCCTTTGAGGGGCTCATGACCTGAGCCACTCTGAGGGTCTCCAGGAGACCCCACAAGCCTTTGATTGGGGCAGCTTGGCTAAGGTTCCTAGGACCTCAAAGCCCTCTAATCTGCATGGCCTCTTTTCCAGCACTCTTTTTTTCTCCTCTCTGACTCCCTCTCTTCTCTCCAACTGAGGAAGGTACAGCAAAGTTGGGGTAGTAGCCTTAAGACGAGTTCTCTGAGACGAGGCACTGGGTGCCCCCAGAGAGCCAGAGTACCTGTTCTTGGGGTCTCACCACCCTCTGACCTAGCTAGGGAAGGGAAACAGGGTCTCCCTTCACCCCAAGACAGCCTGGCCACTGTCCTGGATTGAGGCTCTGTGCCTGTGGAGACACTGGTTTGCTCCAAAGGCTGATAAGCTCAGGGTCTTCAGCCCCCTTGCCAGCCACCTCCACAACTTTGACTTTAGAGATGGCAACAGAGAGAGACAGAGAGACAGACAGACAGAGGTGGAGAAAACGATTTTTAACCCTCTGCACCCAGACACCACCTTTCCCCCCACCTTCACCCCAGTCCCCAAAATATCCAAGGCGAGCCCCCGCCCCACCCCCAGCTGAACCTCCCAATCTCAAGGAACCCACTCAGGCATGGAGGTGGGGCTGGGGAGACCCCAAAGCCAGGAGAGAAAGCCAGGGCAGACAAAAAGGAGGCAAGGGAGGGGGGGAAGACCCCGGAGCGCGGGAGACCAAGGGGGAAAGAGAAAAGACTTCTCACCGTGGGGTCTCATCCATGGAAACATGAGGCTGGGAGACGAGTTTTGATTTAAGTGGCCTTGTCCTTCGCTACTGTTAGTGTTGGCGGAGGATTTACAGTCGGGATATTGCACCACGCTCGCCTCTTGCTGAGCCCCATAAAGGGACTGTCTAGGGAGCGCCTCGTAGCCATAGAATTTGGAGGCGTCTCCGTGGCAGCTCAGCGAGCACGGGTTCTGCTGGTAGCCCGAGTTGGAGATGCCCGAGGTGCCGTGGTGGAAGAAGTCTTGGACGTGGTGCGAGGCATGCTGGAAGCCGGGCGCCGAGCCGCCCGGCCCATACACCAGCGCATGGCTCCTGCCCACGCTCTGGGGGAACCGGCAGTCGTAATAGGCCGGTTCCAGGGACTCGCCGCCTTTGTATTTGGAGAACAGGGGGTTGACGAAGTAGGAGCTCATGCTGGGCACATGAAAACCCGCCGCCCCCTCCCCTCTGGCTCG
>NW_006430043.1:781900-785026 GCF_000325575.1 Pteropus alecto
GGGGGGCGGTGAGCCAGCCCCAGCTAATGGCTGGGTCCAGTTTCTCCAAGGTGCGCATTCAGATCTGAAGGTGCCTCTCCCCTACTTCTCTTTTCCTTCCTCTCAGAGAGATACCTGGGCCAGCAGGTCAACTCAGGTTACCTCAACAGGTATAAGACCCCCCAAGGGGGTTGAATGCCAGCAAGGGAGAGGAGGTCCCCTGACCCAAAAGATGGGATCCCAGGGGATCCTTAAGTCTGAGGACTTTGAGGAGGAACAAGCACATCATATCCCCAAATACTTCAGGCATCAGCAGTCTCCATGCCTGTTGCCCTTCCCAGGGTGAAAAGCTGCCCTGCCTTCCTTAGGTCCTTAAAGCCCTCTTGCCTGCCTGCTGTGGGCAGTGAAGAGGGCCAGAGGTGGGTGGCATTGCATACACCCAGTCTACACTGCCCCTTCAGACACCAGTTCGTGCCTGAGGCACAAAGCCCAGGCAATGGCCAGGAGCTTGGCTGGAGACTCTGAGAGCAGAGCTGCTTGTGGAGACAGAGAAGGAGAGAGCAGCTGGTGGGTCCCTGGCTTCTGGCTAGGCTGATTCAAGATGTTTCTTCTTAGGAGAATACTTATATCTGGGTTGGAGGAGACTGGAGCACGGTTCTTACTTGTCCCCACACACCCTAACCCCATAGGAAATGCCAGCTAGCCCTGGAGGGCCCCCCTGGCTTTACTGTGCCCCCACTTCCCCAGGCAGGCTGCCCAGGCCAGGATGTGGATGGGAACTGTCAACAGACACTGTTTGAATATTTACCCACACTTTCTCTGGGGGGTTCTACCCATCTCCAAGACTAGGTAAATTCAAATTAATTCTAACAGATTAAAAAAAAAAAACCTTACTCCATCAACCTTTCTCTGGCCATATGTGTATACAGTTATGTGGGCCGAACACAGACAGAGAGAAAAGAGAGAAAGTGAGAGAGCTGTGGATATGTGTGCTGTGTGCATATGAATTAAAAAGAGGAATAAATGATTTTTCCAGTCTCCCCCCTATGCAGGGCAACACTGAGGCACAGTCAGGATACACACATACTGTATGTGTTAGCCTTCCACTCTGAAAAACATCAAATGCATGCTCACTAAACTACCATGCATGCCTGGAAACACCCCTGTCAGCTCACAGATACTATGCTCACATGTGCACACCCAGGCACAAGGAAAATAATACCTGACAAACACACATGCATCTTTAGCTCTTTGCATCATGAAAAAAAATTGGTAACAATTTTCCTTCCACATCCTGGGGTTTCAGGGTTGGACAAGGAAGGAGGCAGTAGGAAAACCAGATCTTTTTCTCCCCTATCCAGAGCCCAGCTCTAGGGCTGGAGGAAGGAATGGCATGGGAGGATGGTGCCAATAGAAAGAGACCCCCCACTCCATCCCTCTGTTATCTAAATTATTGCTGGGGAAATGGCCACCCTCAGCTAAATTCTCAAAGGAGATTCACTGGTGCCCCAGCAAGAGATGTTTCTTCAGTCCCCTGAATTTGGAGAAACCCGCCCCCATCAGAGTTAGAAATTGCTCGGACTCTGCAAAACCCAGAACATGGGCCCTGGAGCGGGATGGGGGAAAGGGGAGGTGCAGAAGAGGGCTCTGCCAGGGATACAGGTCCCCTTAGGGTTCAGGATAATGCGGGACAAGACAGGGGTCTCCACCAGTACCAGAGAACATGCTTCAGCCTGCTCTTCAAGTACTGAGCTAAAGGAGATGGACTCTGGGCTCCCAGCATCTGGATCACTGGGGACTGTCATAAATACTTTCCCTGGAAAAAGGAGGCTCCGCAGGCTAGATCCGCTCTGGGGCCTACGCCTTATCTTCAGAGGGTGGGGGGATATCTCGACAGTTTATGGTCCAGCGAAAACCCTGCCACACAGCTATTCTTCCTGGCCTTTGTGTCTTGGAATGCGACTGTCCTGAGTGTGTCGCCACCACCTTCGGCTCAGAGAGCCCACCAGTACGAAATTCCTGGCTGGACTTGGTTTTTCCTTTTAGGGGTCCCTTGCCTATCTTTCTTTCATTTGATTTTTTTTTTCTTTTACACATATCTGGTTGGTTTCTCTCCAGGAGCCTGGAAATAAGGAAATCACAAGCAGCCATCCTCGCCGCGGCGTCTCTGTCCCTCTCCCTAAGGCCTGCACCGCCCTCTTAGGTACCACGGATTTATGTTCGTTTGTCCGGGTCATTCTGCCTTTTTGTGTTAATTACGCGCTGCCTGCTTCGTGCTTATCACCTCCGCAAAGCGATTCTTTTCGACGCCCGCCCTCTTGAGCCTCCCGAGCCTGCTGCCAGCGCGAGGGCCCATCTCCCGCCACCACTCACGATTTATTTACACCTCGCAGGTGAGAGGATTGATTTGCTCAGAGCCAGTGGGGCCAGGCTGGGCCGGGGCGCGGGGCCTTCTCGCCGTTCCTCCTCAGTGCTGGGCCTTAAATGTCAGTGCGGCCAGGCGGGTCTGGGGCACCAATGCAGCCTCTAACATTGAGCAACAGCGCCACCTCGCGTCCACTTGCTCTAATGCAGTCCAGCCGGGAAAAAAAGCCAACAGACACAGCAAGCAAGTCCCAGGCTTAGCCCTAAGATGGGAAGTGGGAGGGAGTTTCTAAATGGGTACGAGAAAGAGGGGAGGAGGCTCCTTGGAAGAGATTTTTCCCGGGACCTCTGTTCTCTTGTTTTGTAAGTTCTCGAAATAAACCTTGTCAAAGGTTTCACACTATTTTCTCTTTTTGTCACCCTCTCTTCCGGCATTAAGAGACACTGTACGAGAGAACTGCCGCGATCTTCCCCCCTATTCAGGTGCATTTCTGGGCTGGGAACACCTCCGCACATTCAGATGCACTTCCCGAAGCTCCCGCGACCACCTGCCCACGGCGCGCACCCTAAAATCCTCGATCCTCTTACCCTGCTGCTGCTTCCGAACAGCCTATTCCGCCGCCGCCCGCAGGACTTTGGGGTGGGACTCTGACTTCTCCCGGTTGTTGGTCCCCTGGTTTGTAGCCCATCCCTCTCTCACGAGCGCTCTCTCCACCTCTCCCTCCCAGCCAGTGAGGTCCTGTTTTCCGTGGGCCATAGACAAAACATTCCTATAATCCGATT
>NW_006430043.1:785036-790986 GCF_000325575.1 Pteropus alecto
GATTGTCCACTATTTAAACCATAAAACAATTAAGCCCAGACGTCTAGCCAGCTCCGCGCTGCTGTTTTGTTCGGCCCCATTCAGAATCCAGAGCAGGGAGACAAACAGCGCCATAAAAGTGGCATTTCGGGGCTGCGGAAATGTACCTATCCGCTGCCTTCCCAAGTGGAGCAACCTTTAGGGTTTTGTGATTCTGACAAAGGAGCTGAGGAGAGGTGGGAGGAAGATTAGGGCAGGAGGGCGTTTGCTAGCTCCTCTTTCCCCTCAGCTTTCGTTTCTTTCCCCAGATGTGTGTTGTGTTGTTCTGGTTTTAATTCACGAGTTATAATAAATAAAAATAGAATCCAATCCTGACCTGCAGGCTGGAGCCTGAGCTGGTACTGAACAGTGGGCCGGCGGGGTGGGCCTGCTCTGGATCCCACGCTTCTCTCAGGACCCTTGAGCCCTGAGGCCCTCCTTCCCGCCCGTATTTAGGCCGGGTCTGGCGGGCTGCAGGAAGCAGGCCGCGCTGACGGACCAGGGGAGGCGACAGGGCCTTGGAGCAGGGGCTGGATGGAAAAGTCCGGAAAGGCCGCTGAGCTGGGCTTGGAGAGAAGCCTGAGTCCCTTCGGTCAGAACAGAGGAAGATGGGTGCCTTGTCTTCCACCCGGTGTGGAACTGAGGCCAGGGTCGCAGAACAGCAAAACGGCCAAGAGGAGGAGTAAGGCAGCGAGAAAAGAGAGAAACTACATGTAGGCAAAGCACCTTTCAAAAGGACCAAGAAAACAACGGCTTCTGGAACTGGGGAGGAGGTCTCTTAAGCTGAAAAGATGAGAGGGTGCTTTAGCAACTAGGAAAACCGCACTGTTGTTTGTAACTTTTGATTGCCCCTCTCAAAATATTATCGAAACAAAATATTCACCCCTTCCCACCTTTCTACAACCCCCAAATTGGAGTGTTTAGTGGAAGAAGGGTATAGGAGGGGCTGGTTCCTACAAGTGCCTCACCAATCCTTTAAGGTGATACGATGGAGGGGGGGAGTTGCACATGGCCTGGGGTCCCCAATTATTTTTTTTAATGGTGGTATTCCCCAAGTATTCAGAGCAACACCCTGCACCCTCTCCAGAATGGGCAGCCTGAGATATTAAAGGGCTATATTTCAGGCAGTCTTGAGTTTAATAGTTTCCAGATTGGGGGATTTCCGAGAAAGGGGGCGCCCGGGCAGAGGCATACCCAGCAGCTTGTGTCTGCTTCTGATTAGCAGATGAAAACTGCTGGTTCTGGGGAAGGTGCTCTGGGGTACAGTGCAGCTGATCAGCCCCATCAGGCTGTTACACACACATCCCTACACCCTTGTGCCTGGGGTCCCACAACCACCAGAGAACGCCCCCCTTCTGGCTAATCTGTGACCAGCTTCCTTGGGCCCTGGCCACACCATCCCCCAGAAATCTGCAGCTGCACAGCATAACCCCATTACCCCCAGACCAACATTCAAACTAAACATCAAAGAGACAGAGATTGAGAAGAAGAGAGAACTAGGGGACGGAGAGAGAGAGAAGCTGCGAATGCGTTGAGGAGTAAAAACTATATCTAATTCTGATTGTATTGGCTTTGCCATCTTCCTTCTTTCCTTTTCTTCCTTTTCAACTTTCTCTCTCTGCCTCGGTGTCTCTGTCTATGCATCTTCCTCCTTTTACTCTGAACGCAGTCCCCAGAGCCTGCTCTGCTCCCCGAGGCCTGCTAGTCTTCCTCCTCCTCACTGCACACCCACCCTACCTACCCCACTCAGCCATCCCTCGAAGCACCGATGCAGCCAGGCAAGAATCCAGCTCGGGCCCTCACCCAGCACCCAACTTTCATCTTCACCTATCTCTTCCCTCCAATCTCATGTACTCATAAATTATTACAATTAATTACAGCCAGGGAAAACCATTCATGCTGTGCACCCCCCCCCACACACACACTCTATTAAGCTACCAAGAAACTCACAGGCAGCCAGCGGAGCAGGCACAAGCTATACCCAGGCCACTGCAGCCTCTACCCCACCCCTGGATCCCTCACCCCCATCCCACCCTGCCTGGAGAGAAGCCACAGGCACTTGCCCTTCTGAGGTCGAGGGAGCCCCTTCCTGGCTCCAGCCTCCCCCAAAGGATCTGAGCACTTGCCTCCTCCACGACAGCAGCCTGGGAGCCACAGGGAGGAGAAATAACGAGAACTGGATGCAGTTGGGTTTCTGGTATTTTAAGTGACTTCGATATATTAACACAGAGCTGTTCTACCATAACAAACAGAAGCACGTTACAGGACGGACGCTGGGGATGAGAGAAAACACTGCTATGTACACGCCTGAGGCGCCGGCCTGCGCCGCCGGACCCAGCCTGCGACACTGTCCCGGCCCTCGCCCCTCAGCCCCTGGGCTGAGAATCGTTATTGTGTATGTGTGTGTCTCTTTTTTGTACAAAATCTGCACGCAGAGCACCCCAGGCCTGGGGAGAGATGGCCCGGACCAAATACGACACAGGAAAAAAAAAATAGAAATATAGCGATTCAAGTACTGGCTTCTCTGAAGAAAGGAGAAAAAATCACATTTGTGTGTGTCATTTATTTCAGTTGCGCTGGGAGAAGAGAACGCGGATTCTCTCCCCGCCTCCTGCTCCTCGCTGGGTAGGACTAACTCTAAAACACCAATTTCTCAAACACTGAACCCTCCCAAATCGCAAGAGTTTTCCTTTTCCTTTTCCCCTTTTTTTTTTCTTTTTAAGCTGATTGGCTTTTCTCTATCTTGCTTTTTCCTTTTCTTTTTCGTGCTCTCTCCCGCCTGGGTTGGGGTTTTTTGTGGGGTTTTTGTTTTTCCCTTGGCTGTGCCGAGGCAGCAGGCCGGGTCAGGGTTTAGGATTGCTCCTTGTCGGTTTTCTCTTTATTCATCTTTTTCATCTTCATCCTCCGGTTCTGAAACCAGATTTTGACCTGCCGCTCAGTGAGGTTGAGAACCCGGGCCACCTCATACCGACGGTCCCTGGTTAAATACATATTGAAGAGAAACTCCTTCTCCAGTTCCAGCGTCTGATACTTGGTGTAAGGGCAGCGCTTCTTCCTCGTGGAGCGGGCATGGATCCAGTTGGCCACGGGGTTGCCTGGAGGGCCAAACACAGGCAGGGGTCAGTGGAGCCCCTTTCCAGCCCAGGATCCCTTCCATCCCATTCCCCAGGCTTAGCCAGGCTCCCCAAACCCAATAATTGAACCTGAATTTGGACAGGTTTTGCTTTAGGATCATCCTCCCCCCTCACTCTTTTTGCGTTCTGCTCCCTCCCTATCTTCCCCTTCTTCAGTTTCCAGCACCTAAAACTATAGGAAATCAAAGCAATCAAAGCCCCTACAGTCTGGTCCTCAGCTTCAAGAGTAGTAATTCGAGAATATCCTCATAAAAAGTCCAAATTCCCAACCGTTTCATAGGCCCATAAACGCTTCTCTCTCTTGTTTTTTATTTTTATAGCAAGGTCTCTCTCCTCCCCACTTCCCTCCTCCTCTGCCCCCTCCCATCCTCCCAGCCCACGACCAAGTCCTGAAATTTCAGCAGTTCTGCTTCCTGACCCTGAGAGTCCCTAAGCCCCTCACCACCCTCTCCAGCGCCTGTCTCCGCTCTACGAATTCAACCCTGTTGAGGCGAATTCTCAGGGTGATGCTGGGCTGGGGAAAGCCTTTCTCCTCTCCCCAGAGAGCTGCTGGACTTGGGAACAGGCTCCCCTATATCTTAGCTTCCCTGTTTGGCTTCTCTCTTGCCAGCCCCAGGACAGGCTCTGCAGGAGCCAAGCCTCCAATTTCAGGTTTATGGGAGTAGCTGAGGGCAAGTAGGGAAGGCTCAGAGAGGTATAATTAGGCCCTGGCCCCTTATGGGGCTGGAGGAAAGGATTTCCTGGAGCCCCCTCCTGGGACTCCCCCAGACACTTCCTCACACCCAGGGGGCTGCACCCCTCCCCTGCTGTTTCCCTTCTTTCTCTTTTCTCTGGCCCTGCAGCTCCCACATGCCCCCCCCCCAATCTACCCCTGCCCTTCTTTGCAAGACTCAGAAGGCTCCTGTCTCCCTGATTGAAGTGTGCGTGTATGTGTGTGTGTGGGGGGGGTGGTGGTGGATGGGGGTGTATATATGTTTGTGTGTATAATTCTCTAATCTGGGGAGATGCCTCTCCCCACTTCTCATCCCTCACCCTCCATTCTTAATCCTCCTAAAGACCCTCAGAAGAGGGTTTTCAAGTTTAAGGAGACTGGGACCCCACTTCTCTCCCCCACCTCTGGAAGTCCTGATCCCTCTAAGTTCCCAGGCTGTGAAATCCCACAGACCCCTCACCCAGTGCTCCTGGGAGAGAAGTCCATGGACCTTCTGTTTCATGAATCTAGTGGGGCTCCTCACCCCATGCTGGCTGGGAAGTAGGGGTGATTTTTCTTTCTGGGGTATTTCCTCTCTGCTCCCAGTGTCCTTCTCATTTCTCCCCATCCCACCTCAAACCGTAAAATGAACCTCGCTGCCACTCCATCCCTGGCCCTTCCTGCATTTCTTCGAAAGTAGCGACTGAGCCAAAAAGCCTAGGCTGGGTGTGTGGGGGGCGGGGGTCTCATCAAAGCCAGCTCTTGGGAGAGAAGCCCCCTCAGTCCTCTCTCAAACTGGCTCTCTGAGCCCCCTTCTCAGACCTTCCTGCCCCTGAAAGCTCCCCAAGGTAATTCGCTTTTATTGAGTCCTCGCCCCTCTCCCGCGCTCCCTGCGCAGCTCCGAGGGGCTGTAATCCGGCTCCCCCCGCCCGGCCTCCCCTCCCCTCCTGCGCTGGTTGTAAAGGAAAATTGCTCCCAACTTACTGGGGTCCAGGTCGGCCTTCTCCTCTTTGTGCTTGCTGCCGGCGAGGGCGTCCGCCTCGGGCGAGGGCAGGGTCTGCGGGGCGCGGTCGCGCAGCTCCCCGGGCGAGCCATACATGTAGTCCGGGTAGCTGCGGCCGTCGCCCGGGCCGCAGTCGGCGCGGCGCCCGGGGTAGGCGTCCGGCTTGAGGGCGTAGTGACGGCCCCCGGCCGGGAAGCTGGGGAAGGAGACGGCGCCGGACAGCGGCTCGAGCCAAGTCCGCATGTAGCGCGTGTCGGCGCCGAGGTGGGGCTGGGGGCCGTACGGGTGGTACACCACGGACGACTGCGAGGGCACGGGCGCCCACGACGTGCTGAACACGGCCGGCTTGGGCGCGAAGCTACAGGACGGAAAATCGCTACAGTCCGGCACCAAGCCGCTGGGTCTGGCGGCGGCGGGGTGAGCCCCGGTGGCCGGAAACCTGGACGCTAGGAGGTCTTCATTGTCGTGAGAGATGAGCGAGTCCACGTAATAGTTACTGATGGGCCCCGTCGCCGACATCGTAACGGGGTTTTACATACATAAGATTATTGTATGAACTGTATATGTACTTTTTATCTGCTCACAGAACAATCAAGGCAGGTAATTATTTTTCCAGCCTTTTCCCCGCAGCTCATTGGCTCCCCGGCCCCCACGTGATCGTATTTACCCAAAAATACGGCGCGGATCAATGCGCAGGGGCTTTTTTTTCCTTGCTTTTTCCCCCCCTTTCTCCCACCCCCTTCTCTGCTGATCCCCGAGACCTGCGTTTTCCTGGGGGTCCGAAACTCTGGATCCAAGGCATGAGCCACCCCCTCAGGACAACTCGTATCTCATCAGAGAACCCCCTTGCCCATGTCCACCCATAAGCAGATGGCCTCCAACCCCCACCCTAGGAGGATTTCTGAATGGGGTGAAAATGCCAGTCCCCGAAGCCAGGGTTTCCGGACCCCAAGGGCCGAGCTGGGCGCGGGAGCCCCGCAGGGGCGCAGAGGCCGCCGAGGTAGGTGGAGGAACTATTTCTTGACGTAATCCGTCTCTGTCGGCCCCGACGCTCCCGCAGTCTCTGCGCGAGCCGAGATCAGCGATTGTCAGTTCGGAACGTGG
>NW_006430043.1:791106-792916 GCF_000325575.1 Pteropus alecto
GGGAAAGAGGGAAAGGGGAGAGTCCTTCTGCCACTGGCCAACTCAGCCCCCCAAATCTAGGGTAGGAGAAGCTTAGGGAAGGTGGTTCGTGGGTGGGAGGGGTAGGACCTCAGAATCTCATACACCTTTATCATTAGACGTCCTCTCTGCTTTAGCACAGATATGCAAGCGCCTTTATTTTAAATTTATTGTCTATATCTATTTATCTTTCTTCGCCAGCTTGAAGAAGTGGAGGAGAGATCTACACAACTTAAATGGGTCGTCCCCATCCCATCTTCCTACTCACCCTCCTTTGCACTCAACTCCATCTCAGAGACACTCACTCTGCCCCCCCCCAATAAAAAGAAGTCACCCCCTCTTCAGTCTGCAGAGAGCCAGGGTGAGAGCAGGCAAGGCGAGAGAGCGACCTCGGTCGTGGGCAAGTAGCTTGTTTTTACGTCCTTCAATAAAATTTTTATGAGGATCATTTGATTGTTCATAAATGTGTCCTTCATTAAATAAAATTGTAGGCTGTTTTTGGAACGGGAAAAAAGCAACGGAGGGATGAGAGAAAGCAGTTTCTTTGGGGTCGGACACAGGAATTCTGGAGGGGCAGTGTGACTGTAAGCAAGATCAGACAACTTGGATTCCTCCCCCCAATAAGTTGGTTGCTACCCTTCTCCTTGAATTTAGGGTTCGGTGCCCAGCTCTCTGCTTTCCATCAGACTGTCCCATGGTGGTTTAGTAAGGGTGGGCTTTAGGCAAGCAGGAAATTCTCAGCGTGGATGCAAGAGAGGTGGTAGGGAGGTGGGCTGGAGGGGTGGGGGATAAGGGCAGGTGATGTCCCTAGAGGCAGATGCACCCTAGGCGTGGCAGAGCGAGTTTGAAGGTAGGGTGCAATTTCAGGGTCAGAAGGGAAGAGTCCCAGTTTGCGCTAAAAGAAACAAGCAGGAGCTGAGCCTGAGACGCAGGCTCTGAGGCAGCAGGGAAGGACAAGGCTTCCCAGACCCAAGATGCCTGCCCTTCTTTCCCACTCTTGTCCCTAGTAGGGGACCAAACGCTAGGGGTGGGGGCCTAGACAGGTTTTTCTCCTGCACTTATGTCAACCTGTCTCCTCTGGGGTGGAGAAGGGATAGAGAGAGGTGTCCCAGAGAGTGTAGTATGTATGTTTAGGGGGGTGGAGTGGAAAGTTGCGAGAAGAAGGGTAGATCTGAAGCCCACAGCACTGACCTCAGCTTTCCAGGCCCCCTCACCGGTCCCTGCTCCTCCCCCTCTCCAATTCTTTCCTTTTCGGACAAGCAGGGCTAGGATTTCGACGCATGGGGGGACGTGAGAAGTGCCTGGCTGGGGAGAGGAAACCCGGGGCCTCAGCCTCCTCACCCTCGGCTCTGATTATCTTCCCCTCCCCAGACTGGACTGGTCTATAAAATCCAAATTACAGCAAGAAACAGAATATCTCTTTGGCCTTGATGGAGTTGAGTTAGCTGTCAATCAAAAATTCTCCCTCACCAGTTCAAGGAAAAGACAGGAGGTTCCCGTTCCCCTGCCGAGGCTTTCTGCAAATACCCAGCACCATCAGCACCTCCCCAGCCCTTTGCATCTGGGGACCCTACCCAGCTCTTGGGCGGCTGCTGGCAGACACATGTAGCCTTTGGTGGGCCCAGGGCCAGACTGTGACCAAGAGGATGTCAGGGGACAGAGCCTGAGAGAGAATGAGCCTGAGATAGCCTGAGACAGAACAACTGAAACATGGCATCAGGCCCATAGGGAAGGAGAGAGGGAGGGAGGGAAGGAGGGAGAGAGGAAAGAAGGAAGGAAGGAAGGAAGGAAG
>NW_006430043.1:792955-797518 GCF_000325575.1 Pteropus alecto
AAAGAAGAAAGAAAGAGAGAGAAAGAAAGAAAGAGAAAGAAAGAGAAAGAAACGGAAGGAAGGAAGGAAGGGAGAGAGGGAGGGACGGAGAGAGGGAGGGAGGAAGGAAAGGAGGGAGGGAGGAAGGAAAGGGAGGGGGAGGGAGGGAGGAAAAAATGGAGGATTGGGATAAAAAGGAGAAAGGAGAGAATTGAAGAAAGGAAGGGAGGCAAGATGAAAAGAGAACGGAAAGGAAAGCATGCAGAGAGTGAGATGGAGGAAGGGCAGTGATAGGCAGGAAGGACGTGGTAGGGCGAGAGCTGACTGAACAGCCGTGGCATTGTGCAGTCCGCTTGCTTGCTGGGCCTTTGCTGGGGACCGACTCGGGCGCAGCGGCCACTTCTGTCTGGACACAAAGAAGGAAGAGGCCTCCTCTCCTGCCCCTCCTGGGCGACTTGCTCCTGTGGGTACACTAGGCCTCCGGGATATGGGACCCCATCTCAGCCCAGGGAGCTGCCCAGGCATCTGGGGGCTGAGTCACACTCTAGTCAAGGAGCAAAGAACACATGATGACGGTTTCATGCCCTGCTTCTCTTTTGCATCTTCGCCAGGGGACAGGGCCCATCTCCCCCAACCTCAGTTTTCCTAGAAAAAAAAAAATGCCCCTAAACACTCTCTTCTGTGCACCTCTACTATTTGGGAGGGCCCCTTAGAGATTGTGGCTGTAAAGAGATGCCTTTTCTCTTCTACCTCCTTGGGCCACTGCCTTCTTTTCAACTCCTGAGCAGCCTGTCCACTGTCCCTGCCCACTCAGCAGAGGCAGCAGCAGCGGGGCAGCCGGGATCACCCTGCTGCTGTCAAATTCCCTGCGAAACTGAGGGGAGATTGTCACCTGTGCTTCAGAGCAAGAACTCAGACCCACCCCACTCAAGCACAGGCTCAGGCCCCTACCCCCAAAGCCTCATTTTGCCTAGGCCTTGCTGAGAGAGCCAGCTTTGGGGAGGAGGGCTAAAAGAGGCTGGGAGCCCCTGAGTTCACCAGGCCAAGGTCCCTGGGGTTTCAAAACGGCATGTAGCTTGTACACCCATTCAATGCATTTGGAGGTAGGGTGGCAGGTCAGGGCTCTGAAGCAGACCTTTAGGCTCCCCCAAATCCAGGCCTGTAGGTATGAGGGCACCAAGAATGTGGGGGCATCAAGAAGGAGGGGCTTCTCTTTCCAGGTTCAGTTACTGCTGCTGAATCATCTGCCAGATTCCAAGACTCCCTCTCACTCCCACCACTACCTTTAATTTTCTTCAGGACTGATGGGGAAAACCCAAGAGAGTGGAGGCCACTGGGAGTTCTTGTTGTGGAGTGAACCCCAGCTTTAGCTAGCAGCTCTGCATTTACTCTGGTTCTTAGAGCTCCCCTCCAACCGGGAAAGATTTCAGTGGGCACGGGAGAGTCCCCCAAGGGGGAGGAGCACCTTTCCTCCATCACATCAAACCTGGGCAGCTTTGACCACAACCAAGCTAGCACCACTGTGGGAAGGAGAGACAGAAAGACAGACAGGGTAGAGTCATCCCCTGCCCTTGCCCTGTGCCCTGTGTTTTTTAGTGATTTAAATTCCCTCCGGTTCAATCCACACCGTCAAGTTCGGATTAAATTTAAAACAGGCTTGTCCCGGTGCCCATCCCAGTGGGCCATCCCAGACGCCGCAGGCAGGGAGTCCGCTCCGGGGCTCGTCAACACCCGCCCGCGCGGAGGAGGCCGTGCTCCATTTGCTTTCATTTTCCTTCTCCCCCTGAAATGGGCTCATTTCACCTCTCCGCTGCCCTCTCCCCCTCCCCGCCCCCTCCCCGGTTCCCCTCTACATTCCCCTCTTCTCTCTCCTGATCCCTCTTTGTTGGGAAAAACACACCCATACACAACTCCTCCTTGCTAAGGCCTGTGCTGGAAGCAGAAACTGAATTCTCTTGGCCTGCCGCGAGGAGACCCGCGTCCTGCCCCCACCCCAGGTGGGTATCCGGGATCCCTGCACACCAGGAGTCAGGCCCCTAAGCTCAGCAGGAGTGAAACTCCTAGGGCCTGTGAACATGGCCCTCTCAACGCCATGGCCTGCATTCCCGCCGGCCCCCTACCCTGCCGCCCGGCAGCAAATGGGGCTATTTCCGGCTCCCCCAACCAGTCTAGTTTCCCGGCCTGGGGAGTGGCTGGAGGGGGAGGGCTCCAGGGCTAGGGGTGCTCTCTGCCTGGAGCCCCCATGGCCCTGGGCGCCTTTTTTACCTGATCTTTGTGTGATGTGTGTGTCGCAAGAAAATTTGCAGTGACTTTGGAGCCCAGACTGAGGAAGCAGAGGTGGCGAAAGGAGAGACAATACGGGCCCGAAGTACAATTAAGGGGCCAGAGCCGCTATTCTCTCCCCCGCCCTCCCTGCGCGACTGGGAGCTGTCTGGCCTCCAACCTCAGGGCAATCCGCGAACCTGGAGCCGGAACTCAGTCCAAGGCGGAAGGAACCAGAGGATCCGGCTTCCAGAAGGGAGAAAGCAAGCTCCCTTCCAACTTGGGGGCGCAGCAACCAGCCCCGCTAAGTTGCAGGGAAGCCAATGAATGAAAGTGCACATTCCAACGAATTTTCTCCATTTTTTCAGCCTTTGGAAGGAGAGCTTAGGGGTTGGGACGTCTCAGACAGACAGACAGACAGGCAAAACGCACCTCCAGAGGCAGACAGACTCACAACATGAGTGTGAGCCTGAAATCAAATACAGGTTCAACATTTCCCGAGGCCTCTCTGCCAGGCCAGCGGGCGCCGATCTCCCTACCTTCTGTCCCCTCCAGGGCGCTGGGCAGAGACCCGGAAGATTCGGTCCCTCTGGCTTGGTCCAATCCCGCCTCGGGAAGCGCCTTCGTTACCTGCTCCTCGGCTCCCCACGGCCACAGAGAAGCAGGGCAGCCGCCTCTCGCCGGGGGAGGGAAGCCCGGGCCACCGCAGCCGCCGCTGCCCGCCCTCCTTCCCTCCCTCCCTCTGTCTCGCCCTCCCTCCCTCTCTCCCTCCCTCGCTCTCTGCCGCTCGCGGGGCCCTCCCGCGGGCAACCTGTTCTGGACCAAATCCAGGTATCTCCGAAAGAGAGAAAAAAGAAAGGACTTCTTATGTGGGAAAGAAGGAAAGACTCTTAACTGCTTTTATTTTTCATGTTCTGACCCTGGTTCGGCCTTGATTCCCACGTCCTGGCCACAGCCCTGCGGGTGCAGAGGTGTGCGGGGCCTGTTGTCTCGCCCAGGCGGGCCGCCGCGCCCCGCGGACTGCGTGCTGCATGCTCTCTGGGCCGCCGCCCCGGGCAGCCCAAACACCACTCAGACATCAAGGTCCTTCCTACTGACTCTACATCCGGTTGCCCGCCTCGCCGCAGGCCTCCGCTCGGAGCCCGCTCCGCTCCGTCTGCGGCCAAAGTCCACATGCAATCCACCTTGTCCGTGCTCTCGCGCCCGGCCCAGACATCCCTCCCCGCCAAGGCGCCTGCAGGACCACATTCGGGCTGCGGTCTTGCCTCCGGCTACAAACCTCCTCCCCTGCCCGGGACCTACACAAAGCCCAGGCCCTGACGCTCCTACCCGCAGCCCCGCGTCCCCGCTGCCGCCGCTGCCTTTCACCTGTTCCCAAGAAGGGCTGCATCTCCGTGCCAAGGCCAGCCCATGGGCCCGAGCTGAGGGTGCTGGGGAGCCGAGGTCCCAGGGAAGCTACAGAGGTTCGGCCGGGCTGAGCCGAGCCCTCGCAGTCGGCGAGATTATCTCAGAGACCAAGGCTCTCCTTGGCGAGCTCTTGCCTTTTCCTCTTTCTCCCACAAGTCTTAAACATTCACACGCCGAGAGTTCAGCTCTATAAATCCTGCTCCTCTTTCTCATATCATAATTAAAAAAAACCAGTAGGGGAGGTTTTAACTTTTATTGCGATTTCTAGAGTTGGGCTGCGGAGCATATATTAAGTTTACGCTATGCGCTCTCGGCGGGGAGGGTCCTTTAAGAAATAAAAATCCATCTTAATATCCGCAGACGAGAGAGATAATTTTCCCCTCCTCTTCACGCTGTTTCTTCTGAAGACTCCCTTCCAGCGAAGCGAATAAATAATCACCACCGCATTAGCCATGATCCATGGCCCCAGGGCCCTGGGGTGAACGCTGGCCACCAGACTGGCCCTCACCTTGGCCCTATGAGAACTCACCCCATTCCCCAGGATTTGGGGTGGGGGCGGGACACGGAGACCCATGGCTCTGTGGACACCACTTATAAGCCCCCTGTCTTTAAAGTGGAAATGGAGGCAGAGAGATCCAAAGCGCAGAACTCGTTCATTGGAGAATTTCGGCCCATCAGGGACCCTGTTTCCAAACCAGGCACTCCTGAGCACCCTGTCCCTGCTTGAGACTCCCTTCACTCTGACTAGGCCCCTACTTCTGACAGCCGGAAAACTCGGAGACAGCTAGGGGCTCCAAAACCAGAGATGCCCCTGTCTGCCTTGCACCAGCTGGCCCTCCTCTCTGAAAACCTCTCCATTTTCTGGGGAGCCACAGAGAGATTTGAGCACTTCAACCAAGGGAAGAGATTTTTTTT
>NW_006430043.1:797534-801266 GCF_000325575.1 Pteropus alecto
AAAGGTCAAGACAGAAAGACAGATTGACAAATTCAGCTGGGGAGAAGAGAAGCTCTATTTCCATTTTCTCCTCTAGCCTCCTTGGGGTCAAAAGAAATCTCTTTGTAGAAGAGAAAAATAAATGAGTATGCACATAAATATATACAGGGGGGTTGAAAGAGCCTAGAGGAGACAGAGATGTAGAAATAGAGATCCACATTCATACAAGGTTACATATATCCCCCAGCTGACAATTGCAAGAATATAGAACTCCATGCATATATTTCGTTACAGGGACATGATTTTATTCCCCTGTCTCAAAGTTTATAATGTTTTACTAATGATAATGCTTCCACGGAAAACCAAGAACCTGTCCTCCATTTGGCTTTCTCTTTCTCTCTTTCTCAGTCTCTCCGAGAACAGGAGTATACCTCCTAACTCTCCTTGACCCTCCCCCCATTTTTTTTCTCCTCAGGCAGAGAAACCTCTTTTGAGAGCTTTTCTCTAGCAACCAGGGACAAAATTGAAGAACCAGGGACAGAGGTGGGGGGAGAGGAGAGAAAGAAGCTTTGCAAAGTTTCACATTGCTCAGATTTCCCCTCACCCCATTATTCTCCCCTCCTCTCCCTGGCATCAGCCAACAACCTTTCCAACAATATGGTAATGGTAGGCACTGGCAGCCTCCGTTCACCCAGACATTTCCACACAGCGCAAAAACAAGAAGCTGCCTGACAGCCACAGACAAAACAGACCAAGGCCTATGGGCCACAGACAGCTAGACAGAGACCAGAGCCAGATTCTTGCCCTGATGTTTCCAATAGGGTGAATGGGTGGGTGGTGTTTCTACTTGGACTTGATGGCTTTCCTCGAACCTTCTAACATCCTAAATATGCTTTTCTCCTGGAGATGGAGCTATAGAAGGGGATGGGGATGTGGTTGAACTGGCGCTCAGAGTTCCCCAACTCTTGGGACCCCCCCAGTCACCCCAGTTTTCTAAGGGGAAGCTTCAGTCCCAGCAGTCTGGAGGTATAGTTTTTATTTGGAGGTGGCAAGTGAGAGAAACTAACCCTTCCAGAGACTCTCTCCTCTTTCTATGCTCTTCTCTCTCCTGATGATCCTGCCCCACCCTGGCTGGCCCCAGGCTACCTTTTACTCAAATTTGTGAATTTCCTTGTATTTGGCTGGACCGTCTTTGTTTGTCTCCATCAGCTGAGTCTAGGAAACAATAGCTGCGGGATAAACTTCTCTCTCTGAGCCACATAAATTGGGACAGGCTGAGGAGTGGACAGTGGAAAGCGGGCTTCTCCAGACTTGCCCTGCAGCCCCACTCACAGCTTGCCCTCCTCAGTCAGTATTCACTGTGCCCTGTGGTGGGGGAGGGTTGTGGGGCAGTCCCACGAGGGAAGGCTGTAGCAGGATAGGTGGGTTGGGGCCCTCGACGAAAACCGACTGATGTAACTCAGGCAGTTTCTTGTTGCCGAGTTCAAAACTCAATCCCAACAACATGAAACTACCTAAGCCACAGATCAGCTGAGCGAGCAGGGCGGGAGATTCGGCTTTGCATTTATCGGGAGGAGAAGGGAAGGGGGTTGGTGAAGGAAGAAATTCAGCCCCGTCCCCCTTTCCGCCCCCACAACCTCCCTAAGGACTAGAGAGTAGGCTTTGGGTGGTTGGGTCGGTAGGGGGTCTGACTGCCTCATCAGCTTCTGGTCTAAGCAAATTGCTCAGGAAAACTCTGGTGAAAGGGGACCTCCAGTCACCAAACCCCCGCCCCGCCCCCAGCACCGCAGTAGACCTAGTCCCCTGCCTCTGGCCCTAGCCCTAGGAGAAGCTGAAGTGACCTTCCATTCTTGAGCTGGGTCCCCTGTCCTGTCCATCTGGCTCTCCTAGATTCCCTCTGATCCTCTCCCTCTCTCAGCTTGACTCTGGCTCCCCTGCATCTTTGGGTGGCCAAACCACAGAGACTGTGCTCCAAAGCCTCTTCCAGTCAGGCCACTTGCCTAGCAAAGCCCCATGACCAGGGAGTGTGGGGACCGAAAGCATGGATAAGGCTCACATCCAAACCAGCAGAAAGCAGAAAAACCATAGCTTCAAGCTTCCACCCTCTCTAGCCCACCCTCCTTCTGCTGCCCCCAGCAAACAATCAGACTGAGCAACATCTACACCCATGTGTCAACCTCGAGGCGACCCTAAATGTCCGTGTAGAGAAAGAAGCCAAAACCCACCAATTTACCCCTTTAACCGCCGAACCCCACAGCAACGGGCCGAGGAGGGAAGGAGAGGGAGCTCACTGCTACTACCCTCCACTGCTAGCAGCCACAGACAAGCCTGGGCTCTCAACAAGCTCGGATGCCTGAAACACCTTCCTCCTGGTTCTGCCCGCTGCGCAACGGGCACCTGGGGACGCCGCTAGTCCCCATTCTGCCGCCAAGAAAAGAACAAGAAACCGCTTCTCTTACCTTGTCGCCGCCTCCTCCTGCCGCTGCCTGCGCTTCTGCTGCTGCTGTCGAGGGGGGGGGCGTGGTGGTGTTGGCTGAGCTCCTCAACCCCCTCCGGCGGTTAAGTTTATTCCTCTCCTTGGATAGGTGGGGAGCTCTTGGGGTTCCCCCCAGCAGCGGTGGGGGTGCTCCTGGCCCAGCACCCCAGGCAATCAGATCCGTCTGCTCCTCAAGATTGCAGTTTGCTCTCTGCCTCTTTCCAAAATATAAATGCATCTTTTACTGCAGCACCACATTATATTTGCAGATCATAAAATCCACCTCTCGCGCGCACCAAGACCGTCCTGACATTACTGTTTTATGACCTTGACTTATTGTGGTCACCTGGATAATATTTAAATCAACGTTATGGTCTCTCACTTACATTAAACCTGCCAAGAGACATTCTAGAAAGGCTCTAGGAGATGAGTCAAACACAAAACACATACACGCACACACTCAGCATCTTTGGGGAGGGGGTGTCACTAAAAATCGCTAAAAACAAAAAAAAAAAACCACCCAATTGAGAATTATGATTCTGGAAATTTATTAGGATTTTTTCTCCATTAAGGAAGCTACATGCAAAAGATACAACATACAGAATATCTTTAAATAACACAACTGCCAGACAGGGACAGGGTGATATTTTGGTGGGGGGGGGGGAATTCTGTCTCTGCTTCACTATGTTCTATTTTTAATTTTTAATTTTTTAGTTCCACTGGATAGAATTTCTGAGATGTCAGTGAATGGGGGATGTGGAGGTGCTGGGAGGATGGGAGAAAAGGAGAAAGCAGTACAAATACGAGACTTCAAGCAGATTCTCAGAGTGACTGGGAGGTAAAGACACGAAGAGGGTTCAGTGGACGCGCTGCGCGCTACGACAAACACACAAACACTAGCTGAACTTTCCAAAACGTCTATTATTCTATGGAGGAAATGCAGCGAAGAGTGATCCTGACTGTGCTCTGCGAGATTACAGACCTTCTCTGGTTGATTTTTGTCCTCTTTTTTTCCCCCCTAATCAGGTGGATCCTACCTTAACTTTGCATGGAGAACAGGATGATGTGTGTGAGTGCATGGTTGAGTGAGGGGTAGACACACACACCAGCCACACTCCCGCCCTTCTATGCGGGCACATCACACCCCAAACCCCGGCACCCCATTTCTCATGCTTTAGGTGGGCGCATCTTCGCAGCACGAACCATTGGTCCCTTTGAAAGAGTCTGAGGTCTTTGCCTTTTTTGCAGACGTGTTGCATTTATACTCAGGGAGGGTG
>NW_006430043.1:801294-813411 GCF_000325575.1 Pteropus alecto
TACACACCACCACAAAGGGAGGAGGGGCAGGGAAAGGAAGGAGTGGGGAGAGACGGGAGGGGAGGGGAGGCCGAGCGCTCAGGTGAAATTAAAATTGGAGGTCAGTTCCCGGATCCGATTCTCTCGGTTCATTTTCTTGAGTTTCATTCTGCGATTTTGAAACCAGATTTTGACTTGTCTGTCTGTAAGGTTAATGGTCTTGCTAATCTCCAGGCGGCGCTCTCGCGTCAAATACATATTGAACAGAAATTCTTTCTCCAATTCCAGCGTCTGGTGTTTAGTATAGGGGCACCTCTTCTTCCTTCCGCTCTTTGCTGTCAGCCAATTTCCTGTGGTGTTTTCTGCCTTTATCTCCTCTGTTAAAAATAACATTATTTACATAAGTATCCCTGAAGAGGCAAACCCTCCAGCACGCTGCAGCCTTTGCCAGCCTGCTGTGGGGTGGCTGAAGGAGCACAGAGGAGCTGGCTCTCGCCCCACAGGCGTGGCTGGTAGGGTCCTCTTGGGCTCATGGCTCTTAAAATATCTTTGGAGTCTAGACTTACATGAGAGAGGGACAGAAGGTCCTTGCCTCTAAAGCATTTATTAGATTTAAATTACCCCAATCCACCTTGATCTAGCAGATTCTGAGTACTCCCGCTCTCCCTCAGCTTGCTGGGCGCTCGAAACCTCACCAGGCCCTCCCTCCTCTCTGTTCCTTTCCAGCTTTGGAAAACTCCAACCAGAAGGAAAAGCAGTCTCCAGGCCCCAGGCCAGGCTGCGGAGTCTACCCGGTTGGCTAGGGCAATTCCCAGAGAGCTTTGACCTCTTTCAACTCAATGGAGGTATGTCATCTCCGTCTCTGCAGCCAGAAGCCATTGCAGTTGTCCCTGCACCCGACCTCCAGCCCTTGCTCCCACCTGAAGTGCCACAGAGTGACACTTCCCCATTCAATTTCCCATCACTAGTTCTTTCTCTCTTGGCCATTCCCCTCAGCTGTGAGTAGCTGAGGCAAGAGAGTTTGTACAGGCAACAGAGGTCAGGGGCAACAGCTGAGTGGTTCTCAGACAACTGCCCTGGACATAGGACCTAAGGTCAAGGGAGAGAGGTAGCCTGAGGCAATGCAGCCTCTTGCAGATCTTCTGCCTAGTCTAGGTAGATATTTATGTCTGCATGTATGCATGTATTCCTGCAGAGATGCACGCACATATAGATATGCACACATGTGTCTATTTATATAAGGAGATACTATAATTTAGTGTGTATTTCTCATTATCTTATTGATAGCTTCTCTCCCTGGACCACATTCTTGCTGAAATGAACTGGCCTTACTCCTTAAGCAGCAGAAGAGACCTTGGCCATCTTTTCTAGGGAAAAACCCAGAGTCCAGAGACTGGAGAGCGGCATCCAGCAAAGGACTCTGCCGGTGGCTCTTTGTGCTATCTCCACCCATGACAAATGAAACCGCCAGGTTCCTGGATCTTATCTTGATGGGGAGTGGGGTGGGGACCCTAGGGGAACCAGGAAACACCAGAAAAAAAATGCAAACTTGAGACTGTAGTTTAAAACATCCAAATGTCCTTAATTCTGCTCCCACCTCTGCCACCTGCAGCCTCTTGACAAATTGTTTAAAGGCTCTCCACATCTAACTCTGTCCTGTTTATTTTCTTATTGGTGTTGTTGGGCTTGGGGGGAGGGGAGAAATTACAAATGGGGAAGTCTGGCTGAAAGCCCTTTAGCCTTTGGCTTGGTGGAGACACCAAAATGGAAGAGGGGGAGGCAAGAAAGGCACAAAGTACAGACTGAGAAGGATTAGTTGGGGCAAGAGGGCTTCGGTTGTTGTGGGAAGGGCAGGAGAGAAAGGGGAGTCTACAGAAATGGGGGCAGTTTGAGTTAGGAGGTGGACTTGTTAACCTTGACTTTGCTTTGGTGGGGCTAGAATGCAGCTTTTCCTACCCTAAATCTGCACCCTGACCAAACTCAGGGGCTGGGGAAAGGGTGTAAAATTAAACTTTCATGTTGCACATGTGCCACAATGAAGGTTTCATGGATGTGTGTACCTCACTCTCCCCCTCACCCTCATGAACACTCCTCATCTTCTGCCCAGGGTCTCCATGAGCTGATTTGCTAAGGCCACCTTTGCAGAGGAAACCCAAGAGGGTAAGGCTCTGCCCTTGCCCGCCAAAAGAGTATATGTGCATGTTATGAGCGGGCATGCGTGAGAATGCGCTGAGCATGAAAGAGGGGTATGTATGAGTGTGACACTGGTCACCGCCAGGCATGCCTGTGCGCCGCATCCATCTATAAGATCGAGGCAGCCCCCAGACCCCTCAGTTCTCACTAGCCCATCTACCTCTACACCCATTGAGCCCCTCTTATATACGGCCTCTAGTAGCCAGTGCCAAGGGGAACAGCTTTATTTCTCTTCTCCTAGTTGGGCCTTTTCTGATGCTTTTGGCTCCAACTTTTTGGGGAAAGTCAGTCCCCCTCAGCCTCACTTCGCTGTTCTCATTTCCTCCACATTCTTTCTCCAGGTGTCAGAGAAAGGTCTTGAAGGCTCCTGGTTCCCGCAGCAGAAATGAATCTTGAACCCTGAGCTTGAACTCTGGCTAGACTTTCTCCAACCAAAATCAAAATGAAATGCAGCTAAAGCCATATTCCCTTTCAGGAGAAAACCGCTTGCCATGCACACAGAAATTTCCAAACCACTCATTTATAAGCTGCTTTTGGAAACCAACGAAAAAAAAATTTAACTAGTAAAAAGGGGGAAAAAAAACTTAGAAAGGAGACAAAAATCTTACAACATTCCAAATGCCCTTTTCCAACGCTATGCCCAAGCTAGGCGTCTGGGGGAGGGAGAGACGTGGCGGGCAGCCCTTTACCTCCACCTCTTCCGGCCCCAGCCCGGGTGCCTGAGGCCCCCAGGCCAAGCCAGAAACCGCAGGAGCCCAAACCACACGCATAAATAAGATCCACAAAGAACAAATCGCGCTTCGCAGGAAACAATTTTCAACTGGGAAAACGCAGTAAAGCGAAATCTCCTTTTCCCCCAACCTTCCCTTGGCCCAAGATCGCCATTTTAAGTTTCTTGCAAGCATCTGACCTGAGGTGGGGGAACATCAGCCCCCCAGGACAACAGCGTAGAGCAAGTAAGCCAAAGCCAGCACGCATCCGAGAGCGGTCACCCGCCCTGGGCAGCACAAGGCGCCTGCAGGCCCCGCCGCCCCCCGGGTGCGCAACACCTCCGGGTCTCAGCGCCCACGGCCAGCCCGGCACCTCCACTTCGCCGCTTACCTTCCCTAGCCAAATGACGCGCCACCAGCCTGGCGCTCAGCAGACGCGAGTCGCAAGCCGGGTTCGCATTCCCAGGACCGTCCAGGGCCTTCTCGGCCCAACCCTCTCCCTTTTCCTGCCCGGGCCAGAAAGACTAAGTTCCCGAGCGTCCCAGCCGGGCCACGGCCCAGGGGGCCTTACCTTTCGCTTCGTTATCCGAAGTGTCTGGGCTGGAGTCCGCGGTTTTGGCTCGCTCCTTCTCGCTCTCCAAGGGGCTGCCTTTTGGGCCCGCCAGGCTCTGCTCGGTCTTGATCTCATTGGGGCTAGGGGTCTGGCTGTCTGACTTGGGGGTCTCAGGGAAACTCACTTTGACCCCAAGCTCGGGTGACTCCAGATGTTCTGTGCGCGGGTTGAGGCTGGCCCGCTGCTCAAAAGGGGCTTCGAAGTCGTTGGCCCCGGCACAGTGGGGCGGCTTGTCCAGCGCGGAGTAGCTCGGGCTGGCGCGGTAATAGCTGGGCACAGGCACCTCGTGCTCCCCGAGGCAGGACTCTTGCAGGGGGTGGGAGTAGAGACCTGCCTCGGGGCCACTTTTCGCCCGCTTTTCTGCGCTGTACATGCAGCAGACATTCTCCTCCTTGACACTAGGTGGGTAGGAGCAGGAGGACAGAGGCCTGCCAACAGGTTGTTCCAGACGGTAGGCGGCTTTGGGGTCACCCCAAGAGTCCAGCTGGGAGAGGTAGGACGGGTAGGTGTTGAGGGCGAGGTTGGGGCTGCTACCCTCGTCCCTCTTGGAAAGCGAGGGCGCGAGCCCGCAGCCCCTCATCACTCCGCAGTTGAAGTCACTCCCAGATTGCATATACATGCCTGCACTCCGACTATAGCGCTCTCCTCCGCCCGGCACAGCCAAGGGCTCCGCGTATGAGTTCGGAGTTACATTGCGAGGGCATGTCATTTTCAGAGAGAGGGGTTTTTAAGAAGCAATACTACAGCGGAGAAGCTGACATCTTTTTTTTCCCCATCCGGGGGGGGGGCGGTTGGAAGAGAGGGAGGGAAAAGAAGGGGAGGGGGGATCATCAGCTCCATAATTATCCGCGCATTCAGTCCTCACCATGTGACGGCTAGACCAATGGGATTTGAAAATGGCCTTGATGATTCAGACGGCCGTGACGTCAGCGGGGTCAAGTTGTCGGCAGGCGGAACGCGCAGCGTGGAGTAACAGCGCCACCTAGCAGCCGCCTCGGGGTAGGGGCGCCGGAGCCCTTCCCCACGAACAAAGGAAGCGCCCCCGGGGCGGCAGGGGCAGGAGCGGGGTGGAGGGGAATGGGGGGTTCTAGGGAGAATGGGGTTTGTTTACCCGGGAACCAGACTGTAACTCTTGGGGAGAGGGAGCCGAAGGGGGAAGATGCGGGAGAGAGGGAGAGAGCGAGGCAGCTCGGGGCTCAAAACAGTCAAATTCAAATTAAAAGGTCAAGGCACGATTCAGGTACTTACTCCCCTCTCCTCACTTCTCCTTTTCCCTCCTTCACCCCCGCCCCTGCTTCTTCTCTTGGGTCGGGAGTGGGGCGAGGTTTGGGGGGTGGGGAGGCTCCAAATGGTCAGGGAAAGGGAGAAAAAGTTAAAGAATCCCAAAGGGGACTAAAGTTTGTGTTCTCCAGCGTCCTAATTCATCAAGCTTGGCCCTTGGGCCTGAGAGCTTAGCTCAGGGATCGCGGGTCTTGGAAGTTGGTTGAATTGCAAGTTCCGTGTGTGTGTGTGTGTGTGTGTGTGTGTGTGTGTGTGTGTGTGTGTACGTGTACGTGTGTGTATGTTTTGCAGGCGTGGTGGTGACAGGGAATCTTCAGTGTATGGTGTGGACTAAGGAGGAGGTCACTATCACTTCAGGGCTAATCGGAGAAAGGAGGTTCTGACGGGATCTAGGGGTCAGGGGAGGAGGAAGCCGGCGACCAGAGGCACTAGTTCCGCATCAGGGAGTGCAGCCTAGGCCTGGCTGGGTGGGCGGCTCCTGGGTTACCATCTCAGCGGCAGGAAGACTTTGGCCTTGGGATCCTTTCTTCTGCTTTGCTCCAGGCTCTAGCAGTCCTCTCTTTCCAACTGACCTTGCCCCCACTAAGACAGGGAATATTCCCAGGGAGAAAAAGAGAACCGATCCCGGCCTCAGCCAGTTTGGGGGAGTCGCGTATCATACAGGAAACCGGGATACCAGAGGTGACAAAATCCGACCCAGAAAATTGTCCTTTACAGAGAGAATGAGCTGGGCATTTTTGAAAGGAGAAAAGGGACGAGTCTATTTTTGTAGTTATTTTTTAATAAAAAGAAGAGAAATAAGGAGCGAAGTATGTCTCAAATAGTTCTTTCCGTTTCTCCATCGCCTTTCTCTCAAAGCGAACTAAACTCTCCATGCCTTCCTTAGGAAACGGAATCTGGAGAATAACTTGTTTTTCCGGTCGCCCCACATTTCCTCCTGGAAGAAGCCGCGGATTTCTGACTTTCCGAAGGGCTGGAGCCTGGCAAGGAAAGGGCTGGAGCTCCCGGCACCCTGACTGCGTGGAGGAGTGAGAAGGCTGGATCGCTTATAGGGAGGCCCAAGCCCGCGGCTGCTAGAAGGAGACTTCGGAAAGAAATCCGGGCATTCGCTTATCCAGGAGGCCAGAGAGAAGGCGCAGAGTTCCCTGGACCCGGGAAGAACTGGAAGAACATCTGTAATGTGTGGCTTATTTGCAAGGCCAGCCAGGGGAGATTTGAAATGGTTTTGTGTTTTCATTTGCAGGGGTCGCAGTGGGCTCGGCACAGGGGTTGGCCCGGGCAAGGTTAGGCTGTTTAGGCCCCAGAGGAGACTTGGGACAGCCCAGGCAGCAGTCAATCCAGGGAACCATTTGTCCCACCACTCACCCCAAGGGAAACCACAGAGACTTTATGGCCACTCTGTTTGTATTATCTGCATAAGTCTTTCCCCACCAGTTTGATCGAAACTGTTCACTTTTATGAGGACCCAACGAAAATTCCCCGTCATATTTATCAGCCGGGAATAAAAATTTAGTATGAGAACTGATATTTCCTCATTTATGGGGTGATGAAATTAAAGACCAAAGCAATTGAGAATTATATGGCTTTGGGGGTTCCCTCCCCCCTCTTTCTCATCTCCTTTATTTTCCTGTCTGGTGTGCTTTCCCCTGGAATTTGGCATCCCAGTCCTCTGCCCTTGCCTGGATCTCTTGGACCCTCTTGCCCATGCCCAGGTGCCGCTTGTTCACCTCAGTCTTTCTTGTTTTTTCTCTCCGTGTTAGTAGCTGGGGGCCAGGACAGCGCTACCGCGAGCCTCTGCCAGTCCAGGCTGTGATCTGGCTGGAGCGGCAGAAAGGTTACAAAGAGCCTCACAGAGGAAGGGTCTGAACCCAGCCTGGGAGGGGGCGAGGGAGGCGGAGGAGAAAGGGTGAAAGAGACAAACTCCAGATTACCTCTCAAAATCTGTGAGCCCCTGGGCTTAACCTGAGGAACCAGAGGGAGAGGAGTGGAGTCACTGGCCTTAGGACCTGTCTCCCACTACCAGCCCGACCCCCACCCCAAACTCCTTCCTTACCTCTGACATGGGGCAGGGGGTGGGGTGGAATGAGATTCTTCAGAATCCTTGCCATTATTAATGGAAATAACCCCCCGAGGGAGAAGGAACCTCCTGCCTCGACTCCCACCTTCTCACAAGAAAATAGTATTTAAAGTTGAAATAATTAGAAGTATGATAAACAGGGCCCATAAATGAAAAAAAGAAATCAAATTCATCAGCCTAAGTGGGACCCCCGGTGGGACAAATGTTTGCCTTTAATTACACTTGATAAACGCAAACCCGAAGCCGTTAAACTAGAGCTGAAGCAGACACAGACTTGAATGACTTGTTGGTTTTTGCAGACTTTGGGATTCTGCCCCAATGGGGGCAAAAGGGAGGAAGATGTGAGGATAAGGACAGGCAAGAGAAATATTTGTGCCGGTCCAGAAAGTACAGTTAGATGTGTGTCCCAGCCCTGCCCCCTTGGACTCGGTCTTTCCCGAGGCCACAAGCAAAGGCTGTTTCTGTACTATTGTCCGGGCCTGGCGTTCAAAGGCACTCGTGCTGCCACAGCTATCCTGCCTGCTGCCACTGCCAGACACCCACCGGCCCAGCCTCACAGGGCCAAAACCCACAGGCCTGCACCCCTGGGAACTGGATTGGGGTTTAGGAGAAGTCTGGGTTAGAATCGCTCTGTGAAGCCATTTCCCCAATTTTCTGGGAATGCCAAGAGACCTGCGCCTATGCCTGACTCTGGGGCTCCCCCTTCTTGCCTCAACTTGGGGATGTGAAAATCCGGGGGCTCCAAGGCAGAGTGGGGCTCAGATTGTGCCCAAATCTTGGCAAATCCCACCCACCCCAAGAGCCCTGGCCCCTTGTGCCTTTCTTCCCGGTACCCAGACCCTGGAGGGGCGGCGGAGATGGGGGCCTGGGCCGCCTGCTGCCCATGGGACTGTGAGTTAGGGAAAGGAGGAAGGTGCTCCTTGCATACTCCAGGACAGTCAGCGGGTTCCAGAGGTGCAGGCCGAGGGCAGGGATACTGGGGTTCCCATGTGAAAACAGAAGAAGGAAAATGAAGTGTTCGACAAACAGAAAGGCACCTCGGCTGTTTTCTGGACTCTGGCCCTCAAAGTGCCCCCAGAAACACCCTGACTTCTCCAAGGAAATTTAGTGAAATTTCCCCAAGAGGTTAGAGAAGTCATTGGAGGCAATTCCAAAGGTGAAGAGAAAAAGGAAGAGTATCTCTCCCCTTGGAGTAAAATAATAAAAGAATAAAGTGTGTGTATTGAAATCTCATCAAGCGAAATGGAAAACAAAATCACACCAGTGGCGAAAATTGCAGTTCTTTTTCTCTCGCTTTGGAAGCCGAGGTAAATCACTTTTTTTCCAAAACTTGAAGAAAAGACTTGTTTTTCCTTTCGCTAACATGAGCTCTGCTCTACTTAATTGGGAGCAGCGAAATCCCAGACATAATGAAGAATTCTCAGAAGCCCAGAAAAGAGCTGGGCTTTTCAGACAGGTAGGAGAGGGAGGCAGGAGGCTGGGGACGTTTCCAGGGGCCTCTGGTCTTCTAGGATCTCGGCGGCGACTCCGGCAGCCTAACCGTCAGAGTCGCTCTCACATCTGGACGTTGTATGCACATTTGCACCCAGACGCTCTGGAGTTTACCATCTACACACATGTCTAAGTTGTGCTTAATTGTGTGTACGGAGCCACAAATATTCGTTTTTATCCCAAAATGTGCTCCCTGCAATCCCCGCATCCCGAAGTTTTATAACCTGAGCCAGCACGATTGCTTTCTTGCCTTGCGGAAGCCGGCCAGTTATTTAACTTTGCCTTCTGAATCGAAACCAGACAGCAAACACATCTGAGAGAAGGTTTGGGCGGAGGAGACGGATGGGAGAATGTCTTTGGGGGAGGCCTTGCTCCCCACTTTAACGGTTTGCTTCCAAGTTGCCCCAGTAGGTCGGGTTTCTAGCTGGACCAGGGCTGTGGTTGGGCCAGCTTATTCCAGAGAAAACCCCGCTCCTTTCTTACCGGCTAAATTCCTTTTCCAAGATCTCTCTGTTTTCCATTATTTTTTCCTCTTTCTTTTTTCTTTCTTCCTTCCTTTCTTTTTCTTTCTTTCTTTCTTTCTTTCTTTCTTTCTTTCTTTCTTTCTTTCTTTCTTTCTTTCTTTCTTTCTTTCTTTCTTTCTTCCTTTCTTTCTTTCCTTCTTTCTTTCTTCCTTTTTTTATTTCTTTGTCTTTCTTTCCTTCTTTCTTTTTCTTGTGCTCCTCTTTTCCCTTTATTTACTCCTTTCTCTATTTTTCTTTCCTTCTCTTTTTGCCTGCAATTAGTTTTTTCCTTCTCTTTCTCTGATGCTTTCTCGTCCTTAATTCGTTGTCTTCCTCATTCCCCCCTTTCCTTCTTTCTTCCTTTCTTCATTATACAATTTATTCTTTGCTCTTTTCTTTCCTCCTCAATCTTTTCCTTCCTCTTGACTTTCTCTCCTAGACTTTCTTGTTTATCTCCGTGGTGCTGTGCTCAGTGAGGGGAAAGAACCAGGCCAGGTCTCATTCCTCCCAGGCCGCTGCTCAGGCTTGGAGTTGACCTTCTCCTGCCTTCGGTCTTAACTCGGCTCTTCGCAAGGCGAAGTGTAGAGCTGCGAGCAGCCAGGGGCCAGGCCTCAGGAGTCGCCATTAGAGAAGGAGTAGCGGGTGCTGGGGCACGTCCCTGCTAACTCCGGTAGCTCCCTGCCATGCCGGCTTCCAGGGCTCAGGTATCTTCATTTCTATCACCCCAAAGGAGCCTGGTCCACCAGACCTAGCTTTATCTTTGTGTTGACCTCCAGAGCTGAACATTAAAATAGCCCCAATTTGAGCTCAATTGATTTCCCCAAGGCTCGAGTCATGGGAACTCAAGGAGTGAGGTTCTGTCAGTTCCAGGTGGGTGGCAAATCCAAGGGTCACCCGGGGGCTTAGCAGCCCAAGGCCATGTTCCCACATGGGTACTTTTGTTCTCTGAGCTCCAGGACCACAGACCCACCGCTGGCTCTCCTCCTTTGGTCCTGCAACCACTGCTACCTCTGGGTAGGAATTTCTTGGTGTTTTGAATTCTATCTTTCTTCATACCCAATGTGGACTTTGCAGGAGGCAGGGATGCAGGGGTGAGTGTGCAGAGACCCTCTCAAGTCTCAAATCAAGGGTCTGAGTCAAGGTTATGGGTCTCTACTTTATGCAATGGATTGGGGAGTGTGTAGGCATGTGTGTGCGTTCGCGTGTGTGTGTGTGTGTGTGTGTGTGTGTGAGAGAGAGAGAGAGAGGAGGAGTTGGGGGTGGGGGGAGGAGAGAAGGGGAGAGAGAGAGAGAGAGAGAGAGAGAGAGAGAAAGAATGATGTCTGTAAGAGAACAAGAGGGCTTGATGTGGGGGGAGGTCTGGTCCTGCTAATATTGTCTAAACTTTGGGGGTCCATAGGGTGTGTCTAAAGAGCAGAGAGTGAACAGGACTCTCCTGGAGACCTGCAGCCTCTGTCAGCTGGCAGCCCCCAAATCTGGGTCTGACATGGGCCTCAGGAAGAATTGACCTCAACATTTAAACCTTGTTTTGCCTTAGGCAGAGAAAGGTAGCTCCAGACATCACCCACCATGGGAATCCCAGAGCCTCTCTTTCCTTAACCTCCCTATAATCCTGAAATTTTATTCCACGGCAAAACCAAAACTTGAAGTTTTTTAAAAAGGGAGGAGGAATCTTGTAAAACTTTTATACCAAACAAAGTTATAAAAACTTCCTGGGCGTTGCCTTTTCCAAAGGTTTATATGAATAATAAAGAGTGTAGTCGCGTGCACAGGGTTCTGGCAGCTCTGAGGCAGGAAAAAACGGCATTATCAGCCCTGAGGCACCAGGAAACCCCAGGGGCTGCCCCTTCGAGAGAATGTTAGCACAGAAAGAATTGCCTAACCGATTCTTAAAAGGGGCGGGAAGAAGGAAGGGGTGGCGCCCTTGACTCCCTTGAAGTTCAAAGTTCTTTGCTCTGGTGAGTAAAGCCCTCTCTGCCTTCAGCCCACTTGGGAAATTAGCCCCTGGTAGTTTCTCCCCCTCAGGTTGAGAACTGGCTCCAGATATTCCCAACTCTATTCACCTTTCAGACATCTGGCCTGTAACTTTCTTACTCCCCCAAAGCAGAGCTCCCCATCCTCTCCATCTGGGACACCTAGCACCCATGGGCTTTCTCTTGTGAGCTTGTGTGAACCATCTTCCAAGGAGCCCGTGCATGGCCATTCCCCAGCAACCTAGAGGTCTGAGTGACAAAGAAACCCCAAACCCAAGGCTGGCCCCAACCCATTTCTCTTTTCAAGTCCTCCAGGTTTCCCCTGCACCCCCAAAGCTCATAGCGGGAGGGGGAGGGGCTCAGAATGCTCTCTCTCAGCCCACACCACTTAATACCCTTGTAAACTCCCACGTGCGCTATAAACTTGGATTTTTACAACCAACATTCCTCCTTAGCTCCGGGAAACTTTGAACTCGGCCTCGGGTTTATTTACTGGGGGGGGGGCAATGTAGGGGGGCTGGAGAGCTGGGAGCTGAGAAAGGCTAGAGAAGAGGGGAAAATGCCGGGCAAGGGGGTAATGGAGTGGAGGTCTGGGGAGTGTTGGGGGTGCCAAGACCGTCCACTGCACGTTTATTTACTATTTAGGGCGGAAGCGTTTTCTAACACAGGCCAGACTGGGTCGTTAAGGGCGAAATGAAACTGGGTTTAGAGGCAGGGGGTGGGAGGGGGTGCTTTATGGCGGCGTCTAGACGGGGATCTTTTGTTCCTGGGCAGCAGCTCGGCTGGAGGGGATTACCCAGAGAGGTTGAGCCCAGAGTGCCCCTGAACAGAGAGGGGGTTTTGACATCCAGGGGGGCCAAAGATGGGTTTGTTTGGGGGACAGAGACCCCTTTTTTCTTATGCTTAGATGGTTAACAAGTACTGGCAGTTTCCTGGGCCTGGGTCACAGAAGCCTTTGTTTTTTTTTTTTCACTATGATTCCCCCCACCCACTCATCCTTCAGAAATCCTTTCCGTAGCTGGGGATCTTTTCTGTGCTGCATATTGCTGGGAAAGTGGTAGCTGCAGATTTAAAATATTTTTCACCAAAATCAGAAGCCATTTGAGGATTAATATTTTTGCTTTATAACAGATTTGTTCTACAGAGTTATCTTCATCTTATTTTATTGGAAACATGGCTGGCAGGCCAACATTCTTTGATATGACTAGTGGATAAACACCACATACCTAGAGAAGTCTCATGTACCCACACATGCATGCACACGTGTGCACACACATACATACACAGAGGACCCTCA
>NW_006430043.1:813457-818257 GCF_000325575.1 Pteropus alecto
GACACAAGTCCTAGATGTGCATGTGGTCAGTTTTACTCCATACTATAGGAAAAGTGTACAAATAATATTCCTTCTCATGTGCACCCATAGGCACACCGACTTAAATGAAAATATTTGTGTGTGCGCACATGGAGGAACTGTGGGGCTGCATATACAGTCTAGTTTGCAAATATTGTCTCAAAACCACATTTACAAATTAGAGATTCAGATACCTAAACTGCAGAGATCCCTGTTATCAAAAATAATGACGGAGCGTAGATGTAATAGTCCATAGTCCTGGAGCTTTTATCTTTCGTTCAACAAAATTGTATTGGCAAAAATATTTTCTTTGAATTACGTAAGAACAGTTCCGAAGAGATAAGAAAAATCTCTGGTCCCAAATAATGAATTTAGATCAGAGACTGCTGGAGTGCCCTCACTGAAAGCATAGAAAAGACTATGGTTATCTTTATGCAGAAGAAACATGCAGCAAATATAGATGAATGTGGTGACTGTCCCCACAGGTCACCTCCTTCCCCAGCGCCCCAGCCCATGCCAACCTCTTAGAAAACAAATCTTTGGGGCTTTCTCCTCTGCGATACCTTGTGTGTAAACATCAGGGTGGCCCCAGCCTAACATCTTGTCATGTCTGAAGGAGCCTGGCCATTTGTGCATGAGGGGAAGGGGCCCAGCCCCACCTTCCCACCCCTCAGAGCGGCCAAGGTGAGGAAAGGGAGGGGGCTGGTTTCTCCTCCTCTCTCCTCCTTCCTTCAAAACTGTATATTAAAATTCCAATACAGTCTTCTCATGGGTGGGGGGGAGTCCTACCCTCATCCCTACACATTTAACTGCGACAGACGGAGACATCTGGCAGGAGGGTGGTGGAGCCAAGAAAATTCCTATAAATTTAAATTCGATGATGGTTACAATTAACTCCACAACAAACATGTACTTAAACGGAAAGCATTGCTGGGTGTTTGGACTCAGCTCGGGCTGCACGTGAGAAAGGAAATCTTTAAGAGGAGCAATAGAATGTCCTCAGCTTGAGAGCAAGAGGAAGCTACCGCCACACTCTTGCTCCTGCCAGAGGAGAGGGGGTGCAGGCCCACCAGCTCTGGCCTACGTCACCTTCACACCACCGCCAGGACTCTGCCTGCCTGCCTCCTCCTCCACCTTGGGAATATTGAGGGTTTTAAAAGGAGAGGGACTAATAAAAGGGTCAAATAAAATCATAATATTGAACAGAATGAAATATCTTTATTTGCCACCAAAAAAAAAAAAAAGAAAGAAAGAAAAAGAAGAAGAAGAAGAGTTCACAGCAATCCTTCTGGGACAGGAACAGGATGGGGGGTTGCACACATACACACACTCACGCACATGGAGAGAGATGAGTGATTCGAATCTCATTCCAGGCAAGTCCTCCCCCCATCCCCTCTGGGTAGAAAGAAATGCTTGTGAAATTTATTTACAAAAATTCAGGCCTCAGCATGGGGGAGGCACCCAATCCCATCTCCCTACTGCCTCATACACCCCAACTTTTTAATTTTTTTTCCTTAAAAAAAAAAGTGATAACAACTGCATAGACTATAGCTATAAATGTTTGGAGTAGGGCATGACTCGGAAAAAGGTTAGGAAACCTCAATGCACCAGTTAAGAAATTTCAAAGGAGGGCTCTACACAGTCAAGGGAGAACGGCTTGGCTCGGGGCGGGGCCTGGGCGCAGACGGAGGTAGGACACGGACTTTGCACACCTAACACCAGGATGAAGATACAGAAATTTCACAGCAAGGCAGGATCACATTTAGCTGCGCCCCTAGCAATGGGGCAGGTAGGGTAGGGGAGAAGCGCCCGAGATGTCTCCCCTGGCAGACACGGTGTCTTCTAAGACCTTTTCACTTGGGCAAGGGAAAGCTTTTCGTTCAAGGATTGTTCTGCTTGGGAACCACAACTCTCGCCCCTCCCCCACCGGATCAGAGCAGCAAGACATTGTCGCGAGGTGTGTTTTCTTTTAAATAAAGAGTCTTGGCCTCGGCGCCAACGGAGTCCATTCGCAGTGGGCCAGACACTTCCCTTCACCTCCCCCGTTCCAGGCCCGGTGCCTGTCCCACGCGAGAGTCAGACCGAAGTAGAAGGAGGTTCCAGAAAGAATTGCGGGCAACGGCAGTGGGGGCCAGCCCTGGCCACAGTACAGTTTTCCACCCGCGGAAAGAAGGCGAGTTAGAAAATAAAAAATAAAAATAAAATAAAATAATTTCTTCCTTTCTCCCTCCCTCCAAAGGGCCCTGTATGCGGTTACAGCAGAGGATTTCCCGAGAAATACTGCAGCCGGTCTCTGCTTAGTTTTTTTTCTTTCATTCTTCTGTTCTGAAACCAAATTTTCACTTGTCGGTCTGTCAGGTTCAGCATCCGGGACAGCTGCAGCCGCTTCTCTTTGTTGATATACACGTTGAAGAAAAACTCTCTCTCCAGTTCCCGAATCTGGAATTTCGAATAAGGACAGCGCTTCTTGCGGGTGCGGGGGGCGTCTGGAGGGAAGGGGGGCAAGTGCGAGGAGAAGGGGAGAGAGACACGTGAGACCCGGGCGACCCCTACCCGCTGAGCGCTCAGCGGCCCTTCTCCCAGCCCCGCCGCCAGGCAGCCCTCCCACCAGGCCAGGCGGCATCTCCTGACGCGCCGAAGCGCTGTGGCCAGCCACGAACCCCTTGCCAGATCTAGCTCGTCCCAATCTCAGGCCACTCAGGACAACCTGCCCCCCGCACCCACCCACGCACACTCAGGCGAGAGCCCTGGCTGCCCGAGTCTGGGAGAGAAGTAAGTCAGCGGGGCCAAGCGCGTCCCTGGCCCCGACACCCCCGCGCCTGCTCAGCCAAGAGCCTCTGCCCTTCCCCCAAGCCCTCCTAGTGGCTCTGGAAACCCACCGCCCCCTGCCCCAGAAATCGGGGGTAACCGCGGAGAACAAGCGCGCAGAACTGAGAGCGGGCAACAGCACTGGGGAGGTGGGGAGGAAGCGAGTGAGCAGGCACCAAAGACATCCGAGAGCCGCTTCCGGGGGCCCTGGCGCCCCGGGACGCCCGGCGGGCCGCGCTTTCCCTCCACCCGGCTAGGCCCGCGATGAGGCCGCGGAGCGCAGAGAAACGCGGAGACCCCGGCCTGGCGCAGAGTGGCACCCGGAGCCTCCTCTCCTCAAACTTCCGTCGCCGCTAACCCCGGGTAGCTCCGGGTTCTGCTCAAGGAACCGCGAACATATAATTTGAACATTTCAAAAATAGTTTTTAAAAGAAGCAGAGTAGCCCTGGCCGGCCTCTCCGGTCTCAGGCTCTGCTCCATTGCCTCTCTCCCCCACCACTCCCCCTCTCTGAGTTTCTCCCTGTCTTTCCCTCGCCCTCCCTTTTTCCCCCCTCCACCCCTCCCTCCTCCCACCCCCCTGGCAGTTCGGTTCCTCATCCTTCCTTAAATGCTCCTCTAAGTTCACGATCAAAGTTAATATCGCCCGCGATGGTGGCGCTTTTAAAAATTTCACAGACAGAGGGAGATAACGGGGAGGGGGGTTCACCCGGCTTTTCCAAAGAGCTCTTTTCCCTCCCTCCCCACCCCTTCTCCATCGTAAAAAGTCGAGTCGTTGGAAGAGAGGGCTTTGTAGGTTATAATAAAATCCTTTGAATGCTTATAAAACTCCACATAAAATCGGAGTGACCCAAAACACGAGGCCATCCCTGTTCTCCTTGCCTCCCCCCTGTTCCCACCCTCCCTTTCTCGTTCCCTCCCTCGCTGCCCGCCTGTTCCCCCGCCGCTGCTACCTACTGGGGGCGGCTCCCTTGGTCGGCTCCTTGGCCGCCGAATGGGCTGAACCGGACGAGCTGGGATTCGTGTTTTCCTCCTCGGCCTCGGCCTCGGCACCCGCCTCACCCCGGGACGCTAGTCCCGAGGCCGGGGGCACCTCGGGCTCCCCCTTGGCCTCACCCTTGCCTGGGCAGGGGGGCTCGGCAGGCGCGTCGCCACCACCACAGTAGGCGTTGTCGAAGAAGCGGTCGAAGGCTTGAGGCAGGACGCTGTTCTTGTTGACTGAGGAGTAGAAGCTGGCGGGGGCTGCGTGCGGGGCGCTGGGGTGGTGGTGACCGCCGTATGAGCCTTCGTTTTTCATGAGGATCTCCGTGACGGTGGAAGGAGGCAGGCACTCCCGGTGCATAAGCTCGTCGGCCGCCGCATAGCAGGAGGAGTAGCTGTTCCGGTGGTGCCACTTGCCGGATGGCTCCAGGCCGTAGGACACCTCCCGGACCGGGGGCACTTGGGCCGAGTAGGGATAGGAGATCTGACGAGAGGGGGCCTGGGGCAGGAAGGAGGAGACCGTGGAGAACTCAGGCACGTAGTAAGTGCAACTGGGCAGATAGAGGTTGGAGGCGCAGCTCCCTCGCTCGCCGAAATCAGCGCCCCTCTCCTTGCGCGACGGCGAGCAGAAGTTGCCCAGGTTGACCGAGTTAAACATCGTTCTCTTCTCCTGCCGGCTCCAGATGGAGGTTTTGGACCCAGTCTAGCGAGGGGGGAAAATTTGGGAAGGCGAGATGACGCGTTATCCGTCTTAGTCTCTCTCCCCGAGCACGTGATCCAAAGTAGATATTGTCATATATCAGTTCGGAGCACTTCGCGGACGTAGGAGGGGTTCTCTCTTAGGTAAGATGGGGACGTTCAAGCGATTGGTTTGCAAACACCGCAGAAACATTATGAAAATCAATTGCAGATTTGTATTCGTTTTTCTCTCGTCACTCCCCTCCTCTCCATTCCACAGAGTGAGCAAAGGAGGAGAGAGGGTTGGGGTGGGGTGGG